>NW_021136004.1:0-474742 GCF_004193835.3 Ostrinia furnacalis | reverse complement strand
AACATAAATAAAATATATTATAATATATATTATAATATAATAACATAAATTATGGCAAGACATTTAAGAAATGTAAATAACTATTAAAATAATATGTGCTTACTTAATGTTGCTTCGTTTTTTTTATTAATTGAATAAGACAAAAAATGTTCAGTAAGGCCGAATGCGACCAAATTATTTTTGTTAGCTGAAGTCATTTTAACCCTAATACCAACCCATTGCGAATCGCTAACAACATACTTACCTCTTTTACTTAGAGCACAATAATGCTTCTACAATCTGCACATATTATCAGTTTAAAGTAATTTCCAAAGATCCATTCATCTATTTTTCCAACCGCCATTGTTCTTGCATTTTCCTCCAATGTTAGAAGAGTTTTACAAAATCCAACATATTTCTAAATTCTGGTGTCCCTACCGCATGATGTGTTACATTTTTGTTTTGCGCGACAAACCGACAACTAACTTCACCTACGACTGATGGTCAGTATTGGCCGCCCGCCCATACAATGGCGTTTCGTTCCGACGACGGATTTGTTACATTTTGCCCGATAATATTTGTTTATTATTCCGCCTTATATTTGTTTATTACGACGCCGTAAAATCGGAATTATATTTAGCGATATTTTGTCGCAGTCAACGAGAGCAAAAATGTGATAGGTTAGGTTATGTAAAATAGGTAACTTTACTACATAGTATAAAACAAAGTCACTATCCGGTGTCTGTCCCTATCTATGCTTAGATTTTCAAAACTAAGCAATGGATTTTGATATGATTTTTTAATAGATAGAGTGATTCAAGAGGAAGGTTTATATGTAAACTTAGCACCCGTGCGAAGTCGGGGTAGGTTTCTAGTACCAAATTAAATTTTACTAAAATTAGAGTAAAATTCATCTTCTTATTTATTTCAACAAAAGAAAGGCACTCTGATAAGACTATCACAGCCATGATAGGAGGAAATCACATTTTAAACTAAGTGACTCCTCCTATCCCCTCATCACAATTAGTCATTTATAGGAGAAAGGATAGTTATAAAATTTTATTCACTAAAGCCATCTTTATCTTCAAAACTCTGGTGATCTTTAACAGTTTCAGCAAGTTACAAGACAAAAAAACCGGACACCTTTCAAAATTCTACCAATGGCAGATATCAAGTAGGTACCTACTACTACCTATACTTATAAAAGGGGAAGACATTATAAATAAAATTGTAACTTTGAAGCGTGGAAAACGTCGCATCCATTCACAAGTACAGACAGACGAACATGTCGCGCCTTTTCTGTATATAATTATTGGCTCTGAAATAGACGGAGTCGTTCACCCGCCGTGTTTGGTTAGCTCCGACTTTGGACTTTAGTAAGAGACACTTTTTCATTTTAAAGGAAATTATTTGGAACAAATATAGACTGTAAAGATACAACTTTATTAAAAATTAAAAATAGTAAGTAAAAATTAATAAGAACTGTGATGTTGATGCTAATTAATTTTATGCGACAGTAGCTCCACCCTTTCTTCTGTGTGTGTTAGTTAGTTAGTTAGAATAGTTAATTACCTACATGTTCACGCAGGAACCTCTACCTAGGAGAAAAGGCTATGTAAAAGTTTGCAATTAATCATAGATGTAATGATTTTCAGGAAAACAGGAACTTATTAAAAATCAACATTATGAAATCCATGAAAGTCAAATTCAGGATCTTTCAGCATATACACAACAGTGTCTACAAAAAGTGCCCTAAAACTTAAAACATTAGCACCAAAATAGCGAAATTAAAACGAGCAAGTCTTANAACCTGTACGTATATAACCTGTGATTCACAATAAAGACATTATTATTATTATGTTTGTACGCTTTGGAGCTCACGGGTCAAAAGTGGCCCGGTCCTTTATAAGGCTTGCGTGGGGATACAGATCCAACACGTAGAGGCCGTTTTAAGCGCAAAATAATCGACAAAAGTGAAAGTGGTGCACATGCTGGATCTAGTCTCTGACTATATCATGGGATGTAGCCAGATACCATCCCCAGCTTGTGCACAGGAGCTATTGCAGTTATTGGAGAATGGACTAGGGTTATGGATGAAGGATGGATGGACTGGTTACTGGGCTATGGATGGAGACTACGGGTCACCTGCCTGGTTCATAGTTATTATTATTATTATTATAAATATACAGTGTCTGGACGTGTACCTAAATTTCGTGGCTTCATATCCATTGAAGAAATGATTAATGAGATTAAAATTAACTCACGAGTCGGCTTGTGATCACCGCTGTAGCAATTTGAAACGTTAAGCTGTGAGTACTCATAATATGAGATACTGGTATCCTTCCGTTTGGCCAAATTACTTTTCGCCAAATTTCACTTCGCAAACAACTTATCGCCAAAGTTTCATTTCCCAAATGAACTTTTAGCAACTGTACTTTTCGCAACTAATTCATTTGGTCAAATTATCATTTGGCCAAATTTTACTTGGCAAATGTTTATATAGCAAATGTTTTATTTTGCCAAATATTATATCCCAAATAATTTGTTTGGTCAAATTGACTTCACATACTTACCCACCGTTACCCACAAATCAAACCATAAGGCAGATGATCATGGTTTTCACAAGAATTTTATGTAAAACAAAGAGATTGCAGAAAATAGTATGGTTGCAGAAAGTAGGTATCTATTGCATAAAATAGTAGGTTAGGTTAGGTTAGAACAGTGACCCTTAACGCGCGAAGGCGAACGAAGCGTGCCGCGGCAGCGGCCGCCGAGCGCTAGAATCACCTCTATTGTTAATGAATCATTTGGAAATTTCGATAAAAAGAATGAAATATGAAAATTAATTTAGAACAAATTTTATATTATTATTAACTACCCACTAAACAAAATAATAACCACAAGTTAATTTGTATTCCATTCTATGCACCAATCAAATTATTTTGTAAATAGTGTATCGTGAAATATTTTTGCCAAATGAAACATTTGCCAAAACATACTTTGCCAAACAATAATTTGCTAAACAATAATATGCCAAAAACGGCATTTGCGAATTAAAAGTTTGCTATAAGTTGTTTTGCCAAATGAGAATTTGCCAAATGAAAATTTGCGAAACGTTGTTTGCGATGTGATAATTTGGGAAACGTTTTTTGGCCAAACATTAGTAATCCATGAGATACTACATACTTAAAAAAAATGACGAAATATTTAAATGATCATGTACTTTTCACCTCCAACCACTACTTCTTTTAAAATCAGTTTAATCACACTTATTATTGGGATTGTTCAACCATATTGATTTAATGAAAATATCTATAAAAATCTGTAGTCTATCTGCTTAACATTTAATGGGTTAAGTAAAGATTTTATTCAAAGGCAAAGCGAATTTGAAAAGTCTATTTGCAGAAAATGAATGAGTTTCATGACTTTTACTATTAAAAAGCAAAATAAGACACTGAATTTAAAACACTCTATCACACGAGAAAATTGATAGTTTTCACAATGAAGCGCCTCTGCAGCATGTTACAAAAGCTACGGCTTAATGAGCAGAACGTAGACATCTTAACGATGTTATAAATTCGCATCTTGGTGTCATCGAACTTTATCGCGTAGGATAGGGCCGGCGAAAGTCGATATTCGATATCGCTACTTCGGATTGTAAACAAAATATTCATACTTAACAATTATAGTAACATTCTTAATTAAAATTTAGTTCTGGTGGCGGCCAATGATGGCGTTATGCTATTTTTACATCGCGGTAATACTTTGTGAATTTTGGATTAGGCATTTGCGTAACTTTAAAACATTCCTACCTAAGTACTTAACTTTATAAAATTTGCTAAAAACCAATGCTATAATAATCAACTATTTAGCACTTAAAGTTGATATGTCTGAATTTTCTACTCGTCCAAAGTTTAATATAAAAATAAGTCCGTCATTTCTTAAACTTGAGACTAAATTAGCACCTTCTGCAACTAAAATCCATGATACAGCATTAATCTAATGGTCATAACCATAATAAATAAATCAACACCCTGTATAAGCACCGAAAGTATTTGCTTCCATAACACTTTACTATCTCCTTAATGCCGGTACAAACTACCGGTAACTCAACACCTAAAAGAAACAATTAAGAAGATCATAAACTCCACTTATCCCAACCCTACTTGAGAGTGGAGTAAATCTAGCCGAAACTCCTTCAGAACTTTAATCTCGAAGTGATATTTTATAGAGGAGAGTGCATTACCTGCGAATGTTGGAAAAGTAATATAAATGCTAAAGTGTACGTTTGTTGCACTCCCAAGAAATTTTGGGGCATGGAGATGGCGTATTTTGAGGGAAGTTTTGACGTAGTTCTAGATAATAAATACTTCTTTAGGCAAATTAGGATGTTTTATATTAAATAATACAGCGTACACGCCCGCCACTTCCATATCTGCACAGTTGAAAACTACATAATATTAACTGGAGTCATGATTTGAAGAATTAAAAGAAAGAAGAAAGAAAAAAAAGCCTATTAAATAGGTATCAGGAAGGCGCTGGATGCAGGCTGCTGCCAACCGGACAACATAGAAAGCATTAGGGGAGGCCGACGTTCAGCAGTGGACGTCATATGGCTGAGATGATGATGATAATGAAGGCTTTTAAAAAGCGCTTTTACTCGTCCCAAATATAGCTTGCCCTACCACCACTTCGGGACAACATAGGCTGGTGCTGAGAAGAAGTGGCGGAAGAAACTCAGTCACCTATGTCAGCTAGTATTTTGTTTTACCACGCTCTTCAATTGTTTTTCCGTGATGCGTTCCCTAGCTTAGCGACTATTACGCTATTACACACCAAATAATCTCCCATCTTTATTACTCTTCATTCTATCTCAATCACATTTAGAAATCACACAACTGCCATTCACTTAATATACAATACACACAGAAATCTTTCAAAACGACCTAGTTTTTTTCAAATCTGTGTTTTTTACTGTAGATAGCAATAGGAATCTCGCTTAATTGCTAACTTAGTTGACTATTTTCCGTTAAATTAATTGAGATCCGATTGGGGCTTAGAGAAGTTGTGTCTTGCATGTTAATAGTGTCAACTATACCTACTCAATTGCGTACTATTAATAACGTCAATTTTATCAGAAACTTTATCTTTCATGTATTTTCTGTTTATCTATACTAATATAATAAAGCTTAAGAGTTTGTTTGTTTGTTTACTTGAACGCGCTAATCTCAGGAACTACCGGTCCGATTTGAAAAATTCTTTCAGTTTTAGATATTCCATTTATCGAGGAAGGTTATATGCTATATGCCATCACGCTACGAGTAATAGCAGCAGAGCAACAATGAAAATGTTGTGAAAACGGGTTTTTACGCGTACGAAGTCGCGGGCATTATAAGTATACAGGGTGTTAGGTAAATGGGTATATGAGCCGAGACTAGCCCATGTTAACATACTCATATAAATACTATAGTGGTGTCAGAAAGTGGATATCGTAATATTTAATAAAAAATATTTTCCCATACAAAACTAAATAAATTATTATTATTTAAATTTTTGGACAGCCCTACGATCGCGCAACTCCCTCCTAGGTCAAACGTGGTCAAACGGTATTTCATTCACAAATTTTGACGCGAGTCGGCACCGCCCACTTTTATTATTACTTTTGAACCAATTCTTCACTTACCTCTTTTTATTGACTCTGCAAGCAATCCAAGGTATTCAGGGGGTAACACTTCACTCTAATTCACAAAACGAATCGCAACACATCTATCACATCCATCCACTCACTTAATTCACCTTCCCACGCTTTCAAGTGACCGGGTAGGTTCTTGTAGTGAAATCCTATTTTCAAGAACGGGATCTCCGGGTCTCCCTTCGGTGGTATGGTGGTGTCGATTCACCCACCCGCGAAAACATTTACAAGGCATCGTGGAACGGAAGGTCTCCCGGAAATAAATCGTTCATCACACTAAAGAAGACACAAAGTCCTATTGCACCAACACCACTCAACACACATCACCATAATTTCACTGTATTACTTAGCTATTTGAATATCTAATTATCCAGAACGTCAACAACAAAACATCGCAACGAACGCAAATTATTTACTGACAAAATAATGTAAACAAATAAACATGGCCGCATGGCGCGGTGCAACTAGTGCGGGGTCATTATTTTTTCCATAAAATCGGTAATCGATATTGATATTACAAAAAATCGATTAAAATATCAAATTGTTTGAAAACCATCTGAGTAATCAATAGGAATGTCTTAAAATCAATTATCGATTAATTGATAGATCCTACCTACCTGAAATCGCTCATACTATCGATGGGTCTAAATTAGTTTAACGATACCATTGCATTGATAGAAGACATTAAAAAAAAAAACAACACAGTTTTATTTGGTAAATTAAGAAAACCGTAATCTGCCATGCTTTTGGAAATGTTTTAGCTAAATTTGCGATAAACGCTGTTATTTTTCTTAGAAAATATGATATTTTATTAACGATAGTATGAGTGATTGGGTGGCCTTTCGATAGGCTATTGATAGACAATCGGCAAGACTACTGTACTGACCAACTGGATTGTAATTACGGCACCTCGACCTTCATTAGTCAATCATGAAATGAAAACTTAACCCCAACCACATGTCGTCTCCATTAATGATTGGAAATGAATTAATGGCACCTAAATTGATTATTTGTAGAAAAAAAATCCTTCAACGATTTATTATTGAACACGTGAAAAATCTTAATCGATTTTTTGCCTTCAATGTCACCTCCTTACACATCCCTACTCCTGCGCCGCGATGATCTTCCGACTCTTTCTTGCAAGTGAAAGCCGCCGTGCGATACGTCTTGCGTCTCACTCGCACTACACGTGCCGGTTCCGTTGTTCGTCAACAAAAGACATTTCGTTGTCCTTCAAAGATTAAACAGTGCGTTGGACACATTTCTTTAATGCCTAAGGTTTTTTTTCAATGGTGTCTTATTTTTAGTTAAGGTATTTTTAGTACACAATATCGTGATTTACGATGATAAAATTTAAATGATTACCTACAATGTCTCATTTTCCTTAATAAAAGTTATCAAGTTTAATGATTCGTTCGTTCATTCATTTCAGCCGAATGACGTCCACAATGAACGGTCCTGATTATTCAGTTTATTTTAATAAGTAAGTCTATGAAGTAAAATTAATTCTTGACCACTTTGTTTACTTTTACTTATCCAAAATCCAAATCGAATCAAATAAGGTAGGGGGTATTTGACTTGTGCTAAATCTTTTTAGATGGACTGATTTTCCTGGGGGATTGCTTAAGGTTTTTGCCTCTCAGAGACAAATTTTTAGGCAGAAAATTATAATGAATTCTGTTATTTGTTTTATCTACGCTAGTTTGTCGTACTATTAATTTTCAGGGGTGTCACGACGCAATTTGGCGACAAAAACTGAATCAGCTGATTACTCAATAATGGTACCTTTCCCAGACTTTCTGACACCACTATAGTATTTATATGAGTATGTTAACATGGGCTGGTCTCGGCTCATATACCCATTTACCTAACACCCTGTATAAGTATAAACAAGCTGTAGACAACCCACTACACGTTATTATAACTTTATTAAATGCCTCTTCCCTCGCATCCCCAGGGAAACGAGTTGTAGGAAAACTGGTTCATTATAATGTTTTGGGACTTGTTAAAAGTGATAATTCCCTTTCCTACTTTGTAGCTTTGATAAGTATTTTTGTGATGAAATGAGCATTATTCAAAGTCAAAGTCAAAGCCCTTTCCAGGACGTTAATAAACGTCCCAGTGGCCAAATTCCCGTATTTTGACACAGTCAAAATCTCGTTGAGGTTTAGAAGTCGTCCTATTGAAGAACAGTTCTAAATACGTATTCACAAGGGTCATTTCGATAGAACGATTACTTGATAGGATCGCAACTCAGCGATTTGTTGTCGTTGAAGTTTTGTTACGTGAATAATGCTACAGATTGCTTGCCCTACCATCATTTTGGATGCATCAGATTCTGCCACACAGAAGAAGAAACGGCCATGCATGTTCTTTGCTCATGCGGCCCGCTTATGAGCAAAAGAAGTATCCATCTCGGGCGACACATCATGCACCCGGATGAGATAGCAGATATCACTCTCCAAAGAATCTGGAAATTTATAGACTCAACGGGACTAAGCAGAGTACTCTAAAGACAAGGGCTGCCACAATAGATCAAACCTGGTCGAGATGGCGCAAATGAAGGCCCAAAACCAATAATAATAATAATCATTTTGGAATAACATATGGGCTGGTGCTGAGAAGAATTAAAATGTACTTTGTAGAGTGGAGTATCATTCATTTCAACAATACCAGCTACTGCTGGTCAAAGGCCTGCCACGGATTTCCATAACGACTGGTCTGCGCTGCCCGTATCCAGGTTCAAAATCAAAATCAAATCAAAATCAAAATTATCTTCATTTGTTTAGACTAATTAAACTAGTACTTACAAATCGTCAAATGCTTTTAAGGAGCCTATACATGTCTCATTCTTTTTTTGCCCTATCAGCGCTTCGAGACAAACATTTGGTAAGTGTTGAGAAGAAGCGCCGCAACAAACTCAGTCACCACTGCACTGTTTGTTTTTATTTGTATAGAGAACAATAGTGTCTAGACAAACCTAAAGAGGATTTAGGACGCTATTTGGATCAAATATGTAATTGCTCAATAATGAATAATAAATAAATAAAATAAAATAAAATAAAATAAATAAATAAACTGTCGGTTAAAAAATGAAAAAAATATGTATAGAAACATGTTATGTTCTTTCCGCGACCTTCACCAGATAATCAGTCTATCTACTAGTGAGACGCCTGTTTATACCACGTTTTTCTGTTAGAAAAATATTGTTTGATAGACAAAAATGTAGATATGAAACTACCAGCCGACACCAGCATAAAATCAAGGAAAATTTAAAAAACGCCGGCTGAAAATAAGTTTTTACGCTGCTTTTTCGAAACACTGGTCTATATTTTCCTGGAGCAGTAGAAAAAATTATAAGCAGGGACGTATAAAACAGTGTAAAAGTTAAGTTACTGAGAATAAGTAAAAATGACTTACTAGGAATGTTATTCTACGATTTTATTTTATTTATGGTTTCAAGAATTTCTTTATTACCTTATTTTTCTGAGATATGATTTTTTTTTTCTCAGACTGTAGGTAGATAGTGAGATCCATTCTCATTATAATTTAAGTAAATGATGGCACATTATACATAATTCTCACGCCTACAAACGAAGCACAAATAGGTCTGTCTAATTCAAATAAAACCTACGCCTAAAATTAAATAAAATTATGCTGAAATATCTGGTGAATATTACGTGCTCTTTGATTCATGGAAATGATAAGAATAGATATTAATTCAGATGGTTTATGTTTTAAAATATGCGTGTACCACGCTTCCCAACCCGTCTGGCCAGCGTGGGGATTATGGCAAAACCCTCCACTATAGTGGAGGAGGCTCATAGTCCAGCAGTGGACTGTAAGTAAAGGGCTGTTGATGATGATGAAACTAGAGAGGGCCATGCTTATGCAGTGGAGACTAACCCCCTTACTTACTCGCTCGTTGAATAGTGTTTTAAAGTGTCATTTAGTATGGAAACAGTGTTCAATAACTGTGTAACTTTTTATTAGCATGGGGGCAATAAGTAAATGACCAGTTAGGTCTAGGATGCGCGCCGTGATAACCCTTTTACCGCGCCATTTTATCGACTACGCGATAAGCCCATACATTTGTCGTCTACAATCACCGATAACATTTTATCACAGCGCGCAATCAAGCCTAGCTGATGATGATGGATAAATCGTGCAATGTAAAGCCGTAATAAAAAAGCTTTTCTCAGTTGATTACTCAATTTTGTTTTACCACAAAATGGACGCCACTTTTCCGAGTCTGTTACTCAATTTTGATTTAATCACCTTCTTTTTCTATTCACCAATTAAGTTTTCTGTTTCCATCTTAATTAGCTGCATACCAGCGTCAGCCCTTACAAAGTTCTTCATTGTCACATTCATCTCGGGTCTTAAGCAGTGGAATGTCGTCGTCACGTATTCAGCTCGTTACTCATCCCCCCACCTGCTTGGACCTAAGTCATAAGATAGTAGTTAAAATTGAGTTTTCTTGAATCCAAAATAGTGGTAGTTACTCGTGTATACTAAGCCTAGTAGAGTCTATGCTTAATTCTATATATGCTTAAAAATCCATTAAGGTAAATTATGAGACCGTAAGACGTAATGTAGGCAGGCCTCCCACTCGGTGTACCGACGATCTGGTGAAGGTTGCGGGAAGTACCTGGATGCAGGCAGCGCAAGACCGGCCGTTGCTTGTGGGAATCATTGGGGGAGGACTTTGTCCAACAGTAAACGTCCTCGTAAACTTATTCATCATCATCATTATAGCCACAAGACGTCCACTGCTGAACTACTGCCTCCCCCAATGATTTCCATATCGCACGAAATTATCATTGGTTGAAACGAATATTTAAGTTGTCAGATTAAAACTACACTCTGCATCAAATAAATCGCACCTCCCGCAACAAGCACTTTTCAAACGTATGCATCCCCACTTCCCACCAACATTGGTTCCATTTGAAAGCCTAGCCATATTTTTATAAAGAAAGTCGATATTTAAAATGTAACAAAAATCGCTTCCTCTTCTATATTATGCCCATTCTTTGACATAACACAGATTTGTAGTGTGCAGTGTTATGAATTTTGTTATAAAGTGACTTATTTTTAGCTTGCACGATTTATGTCGTAGAAATTCCTCTTAACTCTAGCAACTTTGTCAAAAGTAATAAGATATTCCACTTCAAGTTTCTATTTTAACTGGGGTAATAAATAAAGACCGCATTTTCGTTCGTGGAAAATCCAAAGCGCACTTGATTTTAAAGTACCTATTTGTATAGGTACGGAGTTAAACCTAAAGAGGGTACTTATATACAGGGTGTTAGGTAAATGGGTATATGAGCCGACACTAGCCCATGTTAACATGGGCATATAAATGGTATGGTGAAGTCAGAAAATTGATATCTTCATTTTAATTATTTTCATAAAAATCGGATTTTATAAAATTTATTTTTTGTATGAAAATTAAAAAAAAAATGATGATATCAATTTTCTGACTTCACCATACCATTTATATGCCCATGTTAACATGGGCTAGTGTCGGCTTATTACCCATTTACCTAACACCCTGTAGGTATATTAAGAATAGAGTTCACACAATTCTGTACCCCCAGTGAAAAGGGATCTAACTCGACTTAGATCAAAATTGACTTTATAACATAATGTGAATCTTTGAAAAATTAGCTATTTTTGTATCTAATCGGTATGTTTCTACGACGTATAGAAAAGAAAATAATTTTGTGCCAAATGATACAAGTAAGGCTTTGTGAACCAATTTTGAGTTTTCTTTCGTGTATATTGATACATGTCTACTTTTAACAAAGTGTACCGGAGGCTTCTTTCAATTTTTTATTGTGTCAAGAGGTACGACTCGTGTTACTCCTTTTTACACGATTGAAGTTGTTCAGATTGAATTTGTGATTAACAATATAAGATGACTCATATTAATATACACAAAAAAAACTATGTATTGTTGGTTGGTGAAAAAGAATGTAACTTAATTTATATCACAAAAAGTAAAAGACAAATGATTATTTATTTTGTGTATAATGATTCAATTAGACTAATACCATTAACCACAAAAGTTTCGTACATGTGTAAAATGTTATCAGTTACTTATATTATGTTAGTTAGATCAGTTTACACATTTTTTTTCTCATCACAAAATTGGTGTATATTGATATAAGTAGAAATTTTTGGACGATTTACCCTAAATAACCTGAAATAATGATTCCTCATAGTGTAATTACTAATGTTTGTTTTACAACTTTTTCTAAAATTAAAGAAACAAAAAAATATCAACAGAAATAGCGTAAAATGTATCACTTTACACTTGTTAGTGGGTGGTCAATTCAGTGTGGTGTAAAATGATTTATGTCCCATTACATCACTTTACACGAATGTAAAGTTGCCGTGTATGGCGATATAACTGGGTTTTTATTTAATTACGTAAAAACTACATGCTATATTTCCCAAACTGGCACACTGCCTAATTATATCTAACATTACCTTTCACCTAAAAAATATTTCACCAAGTTATCTCTAATAGCGACGAAGCAGGATTTTTTTTAACTTCAAATGCGATTTCCCAAAAATCACCATTTTCGACTTAACTCCGTTTTCACTGGGGGTACAGAATTTTATTGGTACTTTGGTGACGAATTTGCGACGATATAATGCGAAACTAATAGTTTCTGTTAATAACTTTTTCACGCTTTTACCGATTACCTAGTCTTTTAGAGGGTTAAATTGCACCTTGCAGGACATTTTACTACTTTTTGTCTCGAAAATAACATTGAAAGGGTTGAAAGAGTTGAAAGTTTTAAGTCCTCATATTCGTGGTACGAAATATTATGATGCGTTTGTAGTAATAAAGAACATTTTAACATACAGACCAAGCCGTAAACAGAATTTAGTTACGTTTGTCATGAACTTTGACATTAACATTTGTCTCTTTTGTTCCAGCACACCAATGCGTTCATCGTGTACTGCCCAGGAATGTTCCGCTCCGAGGAAATGACCACCACCACAGCAAGATGGCTCATCGACATTGGAAGATATGGATGAGACTCGCACTCATACCCTTCGCCCTGCTATCCTCATCCATTGCGGACTTCACCACAGAATGCCAAAGACCCTGCGACTGCCGATGGCAATCCGGCAATAAAGCCGCCATCTGCTCCAACTCCAGCCTAAAAGTCATCCCTGCAAACCTCAGCAGCGACATCCAAATACTAGACCTCTCAAATAACCATCTAGAACAATTACACCAAGAAGCCTTCAAAAAAGTCGGCCTCAGCAACCTCAAGAAACTCTTCCTCCGAGAGTGCAGTATCGACACTGTCCACAAGCAAGCATTCACAACTCTAGCCATCATGATCGAGTTGGATCTATCGAAAAATAAGATCCGCTATCTGCACCCGGACACGTTCAAAGGCACCGAGAAACTAAGATTAATAAACTTGAGCAATAACTATATTGACAAGCTGGAAGACGGCATATTCCGCAATTTGAAGTTCCTTCAGAAAGTAGAGGTGAGCAATAACAGGATAGTCAAGATCGGGACGAGGGCGTTCGTCAATTTGCCCCAGTTGAAGATCCTGAGATTCGACGGGAACAATTTGAGTCACATGAAGCCGGAAACTTTGATGGCGCTGAGAAATTTGTCGGGCTTGGATTTACACAACAACCCGTGGCGGTGCGATTGCAACCTGCAAACATTTAGAGACTGGGTGATCAGTCATAACTTGTACACGCCGCCAACTTCGTGCGCCGAGCCTGCGACGGTGAGAGAGAAACTTTGGAACGAATTAGACTCTTCGAACTTCGCTTGTCGGCCTACGATACTCGAGCCCCTCCCGGACTCGACAGTCAAAAGTTACGATGAAAACGTGACTCTGACTTGTAAAGTCGTCGGGAATCCGACGCCCGAAGTCGTGTGGCGGTTCAGTGGGAAAACAATTGAAACGCGCGCGTTCGGTGAGATCAGATACGTTATGACAGAGAATACTGTGGATTTGATTAGATGGGTAAACTTGACTATTCTACACGCTCGATACAGCGATAGAGGAAACTATACATGTGTAGCTGAAAACCCTGGAGGTAGAGATGAGAAGACGCTCACCCTTGTTCTTTCTAAGTACTCAGGCGCTGGAACTATAGCGGGGATGGACGCCGACTCGTTTGCTATACTAGTCGGCTGCTTGATAGCGATAGTGATAATTTTCGGGGCGACCCTATTCGTTTGCTATTATACTACGCAGAATAATGAAATTAAAAGACTGATTAAGACCGACACGCGGTCGTCTAATGGAGACGTGTTGATAGAGGGGTCTGTGGCTTCTGAGATAGACAAGGGGTTCAAGACCGAGGTGAACCCTATCACGAAGCCTCCTAGGAAGTTTGAGCCTCCGCCGTCCTTAACGTGCAAAGCAACAGAGATGTCAGAGCTCAACAAAACGTTGCTGGACAACGACTCCATTTTAGGTAAGTTTACAAACATTATCTTACTTGCAAATAAGTTTAATCACTTCTTTCAATAGATAGATAGATAGGTAGGATATTTACACCTGGTAACTGTCTGCAAATAAGCAATGTGCATAATAGGCTAGTTGCCTAAAAAATTTGTTTAGTCCGTAATGTTTAATATCAAAAAATATTGGACACATATATTTTTATTTGTCAATCTAACAAATAATTACATAGTTATGGTGCGTTGAAGTTGCGCACGACGTCACAACGTGCGGCATTTTTAAGCAAGCGTTGACGTCACGGGCCTTTTCTTATGAACTTTGGGGCGCTTTATCTCTTTAAATTTTCATTAGTTTGAAAAAGTGAAAAATACGTGTAGTGTATTTTTTGATAAGTTAACTGACGGACTAATTAAAACTCTTGCTTTTTGACCCAGGCAACATCCCCATTTTGCACCCCATTTTAAACGTTACAGAACTAAATGCCGCTTAAAGCTACTGAAAAAATGTGACTCAAGCAATTGTTTTAGTTATATTTCTTTTTCATGGATTATTGGATTATCGCAATAAAAGGTCTAGCTTCCTCAATTTGAATTTGAAAAGGTCTAACTATGTCATGTCCTTTTAGGTAAAATAAATGATATATGACTGTCAAAAGCATTCAAGTTGATATCAAAGCAAATTTAAATGTAGGTATTTCGTTCCCATTATATTCTCACATAAATCCAAATCAAAATTAATAACAACACAGCTGAAACATCTGCCAAACGCAAAGACCAAATAAAGCTTTGTATGAACATATTACCTCGGCAAACGTCAGAAACGAGGCTTGTTATGATATGCAAACAGATTTAGAATTTCGGCAAGCCAAAGGAAATTAATACTGGAACTAGTGTTGCGGAATAACGATGCTCTAATTGGTCGATAGTTGACCGTTTTGTGTAGTGATGTAACAATGGGTTTCCGACTTGATGAGGATTCCGATTTCGTAAAGGTGATTTTGGAACTCCGAATTGAAAATCGATCAATGTTCTCTCCTATCAAACACATAGTTTAGGTAGGTAAAGACACACAAATTTGTGGAAGTAACATGCCAATAACTGCTACACGCGTACACGTGCCAACCAATTTTGGTTTACTCAAGAATCGAAAAAAACCATTAACTTTCCTTTGTTTAAAATAGTTTTAAGGACTATATTATTCATGTTAATAATCAATCAATCCAACTATTTATATTACTTACCTGTCAAAACATTATTGTCTATTTTTTTACTAACACTGCAAAACAAGCCATCCCTTTGCTTTACAAAAACCATCGATATTATTATGCACAATCGAGCTACATCACTACCAAAGCGAGCAAGTCAGGACTAATTCAAATGTTGATCTCCTAAATCAGTTGCAGAGCATTAGGTCTCAGATCTGAAACTTTGCCAAGAGCTAGCAGCCAGGCGCTCATTGTTTATCAATGCTTATATTTCTCAAGCTTCCAGAATCCCTGGGGCAGTAATATTTCGCGCCGAATTTATGATATTGCCCAAAGAGGTAGACGAAAATTGGTTTGTACGAAGCTAATATTGACACAAGACGGGTTTAGGACACTAAGATTGTTCCGGCGCATTTATTTTCAGTATTCTACGGTTGGACAAATAAATGAAGGGTTATAATATCTCGGTTATATTCAAACAGTTAGGTATGTTATCAACTGTTTTGTGATTTGTATTTTAACTTACAAGATTAAAGGCTTCAATGCCACAACAAAATTCGGATAAATCTTTTTTAAATTATTATAAAGTTTCGTACCCAATGCTAGATCGGTGTTATACAATTTGTTGACTTATTTCTTTAAATGCAAAGAAACTAGACTGTTGACACCGGCAGGCAATACAAAGTTTTCTCAATATCCTAGCAATAAGCAGTGGCAAGTTTTAAAAGAATTTATTGCTTAAAGTTCAATATAAACTTCAAAGCAATCAGTAAACGAAAAGGCAAAGAAGCAAAATAACAAAATACTTTTATAACTCGCGCTACTTACTAGTAGGATACCTATAAAAGTAAAATGTTACTTTTATACGTCACATCACACTTCTTATGAAAAAATCTTATTGGTACATTGTTGTGTCTCTGTCTTCAACAAATCGTTACTAAAATAACTTGCCTAGTTTGATTCATTAATGGAAACCATATTAACCATACTAAGGCTGGGTTGCACCGTCTTAATTTGACTTTAACAAACGTCAAAATCCATACAAAAACACTGGTTATCGTTATAGTTACCGTCAAAGTTAGGTAGCTTAAGATTGATCAATATCATCTCAACTATACTAGAAATTACTAATTGTAATTAATTTAGCTACGTAATTTAAGCTTAGTGTACAAGTCAAAGATTTAATTTTAAATTCTTCTATTAAATGAAAACTTCGCTATAGCGAGACACGATTGTGTTCTTCTTCGAATGTCACCTCGAATACCACATAATTTACAACGGGAAACTATATTTTGTAAAACATTCCCGGTTGCGTGCCGGAGCATAAAACTAAACGAAGAACTCCTTTGTGCCGACTTGATTGTAGCTACAAATAACATTTCCCTGCCAAAACTTTATTTGAATGTCAAAGAGACAAATTTGAATTTTGCGGCAGCAAAATTATTTTCATTGTAGACGTAGTTTGTTGGTTAATTAAATGCAAATGATGCTACAATTGAGATGCCTAACTAGAGAGCTATAAATTAGTTTAATGACGAATGAATTAGCCAAACAATTGAAATAACAAATCTTCTTTGTCCACAGCCTCTAATGAAGATACAAGCAGGCACGCTGATATAGAAATGCCGAAGATCTCGCAAGAAACTCTTCTCATGGATCACCTCACTCAAGAACACCAAGCGTATCCTCCAGACCTCCTATCGTTTCCATTACGAGGATCCACGCAAATATCTCCAGCAGGGGGCAGCACTTCAGGCCAGGAGAGAATAGCTCACAGAAACCTTGACAGCCCGTTGAAATCGCCAGGGTATGGCGTCACAGCTATTCCTTCTATGTATTCTAGATTCCAGTCTCCAAATTTCCAAGGATCGACGCCGTTGATCGGCTCGAAAGCTGGCTACGTGACTCTTCCTAGAAGACCAAAGGAGAACATTCCAGAAAGCAGTTTGCGACCTCAAGTCTTCTCCACTTTGAATGGCGTGGTTCCTTATTATGACCACTTAAACTCCAGACTATTTTCTTACGGAGGACATTACTACAGTTTGAACAAAAGCGAGATGGATTTAGGTCCGATCAGTAAAATGGGGTCTGGTTTCTTGGATTCGGAAGAAATCGAGCCAGCTCCATCTCCTGCGCCTGGTACTCCTCATGCTACCATTCCAAGGAACAGCCTGAGTTCTCCGAACATCCACAACCAATTGCTGATGCTGCAAGCTATGTCTATGGCCCAGGGTCGAGGGAAGAACTCTGAGACGAGGCCTCTGAAAGTCATGCTCTCTGAAAGTGAAAGTCTCCTGAAGAATCCAAGGGATCTGCGAGTGGGGTACAGTGTGAACGTGGTCAGTGGTACTTTAGGTAGGACAAAAGTTCCCAAACCTCCTCCAAAACCTCGGAAGAGGAACTCTTGTGAAGTGAAAGAACCGTTCCTGTTAAACGCTGGTGAGAATGCCACGCAAGTGTAGATTTAAGCGTATAATAATATAAGGTGTGTTTTTGCTTGACTGTGTTCCAGCTTTAATACCTATTTACATATAAACCAGCACATTAAATACACACGATAATAAACCCGATGTCCTTTGGGATTTAAAGTTAATGGCTTAGCTGGGACACAGTTTTGCTTAAATACGTCTTAAGTTTTTGTATCTTTTTATAAGTTATCTTCAAGTGATATTTACAAGGTAATCATAATTGGCCATTATCAATTTGCTTCATTTATGATGTTTATTTTAATTTAAGATTTAATTCCTAAGAAAAAAGATAAGATAGAGAAGTTACAAAGGCATTTGCAAACTGACTCAATCAAAGGACAATAGTACATAATAATCCTAAATACAATTATGTAGAGTAAGTACTTAGATTCAGTCAGGTTTTAAACTCAATTAAGTAATTTAAACTTAGGAAGTGTCCTAAGTTTTATGTCACCTAATTTGATTATTTGACTCCTATTCTTCCTAAAAAAATAAATTTTGTTGTTTTATATTGCAACATAGGTCTGAAATAGTACTGGTATGTTGTTGCAATTCATGAAGACGAGTGAGCTTTACATGTCTGGTGGCTCGCTACTGTCGTTTTTCAAAAGTTTTGATAGACATTACACTATCGTTATGTGCTTCTACACGTATACACACAAGTAAAGCTCACTCGCCTTCGTGAGTTGCAAGAACTATAATACTTATTAGAAAACCTACTACTACATCTAATTTTTATAACAAACAACTATACATACATAGTTGGGTAAAACTTTCCCCAAGCATCCAGAAATCATATAAAATCACAGTTATTTTAATTTATTTAAACTAAATCAGATGCAAAATTACAAGTAAAAGAAAGACAATTTAGTATTCTTACTTTTATATTTATTAAAATACTGGGGAAATTTTATTAAAATGTGTTAATTTGAGTTTAAAGTTGTGCCTGGGTTAACTCAGTCGGTGCTTTGGTAAATTGGTTTTGTTTGTAATCCTAATTACTACCGCCAATTAAAATTAAAATTTATTGCTTAGATTTTTTTATTATGAGGACTTGTTTTGTATGTTTTATTAATGCATCATATTGTAATGTTATATTTTAATTTTAAAGATTATATAAACGTGTTACTCCTTCATGTAAGTACTACGTATTATTATAATTTTAACTAGTAGTTTTATAAATGGCTAGCGCAAAAGCCGAATGAAATTTAATGTCCTCTCGACCAAATTATACTTATGTCCGTTTTTTCACCATCAATCCCTTCTAATTCCCCTTCTCCCTTCCAATTTTTAAGTGACCCCTATGAAAAAAAATGCTATTAAGTGTTACCATAAGGGTCACTTAAAATTAGGGATTGATGGTGAAAACGGGCATTAGTCGAAGGTACTATGTTCAAATTCTTGATCACAATTGTTACTCCAATTCTAGATTTAACCTGATCGAGGTAACTGCGCACTTCGTTGGAATGCGACTCTCCCTCGCACTTACCCGCTCACCTCCCCGCCTTCGCCCCGTTCGTACTAGGCTTGTTCTTACTCGGACACTGAACGGATCGCTCCGAACTAGTACAATCGGTCAAATGAACTAGTTCGGTCTTCTAGTACTATTAGTTCATTTTAGTACACTGATTCTATTAGGTAGATCGAACGAAAAAAGTCTTTATTTCTATGTGTTTATGGTCCAATATCGAAAAATACTCGCAACACAATTACAGAGCCTTACCCATCTCACTCGCGCTCACATGTCACTAATCTCACGTCTCATTCTAGCACTCCTACTTAGTTCATTTAGTACCGATTTTTTTAATCAGATCGGACGAAAAACGTCTTTATTACTATCACCTTATAGTAGAATGTCGCAAAATACTCGCAATACACTTACAGAGCCGAATCCATCTCGCTCCCGCGCGCTTGTAACCAATTTCACGTCTCGTTCACACCTATTCATTCGTGATCAGCTGTACTAAAGTGAACTAAAAGACCGATTTGAACGACCAATACGGAATAGTTCGTTCTCGTTCACATCTTTATGTGTAAGTACATGTACTACACAAGCCTAGTCCGTACCAGAGCGTCGATGTGACGTCACTGTCGCCAAGTGCGAAGTTAACTCGACTGTGTTATATAATAACCAGAATTTGTTTTGTGACCCTATTTATTAAGAAACTCACTCCAATGATTATTAAGTTTTATGATGTCTACTTATTTGTTAATTATATTTATATGATATTTTTTGTATAACCTACGAGTATGCGCCTAAAATGGAGGAAAAGATTTCAATATCTGTCTTTTTATGTTCGTTGGAAAATGAAAATACTTATTGTAAATTATAATAATAGAACTCAAATATTGGTGCTTATACGAATAATAACTAAATTGCATTGGTTATACTCTTCCAAGCTTTCTTTCATACAATCAATAAATAGGGAAATAGATGTATATAATTAGTTGATTTGTATAAATTATATAGTTAAAAGATTTATTGGATCGACAGTAGAAAAGAAATAGTGGAATTTTACATTTTCATTGAAGACAATGGCTCTATAATATAAATTAAATATTATATAAAATGTATAAATGTAAATATTAGGTAAACAAATTATGTATATGAGAATAATAATTAAATTATATTATTAATAAAATATGGTCAAGTAAAGAGAGAATGCTAGATGGACCAAATCGGGGTGAATGAATTGTGTATATTAAAAGGTGTAATTAATAAATACAATTTGAAATTTTATACGTCGAATTATTAACTTACCCATTTTCTAGCGTTTTAAGCAAAAGGTTTTATCATAAAGAAACAACAGATAAAGGTAAGCAGTCACTATGCGGAGTGCACAGGGCATTCAAATGTACAAACAATGGCACATCAAACTAAAATCCCTATTTTGTAAAAGGCATTATTTTTATTTCAACCATAGGATGTCCACTGCTGAACATAGGCCTCCCCAATGATTTCCATGTTGTTCGATTGGCAGCGGTCTGCGTCTAGACGCATAGGTGCTAGCGCTTTTCTGCCCTATTCATGACCTATGGTTGAAATGATGATGATGATTATTTTTATTGCAATCGAAGACTGCGCACATAATATTGCGAATCGATAGAGGCACATACCTCAAATATTTTGTAAACTGTTGCAGATTTTTTTTGTCTACAACGAGGAAGCTCTTAGCCAGCATCTCATCTGATGGAATATGATGATAAGGCTGATGATGAAAAATCCTCAACCACAGAGGAACTAGCTATCATTAATTTGTGGTATTAGAAAATTAATTAAATTGGTAAAAATAATCAGAAGTAGGTCGTAATAATGAAGGTAATAATGAAGAATCACTTTTGGCATTTTTATTACATTATGTGGAACAAGAAATAATTCATAAAAAGTATGTTATTTTGCCACTTTTTATGCTAACTCACCGCTGACCAATTTGTTAATTACTCGGAATGGTGGCAATATTTATGCTAATAAAGATATTTTTCTCATTACTGATTTTTATACAACGCAACCAAAGCAGTAACATCACTAGAAATTATTATACTTAGTTTTAGCCTTACATTAGAGAATTAAACCAATTACTAATCAATAGTCGAACTCAAAGTTACTAATATTATCCACCTGAAAGTTTAATAAATCCTTAAAATTATGAGAGAAACAGACTGAAAAAAAAATAACAAAATAAATTTCGTTTTTTTTTTATTGATTTTTTACAACTATTTTTCCTCAATTTAATTTTATTTAATACGGTTTAAAAATCTTTAAAACTATAAAAAGAATAAATAAAAAACAAAATAAATAGTTTCCCTCACTTTAAAGTTTTTTTCCTATTATTTTTCCACAATTTTATTTTATTTAAAATGGTATTGATTTTTTGCACAGGCAATACAGTCAGTCAGTGTCGAAACGCGGCCGTACTAAGCTGCTCGTGCGCGTTCAAATTTTATTACAACTTGCGGGTAGTCTTATTTTTGAAGTGTGCATTGGACTATCGCCACATTCTATTCGATAATTTATTTAATCTAATTTGATAATTAATTTAAAAGGTGCATTGGCATAACAGTGATAATATGTAGTTACTAGACACGTACTATCGGGCGTATCTATGAGTGTGTAATATCAAGTTTCTCTTCGAAAGTGATGAACCCGAAGGAAGCTGCTAAAATGTTTGGAACCTGGGACCAGCTGGTGCTACGCAGTCGGCTGCAACACGGCTCCGGTCTACGCAAGGTAAGTGGACTGCATTTTATATGGTACTAGCGGCCGCCCGCGACTTCGTACGCGTGAACCCGTTTTTCCCGCAAATTCCCGTTCCCGTGGGAATTTCGGGAATTCCTTTCTTAGTGCACCTCTACGGTACCTAAGCTACGTCCCTTCCAAATTTCAAGTGCCTACGTTTAGCCGTTTAGGCTGTGCGTTGATCTGTCAGTCAGTCAGTCAGTTTCGCCTTTTATATATTTAGATACGTGATACTCGTAAATATTAATCCCACTTTATCAACCTACGGTTTGATCCAGGTTTAAAAAGTNTAGAATTCTTAAATGCTAAACTAATCGCAATATTTTCTCAATTAACTATTTAGACGACGAAATTGTCTAACTATTTATGCCTATAACATATTTGTAGTATTGCTGGTTAATGATTGTAACGAGTTGAAAAAGTACTGTTTTTGCGCCAAACGGCGTAAACGCTCTTAAAACTGTCAAAACGAGACTCTCCCGTAGATTTTGTATGTCAATATTAGCCAGTAACGTCACTATTTTGTCAATTAAACTCCTCAACTACTTTACTACTCAATTAAACTACTTTTTTCAATTACAATGCAACCAAAAATCTTAATTTACAGGTAATTAAAAATTAATTAATTTTTGAGACCATAGGTAAGTGCCTTTTTTAAAAAAGTTGTGCTTTAGAATGATTGGGCAGTGGTGGCACATACCTAATTCCGATAATTTGAAAAATTGTAGGTGTATGAAGATAAAATTTAAAGTAAAATTTTTGTCCTAGATCATAAACGTGTCATCGTCAGCGTGTGGGAAAGCCTCGCAACTGCTGAACGATGTGTACCAACTAGCCGCGGAGGCGGACGGCGAGACCGGCGCTCAGCTTGATGTCGCCGGCTCCAAGCTGGCCGACGCTGCCAATGCTCTGCTCACCACGGCGCAGGTAAGACACACGCTCGTTTTCACAAACATTACTATGAGGTCTCGCAGTGCGCGTGGACGCACAGGGTGCCACAAGAACCGATCACAGAGCTCTATTCAACGCTGTGCCTTCGATTTGCTGCTTCACTTAAGCAAGCATCGTTTGTAAATACGGGCGACTGTGTACTGAAACTGATGGGTATAACAGAACCCCCTCACCTACCGAATGCGTCCTACATAGTCAGAAAAAACTGTCGCCCATTTGGAGACTCAGCTATACTTTGACGTTACTTCGTCAGCATACGAAAATCAACTTTCGGGTCTTTTCCCACCTCTCGTTCCCACCGCTGCAACTCCTGTGTAGCCAGGATCTACAGCTTGACCGCCAATAAAAACCCAACCAGTGAAGGTCAAGTTTGTCCCGGGGGAAAGTTAACCTTTGTTTGTCACCTGTCATCTGCTTTGCAATGGAGGGAAGTCGAACCTTAACTTCAAACTCCTCCTATGTTCTTCTGATTAATTTCGTTGCGGGTCCAATGACGAAAAGCACCTCCTAAACGACGATATAAACTAGCCGTAATGGTGATTGACTTTTTTCTTCTAATTAGTAAACGCGGCTGATAAGAAAGGTCTAAAATCCTACCCTCCTTCTAGCTCACAGCCCCATGCATGGAAGACCCTCGCTGCCAGGCGTTTCTGGTCGCCTCTGCCAACGCAGTATCCGCCGCCAACCAACACCTGGCTTCCACCTGGCTACCAGTTATCCAGGACCAGAAGTACCAGGCCCTTGGCGAGAAGATACAGAAGGGAAGGAGCGAATTAGAGGACGAGCTGGAGAGATTGAAGAGGGCGTGTCGTGTCGGTGACAGTGGAAATGGTGAGCTGTTATTTGGTGCTTTTATTGCAATGAAAAATAACTAAGCATGCGTACTGGAAAACGCAGCGTAAGACGTCCACCCAGAAGGTGGACCAACGACCTCATAAAGGTAGAAGGAAGGCGCTGGATGCAGGGCGCAACCAACCGGGCGCAATGGAAGTCAACGGTACCGTTACTAACTGGTAACTAACGGTCAATATGGAAGTCATTGTGGGAAGCCTATGTTCAACAGTGGACTGTCCATCATGTGGCTGAAATGATGATGATGAAGCATGCATAATTTTAATTTATTTGATTTTGAACCTCCACCGTTTCTTTGATAGAAGTGCAAGTGAAGAACGTCGGCCGCCCAGCGCCGACGCAAGGCCCGAAGCACTTGAAGTTTGTCAGCGCGGCGGAGAAGGCTGAAAGCGCCCTCCAGAAAGCTGAGATGGAACTGGATAAGGTAACACTACCATTGCAATGTGTTAGATTCGTAAGGAAGGCGAAGGAAGGGCGCGCGTACGAACAACACGGTAGCTAGTTTCACACTGGTTTATTTCAAACGTCAACGGGCACCGTCGCAGCGGTGCGAAGTATACCTACATACATAACATCCCTCCCCCATATACTTAAGACTACAAGAACAAAATAACTATAGTTAATAAAACTGCTTATAATCTACTTTGGCGCGTGGACGTCTAGACCTAGTCGTGGGTGCGCCCGCACAATGTTCATTAGCGTCGCTTGTGTGCGTGTGAACACCTGTGTTAGTAGTTCGGGGGCATTCGGGCGACTTCGCTGCCGCCGAGGAGACTTCGGTCCCACTCGTCCCCTCTCCGATGTTTACGTTATCGTTTGTTGATGTCGTGTCATCAGCTGATTCTGTAGCAATGCCCGCGGAGATACCTGCTGAGGGCTGCGATGATAATGCGCCGTCTATGTCTGGCACTATATCTGGATCCCAATTATGTTCTTTGTTTTCTATAACTGGTACATCTTGTCCGCCTTGAAACCTTAATTGGTCTACGTGTCTGTTTACCTCTAAATTATATTCGGGTAGGTATACCGTATACATAACGGCTCCAATCTTTTTTATAATAACTCCTTCGATCCATATAAATTTTTGGTTAGTGAGATACTTCTTTACCCATACACGATCTTGTGGTGTAAAGTTAGGTCTAACTTTTCCACTGTAATGTTTAGCCTGCGAACACTGATTGCGCGCCACATGGACAATGAGGTCTGTGGATGACGGAGTGACGCGAGTGGGGTTCAACAAGTCCAGTCTAGAACGTAGGGGTCGGCCGAATAACAGTTCAGAGGGTGATTTACCTGTGGTGCTATTTATAGAATTACGGTAATCGAATAAAAATTTTGAAAGCTTATCTTTAGAAATTTTTCCATACGTAGTGCTCATTAAAATTCCCCGCAAACCTTTTTTAATTATTTTAACAAAGCTTTCGGCCTGGCCGTTACTCGATGGATGGTAAACGGGTGAAAAAACTTGCGTTATTCCATTCAATTTACAAAAAGTTGCGAACTCTTGTGATGTAAATGATGTACCGTTATCAGTGACCACAGTATGCGGAACCCCAAATCTAGCCATAACATCAATAAGTTTTTCAATTACAGTTTTAGAACCATACGACGAGCTCACATCATAGCATTCAACCCATTTTGAATAAGCGTCTACAATAACTAAGTACATTTGATTATTAAATGGCCCTAGAAAATCCAAATGAATCCTATAGAAGGGTTGCGGTGGGAAGGACCACGGCGCGAGCGGGGCGTGCGGCGGGGACGGCCGCAGCTGCGCGCACACGCTGCACTCGGCCGCGAGCCGCTCCAAGTACCTATCTATGCCTGGGAACCACATACGTTTACGAGCCTCTGCTTTCATTTTCACTATTCCGAAGTGTGAGCTATGTAAATCATTGCAAACTTGTTCTTGTAAGGACAACGGAATCACAACCTTATGCCCTCGCATTAAACATCCATTTTCTACTGACAAATCTAAACGACACAGAAAATATGCTTTTAATTGTGTATCTTTTATCTTCCGCGGCCAGCCGGTCATAACGTAATGAATAACTTTACTTAAAAGCGGGTCCTTCTCAGTCTCTGAGCGCAGCTGAGGGACCGTGACGGGGAGGCTGCCCTCCACCACAAAGTTAACGTAGGCCGCTCGCTCCTCGTAGTCGAGTTCCCCTGACGCACTGCTATCGTTTTCGCCTAACGGAGCCCGCGATAAATAATCGGCGTTATTGTCAGCGCTACGCACATATTCGATGTTGTAATTGTAAGATGACAAAAACATGGCATACCGCTGTAACCGATTCGCTGATACTTCTGGTATACCACGGCTAGGGTTAAATATTGCCAACAAAGGTTTGTGATCGGTTTTCAAAATAAAAGGGTCGACTCTGCCGTATAAATATTGATGGAAACGTCTCACACCAAAAATAATGGCAGTAGCCTCCTTCTGAATTTGTGAATAGTTTTTTTCCGCTGACGTTAGCGTTCTAGACGCAAATGAAATAGGTCTCTCAACACCGTCATCACAAATCTGAGATAGAACTGCCCCCAAACCCGTGGGGGATGCGTCTACGGTGAGTATTATTTTTGCATCCGGGTCGAAGTGGGTGAGAACCCGGTCGGAGGTTAAAATGGTTTTAATTTTTGTGAAAGCTTGTTGATGTTCAGTTGTCCAGGTCCATTTACTTTTTTTGTGTAATAAGTTATATAATGGACTTAAAATGGAAGAAGCGTCTGGCACAAAATTACGATAATAATTTACGAGACCTAAAAAAGACTGTAATTGCAAGACATTCTTAGGTATTTGAGATTCTACTATAGCTTTGACTTTTTCAGGACATTTTCTTATTCCATTTTTGTCTATTACATGTCCAAGATATTGGATTTCGTCTTTGAAAAAATCGCACTTGTTAGGTTGTAACGTTAAACCTGCCGACTCTAACCTGTCTAAAACTGCAATTAATCTATCTCTATGCTCAGCCTTAGTGCCACTTACTAAAATATCGTCTAAGAAACAGACCGTGCCCTCTATGCCTGACAAGATGCATTCCATGGCCCGTTGGAAGATTGCTGGAGCGCAGGCTAAACCAAACACTAATCTGGTATATTTAAACAAGCCGCGGTGCGTATTAATGCAAGTTAGGTCTTGCGCGTCCTCGGATAAGATCAGCTGATTGTAAGCCATTGAGAGATCCAGCTTAGTAAACTGCTCCCCCCCGTGTAGCTTGGCGAACAACTCCTGCACAGTGGGCAAGGGGTACTTGTCAACAATCAGCTGTTTATTTATCGACACTGAGTAGTCAGCGCAAAGTCTAACTCCACCATCTTTTTTTAATACTGGCACCACAGGCGAGGCGTACTCAGAGTGTTCTACCGGTTTTAACACGCCCAGGTCCAGCAGACGGTCAATCTCCCTGTCTATCTTTTCCTTCAGGGCGAACGCAACCGGGCGCGGTTTAAAGTATATTGGATGTGAACCTGGCTTGAGGTGAAGTTTAATTGCATATTTATTGAAACAACCTAGTCGGCCGGAAAACAACTTGGGAAATCTATTAAACAAATTCTGCGTAAATGAATCGTCAGAGTCCGTAATTAGGTACTGGATTGCCGGCGCGAGCTCGAGTCCGAACGCGTGAATAAAGTCGCGGCCCAGCAGCGGCGGCCCGCCGCCCGCCACCACGAACACGTCCAGCTCGCGTGCGCGGCCCTCGTATGCCACGCTTAGTCGCGCTAGCCCGATGCAAGCTATTTTGCCACCCGTATAATTCACGAGCTGCCTGTTTGTCGCTGATAACGGTACACTACTAAAATACGAGTCGTACGTTTTATTTGAAATTACACTAACGGCTGCACCGCTATCAATCTCGAATTCCAAATCTCGACCGTTAACCGTTACCCGTGCTGTCATCGGCTTACCCCTCGTACAACGAATATTGTATAATGACTCACCATCATCACCGTCATCCACCGACTCTTCATCAACGTAATGAACTTTATTTGACGAACACATACGACGCAAATGGCCTTTTTTACCGCACTTTTTACATTTATAACTTTTAAAACGACACTTGTCAGCTTTATGATTGCTGTAACCGCACACACTGCACTTTTCGCCGTTGGTGATGCTGAATACCGGCGCGCCGCCCGCGCCGACCGCCGGCGCCGCCGCTGCCGCTGACCGGGCGCCGCCCAGCGCTGCTGCCGCCTCGCGCGCGCACCGCACGCTCTCCGCCAGCTCCACCGCCTTGCTGAGAGTTAACTCTTTCAAACTCTGCGCAAATAGCTTGTCCTTCTCGTGGCCTGCTACCATACCCATGACAAATCTGTCCAGTACGGCCTCCTCGAGACTTTTAAAGCTGCAGTGTGCTGCCAATCCCCTGACTCTGGCCGCCCACATTGAGTGACTTTCGCCTGGCCTTTGTACCGCAGAATAGAAGTGAAATCTCTCCGCAAATCCACACTTTTTCGGAGTGAAATGCTCATCCAATATTTTTATGATGTCGTCGAATTCCACTTCATCTAACTCTTTCGGTAATACCAGGTTACTAGCTAATTTGTACGTTGCTTCCGAAAACGCGCTGAGCAAAATTGCTTTCCGCTTGACCTTGCACTTGTCCTTGACATCGTCCACATCATTTGCGATGAACCACTGATTCAACCGGGATTTATAACTATTCCACTCTTGTGTTAAGTGGTCAAACCCCGATAAAAGTCCGAAGGACACGCCTGCAGACATTATATTTCGCGTGGAATCGCCCGTCGCCACGTGTTAGATTCGTAAGGAAGGCGAAGGAAGGGCGCGCGTACGAACAACACGGTAGCTAGTTTCACACTGGTTTATTTCAAACGTCAACGGGCACCGTCGCAGCGGTGCGAAGTATACCTACATACATAACAGCTGCGTCCAGCCAGCACAACGGCGGTATTACAAATCAAAACATCTCGTACCTGCGAGGTTCCATCGGCGAGTCCTACTGTGTGACGTGCGGCGTGAAACTTAACACCATTCTCCAGAAGGATCGCGTACAGTCCAGGGCTAGCCACGGAGTGAGTAGCACCGGTATCCAGCATCGCGACACCCGCGCGGCCGGCCACCGTGATGTTAACCAGTGGGCGCGCGGCGCGCGTGTTGTCAACAATAACATTCTGAAAGTCAACTTTGTTACTTTCCCTACTCACACTCGCACTTTTATTCGCACAAGTGGTACATTTAGAGCGCACTGTACCTTCCTGACCGCATCCATAACAATACAACTTACCTGCCGGTCGGTTATTAGGAACAGGTGGTGAAACATTCGCTTTAGCAGGTGTAGGTTTCGATCTACATTCATCGGTGACGTGCCCAAAACGCTTACAGACATTACAACGTGGACGATTACGTATAGATTTCGCTGTGTTCGTACTAGAAGAGGCCGTGCTATTATGATTGTTGTCAACATAACTAGACTGAGCACGGGATGGGTTAACATGTATCGTGGTATTGGATTCACGCGAAATATCTTCAACACACCTCGCCTGCGCGAGTAAACTATCAAGGTTAACAATATTGTTACGCGGCACTAATTTCTTAATGTCATTATTAAGTAGGCCGTACACGATGTCAACTTGCACTTCGTCATCCAGTTTGTATGGTAATCTCGAGAGATTAGCGCGCACTCGCGATATAAACGAATCGGCGTTTTCTTCGCCTTGTTCCGAGGCGAAAATGTCCCGGAACACGCGGTAGGCGGGACGAGGGGCGCCNCGCGCGTACGAACAACACGGTAGCTAGTTTCACACTGGTTTATTTCAAACGTCAACGGGCACCGTCGCAGCGGTGCGAAGTATACCTACATACATAACACAATGGTAGGACATACTTATTAAACAATTTGCAGAATCTAGGCATAAATGTCTGTTTAAGGATCGATTTTTCAACCGTCGGATAACTTTTAACTGAAGAATAAGTAAGGCACATTGACAGTTTCAATATGGGAAATATGTCAAAATGTCAATTTTATTCTTCAGTTAAAAAATATCTGATGATTGAAAAATCAGCCCTTGGTATTATTTTTTACAAGACTATTCTCATTTCTCGTAAGTAACTTCTATGTAGTCAGGATGTTACTTTGTTTTTCAGTGATTTTAAGGAAAATATTAATCAATTGTCTTTTACAGCCAATCGTGCCAACTAGAGGCGGCCAAATACCAGCTGACCTGCAGAGCAAGTTGGCTCAAAGTCTCGCGCAGCTCAATGCTGCCATCGCTGCACTTTTAGCCGCTACGGCAGGTACGTTCATGAATTTTATTGTTACTATTTTATATTTTACTCCCATGCATTTAGGCTTCAGATAATAGATTTATGAGTAAAATTTAGTTGCACTAATATTTATAGTGTATAAATAAAATATGTGCACAATTGTAAAATAATAGATTCTTCACAGGCATTTGACAAAGTAACTCATTTACAGATCGTGAGAAACCTGACTACGAAACAGCAGAACAGTCTATTCAAGCTATCAACCAGCTGATGCCACAAGTTGTCAAAGGTAATTAAAATACCTTTTTGTGGTGTGCTACAAGGGACTATCCTTGGCCCGCTGTTTAATGTGGTGTGCTACAAGGGATTATTCTTGGCCCGCTATATAATATAAAATTTATGTTTGTTCCTGTTTAGATACCAAAGCACTTAGTGCTGGCAAAGACGACAAGGACCGTCAGGCGATGTTGGACGAATTGAGGAATATGTGCGAGGCGACTCGTGGTATATGTTCTAGCGCGAGAGATGGCAATCACGAGGTAAAACCTGAAAATATATTTAAAACTTTAATGTAATTTAGTAAACAATATAGGTTATCTAGGGTTGTGTGTGTGTATTGTTTTCCTCCTATGTGAAATATTTATACTGCATTGGTTTCATAACTTGTCCCTTGTCTGATACCTACTTTCATTGAGAATACTTTTAATGTATTGCTGTAAAATTTACTTATACTTGAAAATAATATATTCTTGTTGTAGAACATGAATTACAACGCGGTGAGATTCGGTAACAATTCCGGAAAGCTGTTCTATGTGATTAGTCCCCACACCAACCAGGATAAAGAGCACCAGGTGAGAATAATCACAAACTATAAACCAACGCAACTTTAAATTGAATTTATGTGTTTTGGAATGACTTACGTCTTATGTATTTTTCAAGCGAATCAAGAAGGCGTACAAGTTGTTAAAGAATCATCTAAAATAATTGTGCCTAACCTTACCATACTACCTTTTGTAACATTATGGACGCAATAAATTATTGAGTGTTGAGTAAAAAATACCTGCCAGGTGCGAGTCGGACTCGCACATGAAGGGTTCCATACGACAATTTGTTGTTGTCACAAACCAATATAAAGCGTGGAGAGTGTAGGCCAAATTCTCCATTTGCCTTTTGTAAAATATGGAGACCGTGTTCCTGCTTTGGAAACTAAGAACCTGAAGATGATCTAAATAAAAAAAAATAGTTTATTCAGTACATAGGCCCTTTCCAGGGCACTTATACACGTCCCAAATATAGCTTGCCATACCACCACTTCGGGACAACAATGGGCTGGTGCTTAGATGAAGTGGCGGAAGAAACTCAGTCACCTTTGTCAGCCTCTTTTTCAATCCAATACAGTAATTTATAGCTTACATGACACGGTAAAAACTGCGAGCTAGGCAGGTAAAGTCCACGCACTCTTGTCATTTAAATAATCGTTTACTTTCTAGTATCATTTTTTCATAAGGATTTTTTTTACCTCTACTTTGAATTTATGAATTTATTTCTATAAGAGATTGTGGTATCTTTCTAGATAATCGACCTGTCATCTCAAGCTTGCGAGAAGGCCACCATGCTTCTGACCGAAGTGTACCAGTTAGCAGCTGAAGTGGGCGGAGACACGGGCGCGGAGCTAGACAGCTGCGGATCTAACACCGCTGACGCTGCCAAGACGCTGCTCGCTACTGCTCAGGTAAGGTTTAGTGAAGGATATAGTGTATATTATATTCTACAGGAGTTGCAGTGGTTGGCACGAGAGGGATTATTCCGTTTTGCTCAAGTAATTGCTTGGCCTACTGTACTTACTGGACCGGCAGTTAAAAGTCGCGGGCTCCGCATAATTTAAAGTAAAGAAATAAATAATAGAAAACTGTGATGTGTGTATGAGCATGCCTGAAAGAATGGACCATTAACTATAATGCCATGGTTTTTAATGACACAAATACAAATATAGGCACATTAAACACAGATGCACATGAAGGAATAAAGAATCCGAAAATACATAGTGAAGTGAGTGAAAGAAATAACACTATCGTAAATTGCTTTAGCAATTAAATACTAAAGCCTGTTCCATGAGCACGTAGAATTTTGTCCAATGACCCCAAGCTACCCATCCTTATCGCTCGCGCGTAATTATATTGCTGTCGCGACTGTGCGACGCGCGCCCGCAGTGAGTGTGCGAGCGCGACAGCAACATAATTACGCGCGAGCGATAAGGATGGGTAGCTTGGGGTCATTGGACAAAATTCTACGTGCTCAAGGACCAGGCTTTAGTAGGTGTAAAGGTTCGACCAAACTAACGGCTGGTTCACACATGTCTCCGTTTTACTGTTCCGTTTTATCGTGTACGTTTTTTTTTTCGTCGATGTATGTATTATTGTATACAGAATACAGTGTCATGTGTGAAGTCGCTCATACAACTACATACACCATCGACGAAAAAAAAGTGTACACGATAAAACGGAACCGTAAAACGGAGACATGTGTGAACCGGCCGTAGTCCGCGTGTGCGATGGCGATACTACTGATTTCTACCATCGCGCACGCAAGTTGGTCGCCTTAATAAAACGTGCAAGGAAGGAAAACCTATTTTTTTTAAAGACACAACAAGGCAGGTATTTTTCAGCAATCACACGTGATTTGAAGAGTAATTATTTATTTATTTAGGACAACCAACAAGACAGACACAAGTACAAGCAGAGGGGTTTACATACATATTTTTCTTAGGACTAGGTGCTATCTTAATTACAGGCTGCCACGGCATGCAAAAGTGGACTTTTGACATAGTTTTATACTATAACTTCATGTATTACTCTAGCTAACCGCGCCAAGCATCCACGAGCCGCGCTGCCAAGCCGCCATGCTGTCCGCAGCAGACGCGCTAGCATCGTCCGCCCAGCACTTGGCCCACGCGTGGGCGGCGCCCGCCCAGCTGCCCGCCCATAAAGAGAGAGCCGCCCAGCTGGAGATCGAGAGGAGGGAATTGGAAGACGCTGTGGAGAAGATTAGGACGGCTGTGCGGGATGATGCTGCTGGTAAGTTTTTAGTATATTTTGTTATGGTTAAATTCTTTCTTTCATTAAAAAATTAAACATTTTATTATACTTTATTAATGCTACGGACTATAGTCTGGTCTGTGAGCACGTAGAATTTTGTCCAATGACCCCAAGCTATCCATTCTTATCGCTCGCGCGTAATTCTTATCGCTCGCGCGTCTCGAAGGTGACAAAACTAAAAATCAAAACAATCACACACCCCACATAGAGTTTATTTATTGTCAAGTAGATACGTGAACATTTTTGTGATCCACCACAATCCTTACAAGAAAAAATTTATGTCCTTCACAGAAAGTGATTTTTAGAAAATGACGTGAAGTGAGAAAAAATATTATAATCATATTAAATCCAGGTTGTCGTAGAAAAAAGGACTATTCTATATTTCTGAGAGGGCTGAGTGCGAGTTTACATCACTATTGAGCGTAGCTAAACTAAATTACATTAAAATGTATGATTGGATTGTACAGCGCCCCTAGCGGAAACTTTCAAGAATTACATAAACTCATTCTCTCAGTTTGATATAAACTCACGCTCAACCCTCAGTATTAACCGCTAGAATTGTCTTCTTAATTTTGCATTGTTACAACTTACAACTTTTGCTTGATGTCCAATGTGCCAATCTAACGTGTTTGTCATCAATAGTATTAAAACAATTCCCCTCACAGCAGTGAAGTCCCCTACTCGGCGGGCACCCCCACCACCTCCCAAGCGCGCGTCCCACGGTGAGCCCCGGCGCTCCGTGGCCGCCGGAACCCGGGACTTCAACCAGGAGTTCTTGCACCAGCTGCGCTGCGAGGAGAGCCAGAGTGAGTAGCACCAGGCCTGTTCATCTCCGCGAGTTTACATCGAAAACAAAACAAGCACGATGGCACCCTAGAATCAGAATCAGAATCATCATTTATTTGCTTTAAATGTGGTACCTACAGGATAACTATTCGACAAGGCCTCACATACGAGCGAGCGTTGACTCACGCTAAATAAGTAGTTAATATTATTCATGATCTAGTACTTCTATTTTATTTTTAATACCTTGTTTGTACCACATGAAGCAATAAAGATATTATGATTATGATAATTCATGCTAAATCATGTATTTCCTCCGCCATTTTCTGCAGTTTGGCACCTCACGTCACATCATTTTACCGAAGTCAGCCCTATAGCTTCGGCGCAGTGCCGATCACTGACGTTTGTCAACAAAATGGTGCTTGACTCTTGAGACAAGCTAAATTACACCATATTGTTAGTGACATTGAGCAATGAGCATACATTTTTTAAAATACCTTCGCCAAGTAAAACTACTTATTATTATTCTGTGGTACAACAAAAGAACGAAAGCTTTTTGCCTGCAACTTGGTCGTTCGTTTGTTTTGGCCAAATGACGTCCACTTTTCGACAAAGGTCTTCCCCAAGGATTTCCCACATCCCGCGACTTTTACCAGATCGTAGGTCCATCTCATTAGGTCCTAGTGGGAGGTCTGCCTACACTACCGTCTTTTGTCCCGTACTTAGTCACTATACGAGAAACTTCTGCCCCATCTGTCTGCATCTCACTCACCTAATAGAAAATGACAATCAGGTAAAGGTTAAGTATCGCGCCGACAAGTTTTTTAAACGTTAATCTATAGGTATACAAGTCATAAAATTCTGTAGATACGAGTATAAGTTGCAGTAAGTTGGAGATGTAACAGATATTCCAGTGCAATACATAGCAGATGGAACTGATGACTAATTTAAAATTCATGTATTTGCTCATTTTCATTAATTATTGCTCTGGCTCTGACACATTCAATTTGCGAAAGCTTTCTTTAACGCATGCTATTGGGTCTCCCCGAATATCCGACCCCCCGCATCGACTGAGATATCGACCAAATCAATTAAAACGAGCTATCAATCTGCTAAACTTAACTCTACAAAAACCTAGGTCCCATAGAAACTTATCATCAAATACCCAGAATCCCCTGTTTATTTAATTACCTAAACTACATAATACAATTCAAAACAATACAATCCATTTGGTTACAGACGCCGGTAACGTTACCGACGACGTGGCCATCGCCAACAAGCGCAAGACGGACGACGAGAAGGCTTTGCTCCAGCAGTTTGGCAAGAGCGTGGATGCTGCAGCCCTGAAGATCAAGAAGGCCGAGGAAGACGTTAATAAGGTAAGATTAATTCTTGTTAATTAGGGCTCATAATAACAGGCAAACGGTTGAGCGAGCGGGCATAACAAGGCAGGTATTTGACCGCAATCGCACCTGGTGTTAAATAAGATGCAGGATGGTACATGCTACATATCTTCCCTGTAGTGCTTATTCAGTCTCGCCTTAAAAGTCCCGGATTATAGTGTTCAGGAAAGAGCACAGGCATTGAATTCCAGTCCCTAGCTGTTTGTTCGGAATGTCGACAATGTAGGGATGGTACGCTAACCGGTGATGGAAGGGGCGTGATCTATGATCGCGCGCAAGCGATAAGTTACAATTTTAGAAAAAGAGAAACATCATTTTTATATTAACAATATTATAACTGAAGACCTCAAGAAGGTAGCTGACAGCAGCTGGATGAAAAACGAAAGAGATTATAGTTTTCCTTGAGAGGCTTACAGCCGTGGAATGCTATTGGCTGTAATGATTATGATGACAATTTCATAAGAAGTCACACTGTTGTCCATAAAATATGTGGGATTTCGTATTTATGCAATTGTTAAGTTATTTATTTATTTAAAACTAGCGATTCGCGTGGGTGCTATGTATCATACGTTATTCTTCCTCCTGAATCAGAATCTATTTCTGAAAATTGCATTAAAATCCGTTGCGTAGTTTAAAAGTTCGAAGAGCGACGTTATTTTATGGTTACTATGTCGGTTTCATCAGATATACAGCGCCAAGGACGACGTGGTGCCCGCGCTGTCTGTGGACCAGACGCTGGTGGTGCAGAAGCAGATGGAGCAGAAGCTGTCTCAAGCCGCTGTCGCAGCTGCCAACCTCGTAGCCAGCAACCGTAAGTAAAACTATAAGCTTGAGTTGCACCACCTAACTTTTACCATAACTCTATCGATAACCGGTGCTTTTTGTATGAAGTTTGACAGATTTTTTACTTTTCTCAAAGTTAAATAACTTTTTTAATAAAATATAACCGACTTCAAATGCGTGAAAACAAAAATAAAAAATAAAAAATGATGATAANCGCGCGTACGAACAACACGGTAGCTAGTTTCACACTGGTTTATTTCAAACGTCAACGGGCACCGTCGCAGCGGTGCGAAGTATACCTACATACATAACAGTAGATTTACTATTTCTAAGATCTTCTGGGATGGGCAGATTGGGCACTACACCATTCTGCACCCTACCCTCTCCCTACATATTCATGAACCTAGTGGGTAAAACACAAGTGATTAGTTCCAAATGGAGGTCATAGATGGCGTTGTCCCGAACTTTACTCGCGGTATCGCCAGATTTATACTGTTTTCGTTCGTTCGTTTCAGCCGAAAGACGTCCACTGCTGGACAAAGGCTAAGTTAATACACAACTTTTACAGAATCCATTTTTTTAGGTAGGCATATTAAACATTAAAATACTTAGTATAGAATTTACCTTTTCCCATTTCTTTTCTGCAAATGAGAAGCACCACAAGTCCTTGTAATGGTGGAACTGTGTCTCAGTGGGGCTGGTGAACTCTCCTCCAAAAACCCACAGCTCACCCCTGGCAAATTAAGAAAAAACTAGGTGATGAGGGGTATCATTCTTATACTTAACAGTCGGCACCACATGCGATTGACCTGACTACTCTAGGGCAAATACAAAACACCTCCTACCGCTTCAGCACTCACCAGTTGGCGCCACTACCTTCGCCACTAGCAAGTGACAGTGACCTTACTCCACAGTAGTGATTGACATGACCCTACTCTAGTGTCGCCAACTGTTAAGAGCTAAAACGATAACGACATTGTTGCATATTATCCCAAATCTTAAATCTTTTTTTTTACTCAAATAATTTATGCAAAACCTTACAAAGTAATAACAAAATATTAGCATGTAATGTAGAAGCATTTAAACAACTTACTTATTAGCAGGTGTGGCGACAGCTTGGTGCGCGCTGCGCGGCGGCGGCGCGCCGGGTGCCTTTATTTGCCGCCACGAGTTCTTGTCCGGGTTGAACAACAGCAGTTCATTGTATACTTGAGTCTAAAAGAAAAGTGCAATAATTATAAAAACGTGACTTTTTTTATTTATAGCAAAATAAGTTGTCTTTTATAACATAAGTGAATTGATTATGGAAATGAACAACATTTTGAAAATGTATGTAGAATTTGCTTTTGCTTCATTTACAGACCAATCTTTCCAATAAGTATGTAAGTAGCAACTAGTTCTTTCTATACACATACAGGTGTAAATTAAAAGTAATTCAAAACCTTTAGTACCATAAAAACTAAAACATTGTTTTTCTTCTTTTCATGCAAGTAAAACAAAAAATGAAACATTTCATTTCCAATCAGCAAAAATGGTTTTATCACAATTTTAAAGTTTTATGACATAAAACATATTATTAAACTCTCTTTTTACTTACAGTCTGACCGTTATGGTACTCTCCGCCGAACAGAATCAGCTCGTTAGTGGTGGGATGCGGGGTCAGTGAGGCATAGGCCCTGGGCGACGGCGGACTGGGAAGGGTCTTCTCTGACGCCTGACCACGCTTCGCTTCTTCCCGCTCTATCTCAGCTATTACTTTTGCTATATCTTCCTAATGTGAACAAACATTAAAAATACAATGAATGAATGAATTTTGCTGGCAGAAAAATAAAATATTTTTTTACAGAATTTAGATAAATGAATTTATTTTTACATTTTTTACGGATCATTTTAAAAACATTAGATTTATTAAAGTTTAGCGCGGTTAATGAGACAGGTGGTAGGTAATATGTAGAAAAATAATTAATTTACAGTACCGAAATGGGCCTAATACAATATACAACGTGTAAAGTTAGGCATTGTACCAATTTTTATTATAGAAAACATTGAACATGCAAATAAATTTAATTTATTTAATTAATGAAGGTAACAACCAAAGCATGGACTAACCTCTCCCAGGTTCGCTAATTCTTTTTTCAGTTTATTCGCCAATTTCTTTTCAGTTTTAGCAGCAGTTTTAACAGCGCCGCTAACCTTGTTCTTGTTCTTTTTCTTGCCCATTTTTTAAAATTAGGCCTAAGATTTTTATTTCAAAAGTTTATTTTCAAAACAGCACACAACACCAATAAATCATTAACGTGGGTGTTCAAATACCAACTTAATAAAAGAATTCTAGGTTCAAAAATTCCTAATAATATTTAATTTAATGTAACGTGGTCCACGTGTTTTGTTGTAATTGTTGTTAATTTGATGTTTATTATAAAATATCATACAAAATAATGCAAACAATATATTTTTAAAAACAATTAATCTAAAAAAATTAGTTAGTATAATTAAGTTTTCGAACGACTCTAACTTTTGTTGACAGCATCAGCGTTTCGTTTTTCGTTCTAGTCAGCAATATATTTATTTTTAATGGTAATAATATAAATAATAAAAGTAAAATACAGTTTTAAACAATATTATTTGGTATTTTATGTAAAATAATATTTTTTACATTTTGAATTTGTGCTTTCGCTTTAAAATTCTGTCAATCTGTGTTGAAAATTGAAATCAAAATGACATTTGGCTTAGTGATGGGCCAACTCGGGAAAAACAAAACTCGATTTAACCCGAGTTAAAATCCACGTAACTCGGGTTGAACTCGAGTTACGTAACTCGAGTTAACTGGATGGACAAGTCAGTTTTTTACTTATTTTAACCAGTTTATTCCCTCAGATTCGTATTAACATTTAAAAAAATATCATTTATAATGTATTGGGAGAATCATACTAACTAAAGTAAGAAAGAAAAAAATATTGTTTGAAATATAATAATTTATTCATGGATTTTTGGCTTGAATTTTAATTTTTAAAAATATTTATGTTTATTATCACTTGGCATTTTTCAAAAACAGAACATAAGACACGAAAATCTACAACAATAACCGGAAGTTTAAAGTTAACTTCAAATGAACATAGTCTCAACACTCAAATGATCGGCAATCTTCGGTCCATGTCGGATCCATTCGGTTTACGATACGAACTCGAGTCAGAGAGAATTCAACTCGAGTGGGTTCGAGTTACGCCCAACTCGAGTTAACTCGAGTTACTTACTCGAGTTGACCATCACTAATTTGGCTATCAGCTGTTGCTGCGTGCTGGTGCCTGTGTAGCTTCATCAATGTAACATTTTCTTGAATCTTCATCATATCATAATTAGTTGAATTTGAATTGTACAGAAAAGCTCCTATCTATTTTACAAAATGGATGTGTAACTTGTGCGTTTCGAATTAAACGAAGGTAGTTTTCTCAAGAAATCGTAATGATGTCAGCAGCTGGAAGTTCCGTGAGTTTTTTTATATTTCTATGAAAAATTAATGAATTGTTTGTTTTATTTAATGAAATTTACTGAACAATGATTGTCTCAGGGGGCCCCGGCAGCTCAAGAGTTCAAAATAAGAGTGCCTAAGAATGTAAATAAGAAGTATCATGTGATGCGATTCAACGCGACGTTGAACGTGGATTTTGCAAAATGGACTCACGTAAAGATGGAAAGAGAAAACAACATCAAGGAATTCAAAGGAATCGAAGAGGAAATGCCCAAGTGAGTGAATATTTACAGTGAACAATGGTAATGAAACTATTAAGTCTATCCAATGAGATAAATCCAGCAGTAAGTTTAACTTAGTGAATTATCTACAATATTATTGATGAGTCATAAAATAATGTTTAAGTTAATATTATGCAACATTTAGTACTAATATTGTTAAGACTTAGAGACTAAACTTTATAAGATAAAGTATACATATATTTGAGTAATCAACATCTTGCTATGTGTTCACCAAGGTTTGGAGCTGGCTCAGAGTACGGCCGAGACATTCGCGAGGAGGCTCGTCGCAAGAAGTTTGGTATCATCTCGCGCAAATACAAGCCGGAGGATCAACCGTGGATACTGAAAGTGGGAGGCAAGACTGGCAAGAAGTGAGTCAGCTTTATTTGTTGATATGCCAAAATATGTTGAGTTTGCAATATTTTGCAGTAGGTCACGTTTTTACTTCATTATTGACCTGAATTTCCTATATAAAGATAGATGATGAGATGATTTTTAATATTTTGATGACTAGGAAATTTAATTTCTCTTGTTCGGCAAATCTGATTGCTTATATCAATAAACTACAAGCAGGCCTGTTCATCTCTGCGAGTTTACATCGAAAACAAAACACGCACGATGGCCCACCTATTACTATTCAACAAGGATACTATTCGACAAGGCCTCACATACGAGCGAACATTGACTCACGCATGCGTATTCTTGTGTATGATGGAAGAAAATGGTGTACTAAATACTGTGCAGTATTTAACTGCCTAAATAATAATAAAAACACAGAATTTACTTTTTTAAGTTGCCTCAAGACACTGAGAGGTAAATAAGTAGTAGTTAATATTATTCATGATAATTCATGCTAAATCATGTATTTCCTCCGCCATTTCCGCAGTTTGGCACCTCACGTCACATCATTTTACCGAAGTCAGCCCTATAGCTTCGGCGCAGTGCCGATCACAGACGTTTGTCAACAAAATGGTGCTTGACTCTTGAGACAGGCTAAATTACACCATATTGTAAATGACATTGAGCATACATTTTTTTAAATACCTTCGAGAAGTAAAACTTCTGTATGTAGTACTTATTATTATTCTGTGCTATAGCCTGACCAGGAACATAAAAACCCTGGCATAGAGGCGCGTCAATTGCATTTGATAGTGCAACACTGAGTACAGTCGTACCTGTGTTAAATTAATAGGCTAACTTTATGTATCAGGATTCAGGATTACGGGCTAATTTGATATTTTCATAAATTAACGACAACATATTATTATAGGTAACCTAGTTTAAATAAATTAAATGAAACCATCAATCGAGCTAGTAGGATTTATTTTATTATTCATCAATAATAAAACTCAGAACTTGAATATTCAACTGCAATGTCTGCTAAGTACGCTTCAAACTCGGTACTTCTTTCCCAATTCCATAAAATTCAACACTTAAAAAGTGACAAAAAACTTTAAAATAGGTAGTTGAAACAAACCACAGCTAATTTTCATAGTGGACTGTACTATACGATAAACATGTCAGTCAATTTGACAACCTTTGTCGGAAACATTATTCAATGAAAATATTGTCCGAACCCTTAGTATTTCTCTTCGACAAATAATTTAACACATTGTGAACCACTTTTCTTTCACGACTATAAAAAGATTTTAGCAATTTAATTCACAAAATCAATTGCGCACATTTAAAATAAAGTTTGTTTACACTTTGACAGCAATAGACTGACATGCAAGGTGACATGTTAATGAAGTTTTCAGTTACTGTTGCCATTAAAAGAAATTAGTACCATTAGTTTTCCGCAACATGGCGAGGGTTTTTATGTTCCTGGTCAGGCTATACAAGTAAATATTTTGGAAGTGAAAAATTTTGCATTAAATAAGTCTAGTCTTGCCAAAATAACAAAATGCTTCGATTTACTTTGATTTCATTTCACATGTATTTAATTTTAGATTCAAAGGCATCCGTGAGGGTGGTGTGTCGGAGAATGCAGCGTATTACGTGTTCACCCACGCCGCTGATGGTGCTATCGATGCATATCCGCTGCAGGAATGGTAAATAATTCTGAGTCTCTATGTAAATACAGCTTTGTGTATTATCATCATTGCATACTATATTTTGTAAACAATATACTATATGAGTATTTCTCAAAAAAAATGTACGTAACGAAATAGTAGTAACGAAATAGTAAGGCCATAAGGCTTGTTATACATTGGCGAAATATTGTGAATGCTCTTCATTTATTCAATTCGAAATATTTGTAAGTATGCACCCAAATACGGGGTAATATTAAGGGGTTAGAAATAAAATAAGGGAGTAATCATTCATACTATTTTAATAAAATTATTTTTGTTCCATCATGTTTATCCATTTTAAGTCGTTCTCTGTAAGCTTTTTGCCTTTCGGCATTGGTTTTTGGTGGCATTCCTAAAAAAACAAAAGAAGTAATCACATAAAAACGTAATCTAAATGATTTGATAATTTTTTGCTGGTGGCACTTCTGTAAAGCAGATAGTATCCAATCCTTTTGTTATTAACGCTCTATATTTTTTGAAATAAATTAAGTAGTGAATATTACTATGCTTAGTCAGGTAATAACAGTATACACTCAGCATTATGTTGTACTTTTTCGTAACGTAACGAAATTCGTAAAAAACGTAACGAAATATTAGACAAAATGAGATCAGAAACAAGTATTTTTTTGATAAAATTTGTTACAGCAAATATAAAAGCTTACTAAATGTTCGTACCACACGTATTACAAAAAATGGTTAAATGAAGACTTACCGTTCTATATAAAATCGCTGATTTTACTGCCTGTTACGAAAAAGTAATCCCACAAAACACACACGTTTTCACTAATTTTCGCGATAGATGTTATGGCGGAGACGTCAGGCCAACAGCCATTCAGAGTGCAGCTATTGTTGTCCGTGTAAAATAAATACGGAATTGTTCAGAAACCATGGGAAAGTAGAAATAAATCGTAACTAAAGAGTAAATAACGAAATAGTAAATGAGAGCGACTCATTTTGTTTTTTTGCTTTAAATTGCCAATTCATTATGACACCCCATAGAAAATCAATTTGATACAGAAACTGCGATTACTGTAGAACGATAATACAAAGAAATTTACAATAATTTAGTAACGTATCGCATTTTATGAAACAAAAACACATGAAAAAGCTAGGGTGGCAAACAGATTTTTGTATGAAAGGTAAAAAAGGACTATTTTTAAAATATCTAAATATTTGGTAATAAGTAGGATTATAGCTATAATTCTTCGTTATCTTAAAGATTAATATTCATCCTTCAAAATTGTGTGTGTGTTTTTTTTGTGTGATGATTTATAAATATAAAACTTTGAACTGTTTCAAAGCACACATTTTTTTTTCAAAATGTACATTTTTTTTGAGAAATACTCATATGTATTCCCTTATGCTTAAGCCTTATTTTACTGAATAGAGTCTTTAGGTTTAATATTTATTTATTAAAAACATGTTAAAATTGTTTACAGGTACAACTTCCAGCCTATCCAACGGTACAAGGCTTTGTCTGCTGAAGAGGCAGAGCAAGAATTCGGAAGGTAATATCATACTTATAATCAATTGACACAAACACAAAGAAATGGCATATCATTATCATCATCATGCCTCTCCCAATGATTTCCTTACTCTGTGTAATTGTTATGAGCTTGTGGACACGCCGACGAGCTAAATCGCATCTTATGTAGCTATAATACGTACTATTTTGCTACAAAAATCGATCGTCTGTCTACTTGTCGCAAACGCAACAAGGTCTACTTCTCACTAATGTACCGCAATATGGCATCTTATGCATCTTATAATACGTGCTATTTTGCATTGACATCTGGCAGACGCAACAAGGTGCTGAACTACTCGCTGATGTTCCGCAGTATGGCATCTTATTGTTGTTTTAATAGTTGCAGTTTTACAATAAAGACGCAACAAGATCTAATTCTCACTAATGTTCCGCAATATTGCATCTTATGCATCTGTAATACGTGCTATTTTGCATCGACAACTGGTAGACGCAACAAGGTGCTGAACTACTTCTCGCTGATGTTCCGCAGTATGGCATCTTATTGTTGTTATAATAGTTGCAGTTTTACAATAAAGACGCAACAAGGTCTACTTCTCACTAATGTTCAGCAATATTTCATCTTATGCATCTTATAATACGTGCTATTTTGCATTGACATCTGGCAGACGCAACAAGGTGCTGAACTACTCGCTGATGTTCCGCAGTATGGCATCTTATTGTTGTTATAATAGTTGCAGTTTTACAATAAAGACGCAACAAGGTCTACTTCACACTAATGTTCCGCAATATTGCATCTTATGCATCTTATAATACGTGGTATTTTGCATCGACAACTCGCAGACGCAACAAGGTGCTGAACTACTTCTCGCTGATGTTCTGCAATATGGCATCTTATTGTTGTTATAATAGTTGCAGTTTTACAATAAAGACGCAACAAGGTCTACGTCTCACTAATGTTCCGCAATATTGCATCTTATGCATCTTATAATACGTGGTATTTTGCATCCACGTCTGGCAGACGCAACAAGGTGCTGAACTACTTCTCGCTGATGTTCCGCAAACGCATGCGCGGCGAAGAGGGCGCCGACGACCCCGACGAGCCCGACGAGAAGAAGCCCAAAGGCGCCAAGGCCAAGAAAGGTACATTATAATAATAAGCCTTTTATTTCCGAAAATATGTACATTTTACATTTAACACTTTCTTAATTTAGGATTAACACTAATACAAATACTTCACTTAAAAAACTTTCACAAAATGTCTAAAATTTCGGTGTGCCTATTGGCAAAGAAAGGTACATTGCTTTCGTTTTATTTTGTTTTGACATTTTTTGTTTTACATCATTTTAAAGATTTTGTTTTTTTTTGTTTTTGACAGATTTTTTTAAATGCATGACATAATATTTTTGTTATCTCTTGTATTCGTATTTCGTCAATGTTCAAAGGAATTACTCTGGTCTTTGTCATGTAGTAGTGATGAAAAACCCATGCAAAAATCTATGTCAACGCGTGTTTGTAGCGATACAGACGCGATACACTCAATAGTTGGACCCAATCACCTCGGTCGAAGCGCGTTTAAAAAACGCATGATTACATTCAACAACAATTCAAAAACAATTCACGCATGATACAAAAAAGTTACATTCTTTATGAACACTGTTTTAAAGAGACTTGACATTTCCATACTAAACGTCAGTGTTTTAAACACTGTTCAAGGAGCGTTTAATTTTTATTAGCAAGGGAGTTATTATTTATGTCACCAGAGGACGTTTTATATTTCACTCAAGAGACAATAAATTCTTTAAACACAATCAATTGCAGACTTGAAAATATCGGAAATGGACGAGTGGATCGATTCGGACGACGAGTCCTCGGATTCGGAGGCCGGTGAGAAGGACAACGATAGCGACTCGGGCGCTAAGAAGAAAAAGGACAAGAAGAAAGGTTGGTCAACTGTTCTTTGGAATCATTAACCCTTAGGCTGGTTTTAGTGTCACACGGACTGTCAGTGTGGATCGCTCCGCACAGCCGATCTGTATGAACTGCTAGGGAGCGAGCGGTTCCTCCGGACCGCATTACTCTAAAACGCTCCCTAGAAGTTCATACAGATTGGCCGTGCGGAGCGGGTCCGCACCGGACGGTCCGCGTGACACTAAAACCAGCCTTAACTAAGCTCTGGTGGTCATAGAGCCCACATCAATTTGATCTTTATGTGAAGATACGTTTGAGAACCAATTGTTATTTTTTAGCCTGGATAGTGGTTAATTGCTTTGTACTAAATAGAGATGTGGTGTTAAACCTTTATACGGCAGTGGGAATATAGTTCCTACCATATTTTAAACTTAATTCTAATTTGCATACAAAATAAAATTTATAAAATCAGATTTGTATGAAAATTTAAAAAGAATGATGATATCAATTTTCTGACTTCACCATACCATTTATTATATGCACATGTTAACATGGGCTAGTGTCGGCTTATAAACCCATTAACCTAATACCCTGTAGATCGTTTCATCCACGAAGACACGCCCCACCATTTTTCCGCTAATGTTTGAGTGTTATCGGTACACGCACACTACAGTAATGACGCTCGGATCAAACTCACCTTGACCACGGTAATAATATCATACAGTATTGTAACTTCATATAAACAGACGAAACGAGAAATTTCGAAATTCAAATCTCGGTATGCGCTCGGTATGCAAAAGTCGGGGGTGTCGCGAATGTGCCGAATGGACGTCGGTGGCCAAGTGTTAAATGACAAAACTGATTGAATTTGACTGACCGTCATTTACGGTCAAATTGGTCAAAAACTAGTCAAATTGTCATTTTCAGTCAGTTTGATTTGAAATGAAAATTATATTGTATTAAACCAGCTTTTGCCCACGACTTCGCCCGCCCCAAATTAAAGTAACAGATCATTATGATTATAAAGTTTCAAAATTATTTAAGTAATTTTTACTAAATTAAATCTACTAATCACAAAACGACACACATTTTTAACCTATTCCATTCACAAAGTATTTTGTTTGTCTAACTAAATAAAAAAATACAATCACAAAACTAGATAGAAATTCTAAGTAGGCAGATGTAATTAAACTGGGTAATGTAGGTGGGCAGCCCTATCGCATGTTGTCATACTGTGACGTACCGCGCGACTGTTGACATTTATTTCAAAAATATGGCCGAGTTGGAATACTGTATAGATAGTACATATTACCGTGCCTTGACCAAAACTCGGTGGGGCGCGTCTTCATGGATGAAACGATCTATAAAATACTTTTTCTTCCTAGCCAACAGAAGATATAAAAATTGTGAGTTATAATTTCAAAATCAATTCTTTTTTTTAATAGGTAAACAAGTAGTAAAAATTAGTAGTAGTAGTAGTGTCACGAGTATTTTTAACGCGCTGTTTTTATACCGAAAAGCTGCCAGTAACTTTAATTTATGCGGCTTTAGGCGGTTATCACACTGCGCCGCGCTCCGCCGCGGTACGCGGGACGACAGATTTAATCATTGTATGCAAGTACCTCAGTTTGTATAGAAAACACGCGCGGCACAACACACTGACAACGCGTCCGCGCGCGGGATTTTTATATGAAACTAGCTGACCCGGCGAACTTTGTTCCGCCTTAATGGCAATAAATAAGCAGACTTTTTTTTTAAATTTCGAACGGGATAAAAAGTATCCTATGTCCTTCTCCTGGCTCTCTCCCTGACAATTTTCAGCTAAATCGGTTCAGCCGTTCTTGAGTTATAAGTGGAGTAACTAACACGACTTTCTTTTATATATATAGATCACGCGCTCCGCGGCGGAGCGCGGCGCAGTGTGATAACCGCCTTATGGCCAGGGAGAGGGAAAGTTCAAAATGTTCATCAGCATCATCATCATCATCATGATCATTTCAGCCATAGGACGTCCACTACTGAACATCGGCCTCCCCCAATGATTTCCATGTTGATAGATTGGTAACGGCCAGCGTCCAGCGCCTTCATGTTCAAAATACCTCTTTGAAATGTTGCTAATACGAAATTAATAGACGACCCTCTAAGGTGTAAATTGTTGCCCCATGGCCATTAGCATTTGCCCGCCTCTTCACCTGCGTGTGTCAACTTTTTCAGTCATAAAAACTTTATCGCGCGGGTCTCTGTTTCAATAACCGGGATAAAAACTATTAACCAAGGCGCAGACCATCGATTTTTCGTCGGCCGATAGTTTAGTCGGGCAGTTGATCAGTATGGGCATGTATGCAAGTGCGCACATTACACCGATTGGATTTGGCCGATTCTTCATACAACTATTGGTCCAACTATCGGCCAACTAAAAATCGGTGGTCTGCGCCTAGTCTTATAGTTGTCGCAATTCACGAAGGCGAGTGAGCTTTACATGTGGCTCTCTATTGTTCGTTCTTCAAAAGTTTTGATAGACATTACACTTCGTTATGTGCATGTACACGTACACACAAGTAAAGCTCACTCGCCTTCGTGAGTTGCAAGAACTATAGTCTGGTCTGTGAGCACGTAGAATTTTGTCCAATGACCCCAAGCTACCCATCCTTATCGCTCGCGCGTAATTATGTTGCTGTCGCGTTCGCACACTCACTGCGGGCGCCCGTAATTACGCGCGAGCGATAAGGATGGGTAGCTTGGGGTCATTGGACAAAATTCTACGTGCTCACAGACCGGGCTTTAGGTATAATAAAGTTTTCCTCCAATCTCGTATGTAGCAGCGGCCTTGAAGAAGAAAAAGAAGAAAGTCAACGACGAAGCCTTCGAGGAGAGCGACGACGGCGACGAGGAGGGCCGGGAGAAGGATTATATCTCGGACTCGTCCGACAGGTGACTTTATTTCCTTGTGATACGGTTGATTTTGACTTGACACGAAATAAATAATAGTTTGTTGTCAGCTGACTTTATACCCTTGTATACAGGGTGTTAGGTAAATGGCTATATGAGCCGACACTAGCCCATGTTAACATGGGCACATAAATGGTATGGTGAAGTCAGAAAATTGATGTCTTCATTTTAATTATTTTAATTTTCATACAAATCGGATTTTATAAAATTAATTTTGTATGAAAATTTAAAAAATTAAAATAATGATATCAAATTTCTGACTTCACCATACCATTTATATGCTTATGTTAACATGGACTAGTGTCGGCTCATATACCCATTTACCTAACACCCTGTAGATGACCTACACTGAACTGTCCCATCAAACTCTATGACAGGGGGGCGCCATCGTTGAACTATTATAGTTTCCACTATGGCAAAAATCGGAACTAGCGATCCTGTATTGACGGTGGCGCCCCCCTGTCAATGTCACGGGTGGGACAGTTCAGTGTATTGGGTCTATAATACGGTTGCTTTTGTCTTGATATGACAGTTTAAATAATAATTTGTTGTCAGGTGACTTTATACATTTGTATGCTTTGTATAAGAATACCATGAAAATAATATTAAAAATGTCAATCTACTATTAAATAGCAGGTTTTCGTTGGTTTGGGACTTTCTGTGACGATAAGTTAAAAAACTATTGTCGTTAACGTTATATTTTGTTTCAGTGAATCTGACCACGAGACTAAAGCGAACAAAGAGTTGAAGGGAGTGGCAGAGGAAGATGCTCTGAGGTTTGTACTCTGTAAAAAAACATTTCAAATTCAGATATTAATCCTACCTGCACTTTGACTTCTTATCTAGTAACCCATCAATGTCCGTATCAGTATCGCCGATTATTTTACCTGCATATCTTTGCAATATCTTTCTGCATAAGGTCTTAAACAATCTATAGTATCAAATACTATTGTTACATTCCTATTTATAACCTATAGCATGTTGATTACATTGTAAAATTTCATCAAATTCTCCTCAGTAGATTTTGCGTAAAGGAGTCTTAGATTGGTTGTATATTCATCCATTAATCATATCACAAAACGTTCGCGTTTTAATACATATGGTTAATTTTAGCAATCTATTAAGAGACTGCAGCGTCAGCGAAAACCCACAAATTACGAGCCGAGTAAGAATGGTGGCGCGACGAACTAAACAGCATACAAACTGTTTTACAGAGTAGACACTCAACACAGAGGAAAACTTATATCTTCTAAGCAAAAAGTGCATTTATAAATATGTAGAGTAGTTACTGGTTAGGCAGGCATTATAATTATGTACCTAATATTTTTATAATGTATAAAAGTTTCGTGAAATGTTTCCTAGCTAGACGTTCAATTCTCAATAAGTAGACTATTAAGGCAAAGTCACAGTATAACATAATATTAGTATTAAGGTAACTGTCTTATCTTTATAATCGGTAATTCAGTATTATTGCGTACTTGAATGAATTCAGTTTATTACAGTACTATTACACTGAATAAACTTTTTCTTTCATTTTTTCCATGTGATCAATTAACTCAATATTGATTTCCACATCGCTTATTTTCATACCACATCTCTGGTCGAAACACCCAAGCCGATTCACAGCTTCGCTATGTTAAACGCCCTTGGTCAAAACCGACTGGAAAAATCAGTCAAAGATGATATTGACCAAGAGCGTCAGTCAAAACCACTTTTGACTGATTTTTGCAGTCAATAGAGGTTTTGACCGATTATGAGTTTTGATTGTAACAGCTATACATCCTAGCTCCACTCATCTTCGTAACATGTCTTTGCACTAACGTCGCTCTTTACAGCCAGTCCAAATTCTTCATTTGCGGCTTTTTTACTTTGGCTAATTCTCAGACACCATACAGATGTTCTGATATGCAAGGTTTCACAAGAGCAGTTGTGATTTGCTCTAGGACAGTGAATCCTATACCTAGAGACATAAAGCTGCCACGATTTGTGATTGACAGTGAGTTCTTTGCTACTGTGAGATTTTTATCACTTTGAATTACATACCTATTTGGCATACAAGTAAAAGTGGGAATGAAAACCATTTTTATGTTCTCCAAAATTTTTTAGATTTCTGAAACGCAACCAAATGGAAAATTGTGGTGCGAAAATCCTTGGAATTGCTCAAAAATTTAATTGGATTCATACCTACTTGAAATCTACAAGTTGTACCCTGTGGAAAGAATAACAGGATTGGTATGTGTTCTTTCGGCCTTCATGTTACCTGCCTCTAAAACAATAACAAGTAACGTTTGGCACTAACAAAATAATTATCTTTTAGTTTTGACTGAATTGGAATATTTTAACCTTATGTATGAATTAAGGTAACCACGTACTATCTTGGCTACTTTGGATTTTGGTCTAATAATATATGAACCATCAGGTCTCTTTGACAAAGGCACATTATAACGATCTGGTATCGCCCGATTCCTCATACAAATTGGAAGCCGACCAAACTACCGTCGACTAATGCCCGTTTCCACCATCAATCCCTAATTTTTAAGTGATGGTAACACATAACAGGAATTTTACTTTCATAGGGGAAACTTAGGTATTGATGGTAAGGCTGATTTTAGTGTCACGCGGACTGTCAGTGCGGATCGCTCCGCACAGCCGATCTGTATGAACTGCTAGGGAGCGAGCGGTTCCTCCTGACCGCATTACTCTAAAACGCTCCCTAGAAGTTCATACAGATTGGCCGTGCGGAGCGGGTCCGCACTGGACGGTCCGCGTGGACACTAAAACCAGCCTAAAAACGGGCATAAAAGTCTGTAGTCTGCGGCGTGTCTTAAATAGAAAAGGCAGCTGCAGTACTAAGCTTTACCTTCTAGGAAGCTGCTGACCTCCGACGAGGATTCGGAAGAGGAGCAGGAACAGAAGGCCAAGGAGGAGGACGTGCAGGAAGACGAGCCCACCAAGGAGGGCGAGGAGCGCGCCAGCAAGCTCACCAAGAAGAAGAAAAAGGCTGACGACGTTAAGAAAGAGAAAGGTAGCTTAGTTTTGCAGGGTACTCGAATCGCACTAAGGCCTCAGCCTCGAGTTTAGCGGGCAGCGGGGCGGGAGCGGCGGCGGCGCGGGAGCGGCAGGATCTTATGCGTAAAATCAAATAGACCGGTTCTCGAAAACAGCGGCGCGGGAGCGGGCAACGAGCGGGCAGCGCACTCCTTCTTTTGCCCACAATAAATCGAGCGTTAGGAATAAATTTGAATCGAAATAAAATTGTCACCGTTGTTCAGACATTTCGTTTGCGAATAAAAACAAATATCTCGACAACACAACCCCGAACACAACACTTCGCCGCTAAAGCGCCGCGCGAGCTGCCCGCTTGTTTCGAGAACGGGTCTGCGTTGCCCGCCCCGCTCCCGCGCCGCCGCCGCTCCCGCGCCGCCGCCGCTCCCTCCCCGCTGCCCGCTAAACTCGAGGCTGAGGCCTTAGGCCCCTCGCCCACGGCGACTTTTTATGCAGTAGCGATTCTGTCGCGCGTTCGCATCGATATAGTCGCAATGCGGTCGCTACCTGTGTGCCCTCGCCCACATCGCAATGCAAACCTGATTTAATAACCCTCGCTCCGTTCTCTCCCCGATTTCGTCTGACATGGTCGAGTGTTTGCATCGATACAGTCGCGCTGTTATAGCGCATTAGTAGCGCGTTGGCATCGCTTCTGTAGTGCGTTGCAAATGCGACTAACGCGCGTTAGTAGCGATGCTGTCACTCGTTTACGAAACGCGCGACAGCATCACTACAAAAACTCGCCGTGGGCGAGAGCCCTTAGGTCCAGTTTCCACCAAAGCGGAGAAGTGTTATAAATGAAATAACTAATCAATTTCATTATTTCCACTTCTCGTCTCCGCTCCGCACAGCTCCACTCCGCGCCGCCGCTGCTGTCAAATTCTATGGAAAAAATCTCCGCTCCGTTTTGGTTAAAACCGGGCCTAACTGCAAAAGAAGATTTTTTTTAATTCATATTACAATCAGTCTATATTGTCTACTACTGGGTATCAAAACATGTACGTGAGCAATCGTGGATTTTTCTGTAGACCCAAAATAGAGGAACAATCTCACCAACAATTTTTTTTTGTTATATCCCATTAAAGTTGTTGATGAAAGCTCCCAGTTGGCTTTATCTTTTTTGACATGTTCAGTAAATCATCGTTAGTTTTACACAACATCTTAACGTATTATACAGTGTGTCCGGGCTTGTAGTGATCAAACTTTAAGGGCAAAATCTAGGGACAATTTTATCGATAAAAATACTTCAAATTTGGGGCCTGACCCATTTCTCGAAAAATTACATCGATGTAAGTTTTTAATTTTTAGTTTACACCTCTTCTTTAAAAAACAAGTGAAAGTGTGGGTAGCTTAACATTAATATGTAAATATTTTATATCATGCGATAGCCAATAAAATTATCTATTAGTAGAAGAAGAAAACACACACAAATTTCATACATTTTATGTACGTAGCGCACGCGACATGCGAAAATGCACTGCCTGAAAGAATCACACAACCTATTCCGATTACTATGGAAACCGCTGGGAAGGGGTATCTTTGTTCAAAAATTTGTGTCTGTTTTCTTCTTCTACTAATAGATTATTTTATTGGCTATCGCATGATATAAAATATTTGCCTATTAATGTTAAGCTACCCACGCTTTCACTTGTTTTTTAAAGAAGAGGTGTAAACTAAAAATTAAAAACTTAAATCGATGTAATTTTTCGAGAAATGGGTCAAGCCCCGAATTTGAAGTATTTTCATCGATAAAATTGTTCATAGATTACGCCTTTAAAGTTTGATCACTACATGCCCGGACACACTGTATACTTGAGACTACCACATTCACTCAGTTTATGAGTAAAATGGTAATTTGTTTCAGAATCAAGTAGCGACTTCAGTTCGGACTCGGACACAGACCCCGAGAGCAGCAATAAGAAGCCCAAAAAAGGGAAAAGCAGCTCCAACGACAAGAATGGTACGTCGGCGACAGGTAACTTCTGATCCGCTTTGCAATGGAGGGAAGTCGAACCTTAATTTTGAACTCCTCCTATGTTCTTCTGATTAATTTCGTTGCGGGTCCAATGACAGTTTAACTTTCCCCCGGGACAAACTTGACCTTCATTGGTTGGGTTTTTGTGGCGGTCAAGCTGTAGATCCTGGCTACACAGGAGTTGCAGTGGTGGGAACGAGAGGTGGGAATAGTCCCATAAAAAAAGGTAACTTCTGATACGCCTTATTACTAATGCGTAAACATATTTATTGTCTATGTATTGTAGTAATCTCTAAATCGATATGACCCGCGTGGAGAGTGTAGGCGAACATTCATTGATGAGATATACAGGGTTACTTTTCAAAAATTTCGAGAATGGTTCATTCCACAAAAATGTTTAAAATAGCTTTAATGCCAGCCTAAATAGAGTAAATAGAAATTAGCGTTACTCGAAAATTCATTAACCCTTAACGGATCATGTGCCGAGATTCCAGACAAAAATCCAAGTCTGATTCAGTGCTCACGCGTAAGAGTTTAATAAGATAGAGGGAATATAGTCCCACTTTATTTTTAACCTTATTCTCCCTTGTCTTTAGGTAGAAAAACAATGAAAAATTTGGACTTGCTTAGTGTTTTCTTCTTATTCCCTCGTTGAAAACCAATGAAAAATTTGAACTTGCTATATCAGTGTTTTCTTTTAATTTGCAGCGAGCGCTCCCAATAGCGCGAGCACGTCGCGCTCGGGCACGCCGACGCCCGCGCCAAGCGCCGCCAGCGCCGCCGTGGCCGCCGCCAACGCCGCCAACAACGCGCCGCCCTCCAAGCGGCCCAAGCTCGACCCCTCCTACATGTGAGTAGCGCGTGTAGCGCGGCAGTAGCGCGTGTAGACAGCGCCGCCGTGGCCGCCGCCAACGCCGCCAACAACGCGCCGCCCTCCAAGCGGCCCAAGCTCGACCCCTCCTACATGTGAGTAGCGCGTGTAGCGCGGCAGTAGCGCGTGTAGACAGCGCCGCCGTGGCCGCCGCCAACGCCGCCAACAACGCGCCGCCCTCCAAGCGGCCCAAGCTCGACCCCTCCTAAATGTGAGTTCGTTCGTTTGTTCGTTTGTTTGTTTCAGCCGAAAGACGTCCACTGCTGGACAAAGGCCTCCCCCAAGGATTTTCACGATGACCGGTCCTGCGCTGCTCGCATCCAGGCACCTTCCGCGACCTTCACCAGATCGTCGGTCCACCTAGTGGGAGGCCTGCCTATGCTACGTCTGCCCCAATGGCCATCAGCTCTAGGAGCTATGTGCCCCGCCCACTGCCACTTGATTTTTGCGATTCTGCTGGCTACGTCAGTTACTCTGGTTCTCCTACGGATCTCCTCATTTCTGATTCGATCACGCAGGGAAACTCCGAGCATAGCACGCTCCATCGCCCACATGTGAGTAAAGTCTCTGTATTGCTGTCGGCCGCAGTAAGTGTGCGAGCGCAACAGCAATATAATTACACGCGAGCGATAAGGATGGGTAGCTTGGGGTCATTGGTCGATATTCTACCTGCTCGGCGACCGGACTTTAGCGTATATAGACAGCGCAGCACGTCACACTCAGCACACCGAATACTTGTATAGCGCGTAATTATACACGGTGGAAACTATAAGTGATCTCACTCGAATATTTCTAAGTATACAAGATATCGAAAAACTGGTTAAGAGCGTCACAAGCTCTATCAAACGGAAACAATAAATAGGTTACAGAATAAACTGGATATACAGAATTGAGTCATAAAAAACTGCCTGTTAAGCGCCCTAAATATGCTCCCGTAACATCACTCTTACAGCCATACTAATAAAGCTCATTTTCCAGGGAATGCGGCGTGACTGAAGAGGCGGTGCGCCGTTACCTGGCCCGCAAACCAATGACGACCACAGAACTGCTGACCAAGTTCAAATCCAAGAGGACAGGGGTCAAGAGCGAGCGGCTGGTGGAAACCATGACTCAAATCTTGAAGAGGATCAATCCTGTTAAGCAGAACATCAATGGGAAGATGTATCTCAGTATAAAATAGTGATCATCACAATGTATTAAGTTAGTGTATTACTAAATAAATGAAATGTTTTTTTTTTAATTTGGTGTTTTATTCAACTCGTTATAAAGACTGGTTCGGAATGAACCACAATACTGTGAGGGACTGAAGAGTCGAGGCACATCGCCTATATACAGAACTCTCGCCTCGATCTATAATAATAATAATAATAATAAAATAATAAAATCGTTTATTGCAAGAAAAACAATTACATTTTTNAGTGAGTGAGTGAGTGTCGTAAATGTGAAACTTTGCTTTCGCTTAACTTCGGAACTAAATGACCTACAGACTTGAAATTTTGGATTTAAAGTATGTGATTATAGCTTACTAGATGACGAAAATTTCTGCGTTCTGGTCTTATCCAGAGGTTCTCAAATAGGGGCCTGAAAATGCGGCGAAATGGTTCCAGTAAAGGATGGTACGGCAGTGTTTGCTTCGCGCTCGACTTGGCGGGGGCACTGCCGTGCCCCCAGATATGCTTGTGTTACGAGTGGGCTCACCACAATAGTCAAGCGGCGATGGGATTCGAACCCGCGTTCCTCGGATCTCGAGTCGGCTAGTCCGACTCCTTCACCGTTCGGCTTTCGTGGCTTCATTCTTTTTAATTACGTTTATTGCGCATAGTGTTGTAACTGTTGTAAGTGAACTTACGTTGTATTTCTTGTCGCTAGTGGTCGGCGCCGGCAGTGGTCCCAGTCCAGAAGTGGTAGACTTCTTTTTCCGTTTTTGCCTCTCCATTTCTTCGTCTATCTCTTTATCCCTGAAAGCAAAGAATTGAAGAGATGCTAGAATTTTTATGGGATCTTTTTAATGTTTTAAAAGTGATAATCGGAAAAAGATCGAAATACACAAATTAATCTGTAAAGTTAGTATTTTTTTGTAGCTGAAATTTGTGATTAAGCTGTAGAATTTGGCACCATGGCGATGTAGTCGTTAGGCCTTATTTCCACCAAAGCGGAGCGGAGAATTGTTTTGAATCAGATTTCCTGAATGATGAAATCTGATTGGTTATTCAAAACACTTTTCCGCACCGCTCCGCCTTGAAAACCAGGTCTTAGTTCCAACTAGCACAAAGTACAAATCACGGCGTTGATTGCTTAACCTTGGAAGTGTTGAATGGTCACCCATCCAGTATTAATCCCTTACCAGTTGACCTTGGGCGTGGGCGGCGGCACCCACTCCTTGGCGATGTACTTCTTCTGCTCGTACTTGGCGCGGATGAAGGCCTCCAGCGAAGAGTCGTTCTGCGGCCGCCGGAACGAGTCGGGGAGATTGGCTTCGTACACAGCGCGCGCGCGGGAATTGCCCATTTGTTGGAGGGATACCTGTAGGGATAGTGACGTCAAAGATGGGCGTACGTAGCTTCTTAGGGTAGGGGTTCCGAATCTTTTTCTTACCCTTTGAAAAAGATGCAGTAGAAAGACGGGCGGGTAAATTACGTGGGAGGGTTTTCCAGCGCCAACGCGGCGTAAAAGATTGACTCACGGCGCCCTTCTTTACTTTCTATGGCGCACCAATAGGCCTAGGGATGCGCGCCACTTTATCGATTTTGCCCATACATTTTGACGTCGATAAAGTTTATCACGGCGCGCATCCTAGCCAGGCAGGGCGCCGCGGCGCACACTTTGGGAACCCCTATCTTAGAGGGAAGATAGCAATGATGGCCGTACGTAGTTTCTGGCCCAGGGAGAAAATAAGTTAGTAAGACTTAGGGCGATGATGCACAGCATCTGATACAACCGGTTAAATCTTTATACATACAAAATTAAATAGGGATGGTTCCTGGGTAAAATAGGGATGGTTCCTGGGTAAAAAAGCAAGAGTTTAATTAGTCCGTCAGTTAGCTTATCAAAAACTACTCGACACGTATTTTTCTCTTTTTAAAACTAATGAAAATGTAAAGAGATAAAGCGTGCCAAAGTTCTAAAGAAAAGACCCGTGACGTCAGTGAGTGCGTAAAAGTACAGCACTTTGTGACGTCGTGCGGAACTTCAACACACTATAACTTTGTAATTAGGTATTTGTTTGTTTGACAATAAAAAATATACGTGCCCAATATTTTTTTATATTAAATTTGACAGACTAAAAAGTTTTTTTTAGGAAACCAGCCTAACTCGGATTCCAATCGATTGCAGTGCATAATCGCTTTAACAAAGAAAGATGCAAATTGTATCATATCACATAGCTTAGTCTCTATGGTAAGTAATAATATAATAATNACTTCAGAAAAATTGAAAGTTACCATTTTATAAAAATAAAATATTACCAAAATAATTAACTCTAACAATTAAATATCGCTAAAATAATTAACCCTAACACTAGCAATAAGGAGCTGGGTGCATTTAATTATTTTTATTTTTTAATAGTTATGTTTTGGGTATCTCATACATAAACGGAAATAACCTAATTGAAAAGTCACTTATTATGACGGAGTGACTGTTGTTTGACTGTAGAATGATATATGATACACGTGATACATGAAAATCCTTAAAAAATAATGAATCTACATAATTTTATCTCTCTATTTATTAGTATTATCCGAACAACGCAAACTTTACACTTAGCTTTCTTAACTTAGGCAATATGTAGGATAATCCTTCGTCCCAGTTTAGTGCATTTATGTCAAGGTTAAATATTTGCAGTTAAAACCGCAAATTAACGTAGGTTTTAAACCAGCGAACTTTAGTTATTGCATTCTGCTATACGATAACCGGGTAGGTACAAGGACGTGCTCTACCAAATGTACGTAAATAGCTTTAAGTACATACTTACATTTAAACATGAAATTATTATTGATTCAGTAGTTACTAAGGTAAATTTAGTATTTATAAAATATATTTGGAGGGTTGTGACTGTTTAACGTAATAATAGTTTTTACCCAGATATTTAATCAGTCTGGATGTTTTACGTATAAAACTTATATGGGTAATAATAATAATAAAATCGTTTATTGCAAGAAAAACAATTACATTTTTCATATTAATCTTGGACTCCACACTAGGCAAGCCTGTCTCGTGGAGGCCAGGAGATAACTTTACAATATTTTGGGTACTTAAAACTATTAAAACTATTATTAGAACATAAAAACAATAAAAAAATCAATAATTGTGCTGTATGTTTTATAAGTATGGGTTATGTATGTGTCGTGTATTAAGTAATTAGTGATTGATGATAAAATATTATGAAGTGTAGGTATGTCGTAGGTTACACATTTTGTTTATTGTACTATTCTTATGAAATGCTCTGTGTTTTCGTAATTTAGTGAGGTAAGCCATGTTCCTATTTTGTGTTTAGCCTCTCTAGTAGGTTTGTCTTTTATGTTGCAGAATTTTACTATTTTATTATAAATAAATGGGCTGAGAAACGTGTTGAATCGATGGGCAAATGAAGTTTTAGTTAATGGGACTGGGATTGTAAAAAATCTTTTTTGACAGGAGTTGTTTAAATCGGAGTTTAATACAGATTTGTGGACTGAGGTAGAGGTTAGTTGTATAAAGAGTTGTCTGACGCTAAGCAGGTTACATTCTCGGTAAAGAAGATCTGTTGGAAATAGGCGGTTTTTAAATAGCATCACCTTTAGAACTGAGCGCTGAGATCTTTCTAGTTGTAGTAGTGTAGAAGTTGCTGTACCACCCCAAGCTGTGATGCAGTACGTAATAAGCGATTGGCATAGGGCGGTGTATACGGACTTGAGCAGTTCTTTATCAGCCGAGGACCTCAGTAGCCTCATAATACTTACAATCTTCCTAACCCTTGCAGATACGACGTCAATGTGCTTTTTAAAATTTAACTTTTCATCAATAATGATACCAAGATATCTAATAAATTCGGTTCTAGAAATCGTGTTGCAGTTACACGGCTTATTGATATCGGGACTACAATTTAGAAAGAGAGGACTGTTTGGGCAGTGATCGGAGTGGATTTTTATAGGCATTGTATTTGTGGGTGCAGAAGCTAGGGTTTTGTGAAAACTAATAAATTTTGTTTTAGAGGTATTAAGTGAGAGAAGATTGTTGTTGAGCCAATTGCTTAGGGTAGCTATACCAGCTTCTGCACTACGATGAACGGTCTCCCAGGATTTGTCATGGAAAACGATAGCAGTATCGTCTGCGTAACAGATTACGTCGGCATTCTTAAGGTCAAGGGAGGTGATATCGTTAATGTATAGCAGAAATAAAGTTGGACCAAGTATGCTACCTTGTGGGACTCCAAATGAGATGGGTTGGTAGCTACTGACTCGCAAATCAATTTTGACACATTGTTGTCTATCAGTTAAGTAGCTTCTAAACCAGTCTAATGCTATGCCACGTATACCAGCAAGATCTAGTTTTTTAAGTAGGATAGGAATTGAGACTGAGTCGAAGGCTTTTGCCAGATCCAGGAAAACACCTATACAAGCATTTCCTTTGTCAAGATTATCTACGATAGTGTTAGTCAAGAGGTTTACCGCTTGTTCAGTTGACCTTTGTCGACGAAAACCGTATTGCCGGTCACTTAAGAGTCCATTATCTTCGAGAAATTTTGCAAGTTTTGAATGCAAGATATGAAAAAGTAGGCAAAAATCTTAATTGGATAGATAGTTATTAATTTATCCAGTTTTGATTTGATATTTTTTCAGACGAAGACATATTTTCGGCACCTAATTTCAAGAACTATTTTTATTAGACGAGCCACGGGCCAAGCTCAAGGTGAGTCCCGAATAGCCTCACTACAGTTTATTGCAGGCGGGGCCTGTGCACTCCGCAGCAAATGTTTTATTTATTGCAGCGTACGTGTTAGTAGTTCGTCTACCGTACAGTACAGCCAGCTATCTTATTTTCTATACTCTATTTCCATTCTATTCTATTCCTATTTCCTAGGTAAATTTTCTTATTTTTATTCGTATTCTTAAAGTAATGGTCCAAATAAATATTATTTATGAAGAAAGAAAAAATATTATTTTATTGAGATTGAATTACGTCAATTCAATGTGTATTTGCTTCTATTTTTAACCCACCAAATAAATAAAAACTTCGATAAATAAATCAAATTAGGTATTTCTCAACTTTTCGATAAAAATTTTGTTTAACAAAATTCAACTGTTTGTTTTCATTTACTGCAAGCTTATAAAGTTGTACGTTTTATATTGAATGCAATGAATTTCACGATTACACGTTCATTTTGTAGGTATTTTCCGTGCCATTGTAATGAATTTGTTAATTGTTAAGGACTCCGCTTACAAATGGGTTGCAATACAAATTCAAGTTTCAAAGTTTCTTGTTCGTTTCATCTTGGCTATAACTCAGCATGGGAGATGATTTATTTTACATTCGTCTGTTTAGATTACCGCGGCGCGCGGCGGGCAGATGCCGCGAAAACATTAGACGCTAGTCTTATAGCCACATCCTCTCTAATGCCGGCAGTTATGTAATTTAAATCTATGCTAACTATTCGCCTGACTAATAAATTACATACCCGTATATCACTGGGTTATTTAAGTCTTCAGGAGCTGTCTTAACCTCCTGTGTGAAGACTAAGAGTGGCTTTTAAAGACGCTATAAATCTGCAGTATTCGCTGGGTAACATTGTTTTTTTTAATAGCACTTTCAGATCTATGGTGATTGAATTCTATTCCCCAAGGAAGTTCATCGTTCAAACTACAAGCTACTCGTAAATTATAATCTTTTTAATAAAGATTAGTTAACTTGGTTCTCACAGTTTGAGCCCAGTCAATGAACTATCGATTGCAATCAAGTGGGTAGTCTTCAGCTCGTTGTCACGTCTGCCGCCGACTGCGGCCGCGGGCGCGGCTATCTCGGCTGCGGTCTGCGGTCGCGGGATATATTTAGCCAGCGCTGCTCAAGGATAACATAGGTTTTCCTTGAGATGAGCTGAGATGAGCTGCTGTCGGTACGCTTTATTACACATAAATAGCATGTGTTATGCAATTATATCTTACCACATTATGTATGTACAAGGATAAAATGTAGAGTTAAGACAATGTTGTAATGTTTTAATTATAATCAAAAAATTACACGTATAGAGACGGCTTATTCCCAAAGGTCCACGACACAACAGAATAGAATGCTATTGGATCAAATATCAGTGTAGGTAGTTTTATTTTAATTTTAGGCTGACCTATAAGTAATTAGTTACTAACAGTAAAATATAATTAAAATTTATTAAAATTTAATTATAAATTCCCAGTCTATAAATAAGTTAACACGAATTGATAAGTTGCACAATAGATAAGTCGGCATTGTAATCGCGTTGGTTGAAATCAATCTGTGCGATATTGTAAATTTATAGCCCCAACCAACCTACTATTGTGGCATGCCATTGACCTTTATGACGACAAAGGAATATTTGTACCATTTTTCTTTATGCCAATATTAATATTATATTAATCAATACGAAGGTATTAAAATAAAATAAATCCTTAAGCATTTCATATGACGCAGGTCGCTGCGCTGCCGCTACTAAGATCAACTAGGTGAATTGTAATTTAACAACAAAGTTACAACTGTATAGGTTGGTCAATAGGAATACAAATTATGGTTGAGAGTGAAAAATACAAATTGGAGACAGCGTTAAAATCTAAGAAAAAAAAAACTACCACATAAGTACCTACCCTATTATACTGCGAACGTGTAGGTATAGTTAGCAAACAAAGCCGGTCACGCTGGCCAGTCGTTAACCCGCTTTTGTCACCTAATGCGCTGTTTTATTTCCTAATTAGGCTTCGAAGTAATCTCATTACATCAGTACCGCAATACACACGAGTTTCAACTTTATGAAACTGAGATAAGATCCACGGGACACATTTAGAAGCACTGTATAATCACTTACCAAATTAATGGAGCAGTGACCGCGAATCCAATAAGCGCATGTGATTTTTAACTGGCTAGTCTGTATTTTGGTTTGTTATCACTTTATCAATGTGGATTTGGTAACCAGTCCTCGACCTAAATCGTATGACGGATTGGATGGATTTATCGCTAGTCAGGATGATAAAATAATTTAAAAATGAGTACTTACTTATTTTCATTAATTTTATTAGCAAATCAATATTAATTAAAACAGCTGAAGGTAATGGTTCACCCAATATTAATTTAGTAACTTAATCCTCATGAAGGAAAGTTTTCCTTATTGCTAATTAGGTCATTAGTGTTAAAATAGTTCATAATATTGTCAGATAGGTACCTACGAGTACATTGCATGTATTAATGCATAGATACATAATATGTAACTAACCAAATTAGGTATACTTAATATTGTATGAGATAAATAATCTTTTTTTTTCTCAAGAAGTACTAATTATATTCCTTTTTTCGTTCCATACTCCGATCAATTAGTCGATCGACAGGCACGATAAGATATAAAATAACTGATCGTGTGGGAGTGGGGAGTGTACCTTGCTATAAGCAGATTCCATGTTAATAGAGAGCTAATGTTAGGCAGTGTTAGGCATACAAGAAAATGTAGCTTTTTATTTTGATTAAATTCACGGTTTTCGAAGCCATTTTCATGAAACCGGTAANATGAGATGGGTTGGTAGCTACTGACTCGCGAATCAATTTTGACACATTGTTGTCTATCAGTTAAGTAGCTTCTAAACCAGTCTAATGCTATGCCGCGTATACCAGCAAGATCTAGTTTTTTAAGTAGGATAGGAATTGAGACTGAGTCGAAGGCTTTTGCCAGATCCAGGAAAACACCTATACAAGCATTTCCTTTGTCAAGATTATCTACGATAGTGTTAGTCAAGAGGTTTACCGCTTGTTCAGTTGACCTTTGTCGACGAAAACCGTATTGCCGGTCACTTAAGAGTCCATTATCTTCGAGAAATTTTGCAAGTTTCTTATTAACAATTTTCTCCAGAATTTTAGAGAAAGTGCTCAGTAAAGAAATGGGACGATAATTGCTTGGAGATTCTTTGTTGCCACCTTTGTGAATTGGGGTGACAGAAGCTGTTTTCCAGTTGTTAGGGAAAACCCCTGAGGAGAGGCTAGTATTTAGTACATGTGTGAGAGGTTCAATTATATATGGTTTAATTACTTTTAAAAGGCGGTTGGAGATTCCATCAAGCCCTGGAGCACTGTCAGTTTTTAGGCCCATAATTATCCCTTCAACTTCATAGCAATCTGTGGGTTCTAAGAAAAATGAATTAGATGGAGAGTTCGGGTTAACAACTTTGGCAGCTAATGTATCTTCAGTTTCATTAAGATATTCCAATATTTTACTAGAGAGATTTTCACCGACTGTCGAGAAAAAATTGTTGAAAGAGTCCAAGCAGTTTTCTCCGTCTGAAGTATTATTTACCATGTTTATTGTGGGGTTTTTAGTTTTGTTAGTATGGGTTATTTGTTTTATTGTTTTCCAGAGTAATTTAGGGTTAGTTTTGTGTTTTTCAAGCTCATCTTTTTCATATTTCGTCTTTACTTTCCGAATTAAGTCAATGTAGAAGTTTCTGTATCTAGTGTATATTTTTTGCTGTATTGGATCATTTGGGTTTTTTCGAGCAGTCAGGTGTAATTTGTCTTTATGTTTGGAGCATTTAATCAATCCGGGGGTCATCCATGGCTTAAGGTTATTTTTTGAGCGACTAACGAGAGTAGTGTGTGAATGCTTTTCAATTACTAATTTCAACACTGAATCTAAGGTATTCGCGGCATCTGTAGCATCTGTATTATTCATTAGGGTAGACCAGTCATATTCTTTCAGTTCTTCTATAATATTGCCATAGTTAAGAGTTATGCGGGATTTCTGATTACGTGGGTATAAGTATGATTTGCTCAATAAACCGGTTAAAACAATATCGTGATCAGTAACACTACTATGGCAGACAACAGAGGTGGCTTTACGTTTAGATCGGACAAAGACATGATCAAGACAAGAATTTCCCCGTGTGGGCTTGTTAACCGCAGGAAATAAGGCATGTTCTGCCATGAGACAAATATACGGTGCACTTAGATCAGTGTTGTTTATATTAATGTTAATGTCACCGGTGAGAATAAATTCGGATTTGTGTTTGGTAATTTCTAATAAGGACTCTAGTGAGCTTAAAAAAGGTGAGATATTCGAAAACGAAGGTGGACGATAAATGCCTAGGATAGATGGCTGATTAGGTATATCTACGCCTAAACAGTTTGCATCTTGGAGTTCAGGTTCATAAAAGGTAGGGTTTAGTTCCGATTTCACAAAAGCGACAACGCCTCCAGCTTGGTTGATATATTTTTCCGTACGATAGCAGGTGTAACCTTCGAGTGAATGGATTAGAGAATTTTCATTTAACCAGCATTCCGTTAAGATGAGAATATCAAATTTGATGTCAAATCGCCCGAGAGAGATGATAAAATTATCAAAATTCTTTTGTATGCTTCTTATATTAAAAGTGAGTATTTTAAATGTATACAGGTCATTTAGTACTTTTTTACACAATTCCGGGTAGTCTAATGTGTGGCATTCTACATTACAGGTATCATCTATATCCTGAGCTATCTGTAAGGGATTCATTTTAAAAGTCATATTTATGTAACGTCTTATTCATAAAACAGATGAGAAAAACCACACATTTGTAGATTAAGTAAGTTTGATGTCGCAGAGGGAACTGAGTAACACAAATAAAGTTAACTGGTGTTTTGTGACCTGAGATCTGATGTGAATACTCCATATAAGAGTCGGGACTAATTGCAGATAAAAATTCATATAAACAAGTTCGGCTACTACATGTCAAGATGTTCTGAGGTTGTTGGTAGTGTTGTGAAGAAGAAACAAGTGCATTAGAGTGTTGCTGTAGGTATAAGTATGAAGTGAGAGTTTTCAATTTGTTTTTTGTAACGAGTACTGGAGTTATACTGTTAGTTAACATGAAGCTTAGTGAACATTTAGTACAGTTCATTTGTATATTTAGCTGCTTGCAATTTCTATTTGACATGCGTAAGAGAAAGAAGCCAACTAATAATAACATGTGTTCGGTACGATATTTTGACATAAGTACTAAGCGTATAGCATAATAATTAATAGTAGTAATTATAGTCAAACGAACAGCATATACATTCATATGTAAGTTAATTAATTTAACTTGAAAAAATAATACTCTAAGGACTTTTCTTATGTTCAATTTACCACAATTTAAAAGAGCAATTAATAATAACAAAATGGTTAGGTACATACTATAGTAACAGTTTAAATATGTTCTTATTGATAATTTGTTAGTGATTAAAGCACAGTTATGCTCCAGCTTTTTCTCTAAACAAACAGCATAATACACATTCATATATAAATTATTAAATTTAACTTGAAAACTTAATATTATGAGATCTTTCCTTAAGATTAACTTACCAAAATTTAAAAGAGCAATTAATAATAACAAAAATAAAATGTACATACTAATGTAGCAGGCTGTATCTGTTAATGGAAAGCTGATAATTTTAGCGGGGACTTGACGCGGCAGCAGCTGACTGAGCAGGAGGCCGGGGGCTCGATGAGGATGTGTTAACAGCCAGGTAGCGATCCAGGTCAGAGTGGCGGCGAATATGAATGGGCCCCGCACCGTCCCTTTTGCGGACGAAGATGTTTCCTCCGTTGGTCCAGCAGTGTTTGTATTCGAGTTGTTTAGCACGAATTCTTGTTTCTCGAAATAACTGTCGATTTTCTCGGGTCAGTCGATCGTTGACGTAAATCGTGGATTCTGAGTTGTTGGGGTCAATGTCCTTTGCGTTGAGATTGCGTCTTGTTTTGGCCGATTTAATAAACTCGTCTCGTTTTTGTTTGCGTGTGAATCGCACCACGATGGGCCGAGGTAGTTGCTTATGATCTGTAGCTTTAGGTGGGCGGCCAATGCTAGCCCTCTTGACGTCGTCCAAATCAGCCTCGTTAAGTGTGACTCCGATCTTGCATGCAGTTGTCAGCACCACGTGATATAGGTTTTCCATTTTGTGTTCTGAGACACCGACGATCTCGATCTCGTTACGGAGCTGTGCTTGTGACTGAATATTTAATTGTTCTTGTAGAAGTTGTATTGTGTTTTCTTGTTCCAAGTTACGTTCTTCTAGGTAAGTAATTTTTTGGTTCGATTGAAACAGCTGATTGGTGATCTCATCTAAGCGCTCGTTACAGTTTGAGATAGAGTTGACTGCTTGTGTTAATTGCTGTTTCAGTGAAGCCATTTCTTCCCGACATTGGCGTAATTCTAAGGTGAGGGCTTGCATATCAGAGGGGTTTCGAACCATCAAGGCCTCTGGGTCGTGGCGTGAGGTGGCGGGAGTGGCCGACTTATCACCGCTTTTTTTGTTGACAGTACATTTGCAGTCCGGGCATATCCAAGTTGCCTTATCTTGAGGAGCCTTACCATCTCCATTGAGGCATTGCAGGTGAAAGGTTTTGTTGCAGGTCTTGTATGTACATCCAATGTAGTTTTTGTCAGAAATATAGTTCTGGCAAACAGAACATGTCTTCGTTCCCGAGCGTGTAGGCCGCATTTTATTATGACGAACGTAGAACACAAATACTTGATTCACTAAGCGCCAAAATTAAGTCCGCGAGCGGCCGGAGGGTTGAATGACCTTAGCGCGCGGGCTATCCGCGTCGCGTGAAGCGTCCTGTGTGCGAGCGCGAGGACGAGATTTTAAAGTGAATTAGTGAATTGGCGTTTAGTTTTTATGTTATTCTGAGTTGATCACTACAAGGGTTAGATGTTGCACTTTCGATTGGTATAACACTCAAGTAGATTTGTTAACAAAATACCACTTATAGTTCCAAAATACTGGACTGTCCTATCGATGACATTGACAGTGGGGCGCCACCGTCAATACCGGATCGCTGGTTCCGATTTTTGCCATGTTGGAAACCATATAGTTGAACGATGGTAGCGCCCCCCTGTCATTGAGTTTGGTGGGACAGTTCAGCGTGGGTCATCTATACTATATTTTTAAGAACAATAATCATAATCATCATTTCAGCCACAGGACGTTAAGTGCTGAACATAGGCATCCCCCAATAAAAGTAATTAATAAAAACTGAACCAAAGAAACCCGTACTTGCAATTGCTTCTTTCATAGTTAACAATGTTTCTCGCGTAATATTTCCGACTTTCCCTTTTATCTCCCTTTGATGTCCGACGATATCTGCCATCACCAGACGAGGGTCGCAGCGGAAAGAAAACGTCTAGACAAATCGTTTTTCGTGTCCTTAATTGGGTCTTTATTGGCGCCTTTTATTCGCGTGTTTTTTGAATATTCAAACGTACATCTATCCATATAAAAGCGAAAGGTCACTGACTGACTCACTCATCACGAAATTGCAGAAACTACAAGTGCTAGGACTCTCAAATTTTACATGGGGGTTCATTTTAGAACTTAGGTGCTCACTAAGACGGGATTTTGTAAAATCCAACCCCTAAATGGGTTATTTTATTCATTTTGAGCTTGAATGCTGTCGTTTGTAACAAGCCGTCAGTTGATTTCACAGTGGTAAAAAATCTTTTTTTAATATTAAACTATTCTGAAACTGTCTTTCCTTGTAACTAAATGTAATTTTCAGGCGCCCTACTTACATAAAAATTGGTTGCCCGTATAATATTTGATTTCATTCCCTCAATGATTTATTTTTGCAAAAAAAAAATCATTTGTTCTTTTCGTGCTTACTTATCCCATCTCCCACCAACACCTAATCGATAATGCTTGAATGGTTTACAAATGAAAACGTAACTAACAGAGTTAAGTACTTTCGTTTCTAAAAATATGAATTTCACGACCAAATTAAGTGGTTTAGGAATGCAGACCGTATCAGACAGATAAAGTTAAGTCTATAATATCAGTATGAACGTGACGTCGTATCTCAATAACTTGTCTAAAAGTCTTTCAGTTCTCGACTCGAGTACATTATTATGTTTTGTGAATGCTACATGTCATCAAGTACAATCAACAGCATTCAGATAAACATTTTTGTTGAATAATCGTTCTTATTTCATCTGAATAAGAGCCTACGTTTTAGTTTTATGTGCTCTCGTCCGTACATCCCTTTATCATTTCCAACGCATGCCCGAAGGAATCCACGCCCTCGCAAAAATACCAAGACGCCGGCACACAAAAAACGTCCCAGTTTCATACAAAACAACGGGCTACGCGCCAGTCATTGTGGGGTGACCTCCACCATAGTTCGGAGGCAACAGCCAGACCAATTGATGAAGTTAATTTGATAGCTGTATACCAAAAACACTAAGCCTAGGCGCAAAACACCGACTTTTAGTTGGCAGATAGTTGGGTTGGGCTGTTAATCAGTATGGGCATGTATGAAAGTGCGCACATTATACCGATTTGATATCGGCCGATTCTTCATACAAATTAGAATCGGACCCAACTATCGGCCAACTAAAAGTCCGTGCTCTACGCTCTAGGCTTAGGGTTACGATCCGCACCGACTCCGCACGGGTGCAATGTACCTACCTGAAATGTAAAAAATACTTCATCTTTATTTCGCCCATTTGCGACGACACTGTGACATCTCGAGATATACGATTTTTTGTTTTACCGAAATTCTGAACCGCATTCTTGCGTTCTATTATCTCCAAAAACAGAGTATTTGTTACTCCAAANACACTCAAGTAGATTTGTTAACAAAATACCACTTTGCGAGATTTTTTAACGACGAGCGCCACGAGGTGCGTGTGCACGCTGCGCTGTCGCGAGTCCGAGTCCTTAACTAACTAACTTACAACTTGTTCAGGTGTCCACGAGTCGAGGTTGACGCTCTTGACCTTGGAGATGTGGACGCCCAGGTTGCGGTGGATGCCGGCGCACCGGATGCACAGGAAGATGCCCAGGTTCCATGACGCCCAGCGAGGACCTGGTAAAGGATTCATCATATAAAATACCAGTCAAATGAAGTTGAATTTGCAAAAGATGACGTGCCAAACATCTTCAGGTCATTTGCTGCAGGCACTGCAATGCACAGGAGCACGGCATTTTTAATGAGGAAAATGGAAGATTTGGATACTCTTTAAAGATTAAAGATGGGTTGGGGAGTTGTAGTCTGCCAGGACTACACTGTTGTACACTTCCTATATGAAAGATTTAAATATAGTTTACTAAAAACAATGTGTATCCTTTATTATGTCACCTTGATGATTTCAGAGATAAAGAAGGCAACTTAAAGTTTTTAAACATTCTTGTCGTGCCTTTCGCCACTATCAATCGTCTCGCTCTGCTGAACCATTAGTATTTGACCATTGAGTTATAATGTACTACGTAGTAATATTACTTCAATGTATTTGACCCGTATTGCTTCGATTACGGTGAATAATACGCTCGTTGACATCGGACTTCTTCAAGGCAAGGTATATTCATATTGATACTGGGACTGGGCAAGATAGAGCGTACGAAGTTTGTAAAACAAAGAAAAGACACGAATCTATTTCCCATACTTTCCCACGACTAGGAATGCGTGGATGACCTTTTAACTGATCGTTTGCAGTAACCAATTTATAACTGAAAAGAAGTTGCAGTTCTTTCAAAGTTCTGATGCCTCCTCAATACCTTCAACGGTATGCTTTTCATTTGGGTTGAATAAAGTTCTTTTTTTGCTTTTTTGGGCCACCAACTAGACTCGTTCTTTTCGTTAGCATTTTGTCGCCTCTTGCCATCTGACGTTTAGGCCCGGTTTCCACTAAAGCGGAGAGGAGAGGAAGAACCAGTCAGATTTCATAATTTCCACGTAACCTCTCCGATCATCATCGGTTCGGAAATCTGATTGGTTATTTAAACACTTCCGATTCCGATTCGACTTAAAAATCGGGCCTTATAGCGACCGCTCCACTCTAGTCTCCTATCACAGAAACACGTCTTTACAAAAGCTTCTGTTGTTTTTATCAGCAGTTCCATCAGAAGTAAACAAATACATCCTGTAAATTTATACAGCGCTAAGTAATTGGCGTTTGCTTTAATCAAATTGGACGCGGTGTCTTTCCTTATTTTGTTAAAAAGGTTTTCCTGGAGTTAAGAGTGGCTCTTCATGTTTTATTTATCCCTGAGATAATAGTAGCACTGTGACGTTTTTATTATCTTTATCCTTTGCGATCTTAATTCCCACTTAAGCCTTAGGGTGCGTTCAATTTACCCAGCACCTTTGATTTCTTTGCTAATTCTTTGTTTATGGAAAAAAAGCCACTCACGGTTCTCGAATAGCGCGAAAAACTTTCGACTTCGAATCGTTTGCGTTTTACAACATAGCACTCTAGTATGTTACAAATATGATATACGTGATACGTCATTTACTAACATAAAGCAAAATCGATAGCATGTTGTTATGGACGAAGAAAACAATAGACCATTAAATCATATGGTGCCTTTTTCAACGTGAAAAATTGTCGACAAATAGATCACTTACTACTACCACAGTGTTGTAGAAGTATCGATAGTTTCTCGAATTTGAGACTTGGATAATACTGACATAATCATATGATATTTAACCAATAAAACTAATTTAAGTACCTAGTAACTTTTTTATTTCATTAATATTTTCGCTAGGTATTTTACTTTTTGACACTAATCCATAAAATTGTATGCAACTATTGCAATACTTTTTAATCAATGGACAAAAAAAAAATTAGTTGTACAGTTTTTTTTTTATTGATACATTGTAGATACCTACTACAAATTACACTATCGGAAGTGTACTACCGATATGATATTATGACATCACTAACAATGTTTCATTGCCGCGCGCCGCAAAGGTTCTCTGACCCATGACCTTTGGAAATGCAAAAAGGTGGAAACCCTTTGATACTAAGCCAAGGATTAAAGCCATGTTTAGTCTGATAAAGCTAAATTTAATTTATTTACCTGTTGGTTGTGTTGCTTTAGTACATAATCAATTACAAAATTTACTACCTATTCTTTTTCATATAAAGTCATCACATTTTTTTTGTAATTTTTAATTTAAATACATAGCATAATAATATAATAACATGTAGCTATGTGTCTCACAATATTTCTATTGAAACAAGCATTTGAAGGGTTTAAATGAGTAGTCATTCATTGTATACGCCCCCAGGCTAATGGTGATACCATACAAATTAATGGTATATTTTACTTAGAGAATCAGACTGATGATAGTAGAAGTGTAGATATTTAGTAATTGATGATGAAATAATTGAATTTATCTTTTTTATCATAACTTGCAGGTAAGTAACATAGAATTTGTTGTATATTAACTTTTTATTAGTGCTGATAGCAGCAGTAATAAATTGGATACAATGTAAAACTTCTTGGAACTAAAAAATAATTGAAGTGCTTTAATTAATATTATGTTGGCTGTTAAAGTAATAGTTTAGTTTGCCTAGGAAGTAAATGTTGAATAGCCTGTAAAAATCGATCCCCACAAAAAAGACAGCTGAAAAGTGAAAGAAAAAAACAAAGACCAAAAAGAAATATTTTGTTTGCATATTTAATTTAACCCATTATAGACTGAGTTTTCTTTCTTAAAGTGTCAGATTTTTGTTGTTTTAAATATGTTCATAAATAAGGTCTACATAATGCTATACAAGCATTAAAAAAATGATTCGACCTGTAATCTAGAAAAAAAAAATGCTGGTACCATATGGTACCGCTAGCCTCTTACCGTGTCAGTCGGTTAAATAAATAAATAGTTTCATTACAATAAAAGCTATTTTCTCAATAAATTATGGAAAGCCCAATTATTCCTATTAAAAAAGGAAATGATGCTATAATTTGCCTTTGGAGACTGACATAATATGATTGGCTAATAAATTAGATGCTGACCTTGGCATCCATTTCATCATTTAGGCAAACAAAAAGTAATTTGCCGTTTCCTCAAACTAACTGTTACAAAATTGGAAGACAAGGCCTTTTTTCATTGTTTGAACCTTTTTTTACAAATTTAAAAATGTAAATATAAAGAGGAAACAGGTAAGAGGAGAAAAAACACCTATAAAGGTGAGAGAAACTATGACTTAACTTTGTGACAAAATGTGGGTTTATGATTTACTGGAGTTGACTCCAGTAAATAAGTTGTTAAGCTTGAGCTTAACATAAATGCTATTGATATTTTTACAGAAATGTGGATGAGTTGTGAGTGACTAACTATGCAGGTTTACACAACTGAATCTTCAATTATTATTTATATCAGACAACAAAAAAGGTTATTATCATGCTAATAAAAATTTTATTAGTTGTATAATCATGATTGAAAAAAAAAAAGAATTTTGTTGCACAATTTTACTGCTTATTTATTAGTAGGAAACCAGTTTTTGCAATAATTTAATTTAATTTAACTTTTTTATAATTAGAATATCTCAACAGGAAATCTGATTGCAGTTTAGAAATATACAATTAATTAAGAAAGGAAGTAGATTATTTTGATGTATAAATTGAAATAACACTAAGTTTACTTCCTTTTTACCTCCCCTAATTAATAAAAAAGCCTAAAAGAACATTTCAAAGTATCCAGGAACAGTCTTGTATTTACTCCAAATCTCCAGATTAGTATTTCTATCTATTCTTTCTTATTCTACTAGCCTTTCAACTGTAGGTACATGGATGGAGTTGGATTGTTTCTTTATAAGATTCATTGAGGTTAATGGAATTAATTTCCGATACAGAGTGCTGACCCGACCCAGATGATGTACTGGGCTCCTAAAGTGCACGTAATTTGGCCTGGCATTGATAACACAGCAATTATTCGCGAATAAATGACTCACTGAATACGTTACAATATTTTTGAGGAAGGTTCAAGGACCTCTACACATTATAACCACTGTGAAGTAAAACTGAACAAACAAAACATTAGAAAGTCAACTAGGACAACAGAAGCTCGCGGATTATGAGTAATTCCTATGAAAACAGTAAAAATAAAAAATACCTTTCGCGTCACAGTCGACACAGTATTTGTTGTCTTCATCCTTCAGCATCTGCATTAGTATGTTCTGACATCGATCCTGGATTTGTTTGGCTCGATCTTTTTCACTTTTTGAAGTCATTTCTGTGAAGTATTCTATTTAAACGATAATACTTTCAACGAAAATGGGTGTAATGCTTGTTTGTTGAAGGAAAGAGAGAGACCATAGACGAAATTGACAGGACAAAGATGATGAGGTGTATTGTCAAATGTCAAAATCATTTGTCTATGATTTTACTTCAAAATTTTGATAATAGATGGCGTTAAAATCACTTAATAGGGATGTGATATAATCGATTATGTTTTAAAAGAAAATTGATTAAACACCATGAAACTATAGATAAAAATGGAGGCCACACTCCGAATACCTACTTGAAGCACAACCTATGTATCACTATCTCGCTCTTTGTGGGCAGACTCTCTCTTTTTAAATAAACAAAAAATATAAATTTGCTCAAAGTCAATGAAACTCAATGTAAAATCTTTATTTCTTGACATAGGTATCATTAAATGATAAGTGTAAATACTGGTAAAACATTTTAGGAAGAAATTACTGTGAAAAATGTGATTTTTTTTTACAATTATCCAATGTCGGAAATCACGAAATAAACACTTACACGTGGAATCTTAAGTCCCTTCGGGGACACCACGTACTACCGCAACCACGCACTACAAAATTTTGCACCATTTCTTGTGATAAAACAATGATTATGATTATGTCTTGTAAAAAATCTCAAACGAAATTAACTGCATAATAAACAAAATAGTAAACAACCGCCATGATGGGCCGGATTGGGCCGATGTTGCCACATGGTACCGATTCCCCAGGAATTAGTATTGTAATTCCCTGATTCGCCAACACATTATGCATAAACGGCCGACAATTTTGTGATTTTTAATTTAACTAGGTAATCGTAGTTCAAATATTTAATTATTTATTTGTTTAACTTCTGATTTGGTTAGTGAATTGGCTATTTCGAAGAATTTACTAGGAGATTTAAATAAGGGGATAGCAATACTACAGTCCACACTAAAAAGAGAGATCGGCCCACAGAGAGCGAGATAGAGATAAGTAGGTATTTGACTCAAGTTGTTGTTCCAAGTGTGGCCTCCATTTTTATCTTTAGCTTCATGTTAAACACCAACTCTGACGTTAATCATCTGCACAATATTAAAATCTAGTGGTCTAGTGTTTTTCACTTGACCAAAGAAGCCACTCGTTTGAAATGGATGATTATGGATAAGTTACACTTTATTTATAGCCTGACCAGGAACATAAAAACCCTCGCCATGTTGCGGAAAACTAATGGTGCTAATTTCTTTTAATGGCAACAGTTACTGAAAACTTCATTAACATGTCACCTTGCATGTCAGTCTATTGCTGTCAAAGTGTAAACAAACTTTATTTTAAATGTGTGCAATTGATTTTGTGAATTAAATTGCTAAAATATTTTTATAGTCGTGAAANACGTACATATGCTTTTTTATTTTTATTTTAGCCAAGGTGGCCAATAACTATGTACAGGCCAATTACTATAGCAATCACCCTAGGCTTTTCTAAAATAACAATTTAGCCTGTTTCTAGTAGCAGCTGGTGTATAGGCTCAAGATGATGTTGAAACAGGCTGGTGGCTGAAGTTTTTTTGTCTAGCTCTAGTTTTGGTTCAGTGGTAATACAATTTTCCCCTTATTCGTATTATCTGCCAATAACGGTAGTTATCACCGTGACGACATTTTGTAGGTGTCGTGTACCAATTTATTTTTTTATTATTTTTTCTTTGGTGTAGATTCATGCTAGAACAGTTAAGTTTGTCGATTTTTAAGATAATGTGTATGCACATTATCTTACGCCAAATTCATTACTCACCAACTCCTGAGTTTTTCACCAGACATCCTAAACAAAGTAACATTTATTTGTGATAGATTGAATTTTGAAATTGTGTCACGGAGAAAAAAAATCGGAGGAAAGCGATTTCGGAATCAGATCTGTCACGACGTATATTACTTTGCCTAGGACCCTGATCTTTTGTGGGTTGTATTGTTCGTCAGCTAATGCTCGTTTTCTATATTCAATCCAAATCCGTCCGTCAACTGTTTTTCGATGTATTTTTTACATTTTCATATTGTTTATAACACTATTTAAACAATATTAAGGTGTGATAGTAATAAGGGTGCGGTTACGCATCAAAAATATGGATTGATCGGAAAACATGTTCAAAGATAGTTGCAATCCTGATTTGGACACAGATTGAATAAGGGAAACAGGCGTAAGAGAAGTGTGTACTGAAAATTCCGAATCCGTTATTTAAACCTAGGCGCAGGCCACCGACTTTTAGCTAGCCGATAGTTGAGTCGGGCTGTTTATCAGTATGGAAATGTATGAAAGCACAATACACCGATTTGGAATCGGCCAATTCTTCATACAAATTAGAATCCGGCCTGTAGTCTGCGGCTAGGCTAACTGTAAACTTCTCCCTTATTAATAAAAAGTTACACCTAGGATGAACTCTGGATTAAAATGATATTTCCATACTAAATGACAATTCAAGCCAGAGTTCAACTAGGGTGTCTTCGTCGTCATTTCAGCCAAATGACGTCCACTGCTGGACAAAAGCCTTCCCCAAGGTTTTCCATAATGAACGGTCCTGCGCTGCAGTCATCCAGGCTCTTCCCGCGACCTTCACCAGATCGTCGGTTCACCTAGTAGGAGGCCTGCCCACGCTACGTCTTCCAGCCCGTATTCGCCACTCGAGAACTTTTCTGCCCTAACGGCCATCGTCTTTACGAGCTATGTGCCCCGCCCACTGCCACTTGATTTTAGCAACTAGGGTGTAACTTTTATTAATCATGGGTTTATGCCCGTTTTCACCATCAATCCCTAATTTTTAAGTGACCCCTATGAAAACAAAACACCTGTTATGTGTTACCACCTATGGTAACACATGACCCCCCCTAGGTCTCTTTAAAATTAGGGATTGATGTTGAAAACCGGGATTAGTGTTTTCTTCACAATTTTTTTTTGATGATTCTGCTTCATGGCAATCTGTTTTTCAACAATAAGCCACTTCTTTGGTTGATTCCTCAGATTATGTTTTCTTCGAGAGCCATACTTGTGTGAAAATTCATTTCACACGACTCTCTTGATGTCAGGTGGTAAATCTTTTATGTAGGCTCGGTATGTCATTTCTCTTTAGCCGGGTGTGCTGAAGAGCGCCTTCCCCNAAGGGTTCGGACAATATTTTCATTGAATAATGTTTCCGACAAAGGTTGTCAAATTGACTGACATGTTTATCGTATAGTACAGTCCACTATGAAAATTAGCTGTAGTTTGTTTCAACTACCTATTTCAAAGTTTTTTGTCACTTTCTCAGTTTTGAATTTTATGGAATTGGGAAAGAAGTACCGAGTTTGAAGCGTTCATGAGCAGACATTGCAGTTGAATATTCAAGTTCTGAATTTGATTATTGATGAATAATAAAATAAATCCTACTAGCTCGATTGATGATTTCATTTAATTTATTTAAACCAGGTTACCTTTAATAATATTTTTTCGTTAATTTATGAAAATATCAAATTAGCCCGTAATCCTGAATCCTGATACATAAATTTAGCCCATTAATTTAACACAGGTACGACTGTACTCAGTGTTGCACTATCAAATGCAATTGACGCGCCTCTATGCCAGGGTTTTTATGTTCCTGGTCAGGCTATATACTTTTCTTATTTACTCATTGAGGTCATTTACTTATGTAGGTACTATTGAGAAAGCAATAAACGTATTGAGTATTGATTGAGTATCTTATTTATTTAAGTTCTCTCTTCGTCTTAAATTGGTCGATTATCTGCAAACGTAATTTATGCCGGATGTACTTGTATTGTATTAGAACCAACATACTTAAGTTGGCAGCATGATATGGATTACTGTACATAAAGATTTGTGTACTTTACGCTTGAATATAATAATTAAACAAACAGTACAGGGTTCATTTTAGATAATTAAATATTATCCGCTTCTCTTCGACTCGATTTTTCAATCACATCTCTGCACCTCACTAGTGTCACTGTCATTATTGTTGCGCACAGTTGTGTCAAAAATATTACAGCTGTTCGTTCAGTTTCGTGTTTTGAAAACAAAAAATTGTGTTAAAAAAATCTGCGGGCATCGTGTGATTTTTCAAGCACAACAATCTTTAGCGTTTGTTGTAATAGACAAAGAAAAGTATTGGTTTGCTACAAATTTTCAAAGTTAAACTGGTGAAAGTGATGTGACAAGTGTAATTCGTTATATTTTTATTTAATTACTTGGAATATAATGGGTAATCAGCTTGTGGGTGTCGCTCCGTCGCAAATATACCCCGTGGAGCACTACCTGAGCGACCATGTTGACTTGTCCTTTGATCAGAGGTACGCTATTTCGACTGTAGATAAAAACGACCACTCCTTTGTTATAATGATGAAACAAAACTTACCTACCCACTATTTACTTTATAATGAGCAAATATATGAGCGTTTATAATTAACTGTATCTCCAAACTAATTAAAAGTAGTCATACAAGCTTATCATTGACCAAATTAAATGTTTACTTTGACTAAATAATCAAAAAGTGATTAGTTAGCTTCAAAACTGGCTCTAAAGGCCTTTATTTTATGATAGAAAAATGCCGTTTAATTTTTAACTACCTTACTAAGTAAATAAATACCCACATGGTAATTATTATGAACTGATGTAAAACATGGTAAAGAATAAACAATCAGTAAAGAATAAGTAGCAGAAAAATGTTCATAGTAAAATATTTTAAGCAAATTTCTTTTCCTCAGCCTGCATTTTTATGAGGGTAGTTTTAAAACTTTTGAAATTTCTTATGTTTTTTAAATAATCACATACAATGGCTCTATCAAAACCATTTGTGCTAATATAGCCCAGTAGTTGTATTCAGAACCTCAGAAGATACTTGCAAATAAATAAATATAAATTTTTACAGCTTGGGCTCTACGAGGTTCCTCAAAGTGGCTCGAGCGAGATCCCGCGAGGGCCTGGTCGTGGTCAAGGTGTTTGCGGTGCATGACCCATCGCTGCCGCTGGCAGAACATAAGGAGCGGATCCTGAAGATCAAAGAGCAGTTGGCTTCGGCCTTCAATTGCTTGCCATTCCAGAGAGTTATTGTAAGAATTTTGTGTAAACTACCCACTTATTACAATTTTCCTTTGATTTAATTTTTAGTTTATACATAAAAAGTTTGAGACCTATTTAATTTAGTCAGTAATTGTTATCAGGTCCCTAAAGACTACCTACTAGGTCCAAATTTGTAAATATCAATTATGGTTCTAAACACGTTATTATAAAATCATCAGTAATTTTTACCTACCCTCTAATTTGTTTAATTGAAAAGAGCAGTTTTTTCAAATCATTCCAGTAACACATGAATATTACACATGCAAAAGTTCTAATCTGTCTATTAGTTTATTACATTTTCTTTCTAAATCTTTAAAAGCAGTTTTTAATAAAAGTTTCATTGCTCCAGTTAACAATATAAAAATTCATAGTTTCATACTAATGCTTAAAATTCTTGTGATCTAAATCTAAATTCTATGAATGAACTAATAATCTAAACTCTATGAATGAATAATTAAGATTTAAGTAATCTGTTTTTTAAGCCTTTAACATAGAAAATAATATTCTCACAGTAATCTGCTAACTTTAACGTTATTTCAGCTCACAGACAAAGCAGGGCTTCTCATGCGCGAGTATTGCAAATACAGTGTGTACGACCGCATGTCCACGCGGCCCTTCCTCACGGCCCTCGAGAAGAAGTGGATCACCTTCCAAGTGCTGTATGCGTTGCACCGGATGCATAAGCTGGGGATCTGCCATGGGGATATTAAGGTATTTACATTTGGGATTAAAATAAAAATCAAAATTAAAAATATTTATTCAGTTTAGACCACAAGTGGCACTTATGAACGTCAGAATATAGTAAATATAAAAAAAAAGAATAGGTAGCCCTTAATAAGGGGCACTTTACATGTCTCCATTACCAGGAATTAGGTTTTGTCTATGACTTGGGTGAATTTCAGTTTGAAAAAAAAAAAGAAATGTAACTCAGTATTAAATACTTACGTAAAGGCGCGCGCGCACAGGTGACTTTAGTCACCGTGAAAGTATGTCTCTCTCCATAGTCTTTATAAAAGTGGCACTGGTAAGTCATTATTTGGTAATTACAAAGTTAATACATATTCCTTCCGCTAGGTATATAAAATTTGGGTCATTAACAACACGGAAATTTCCACTGCATTTATTCGATTTCTCATATCACGAAATGAAATTTTATAAAATATTGACATAATAAAAAATCTATCATTTTACACGTTCATTTCTGGACACGAAATAAAATTTTATAATAATTAATTAGCACATCCTTTGTTCGTCATTTCATTTTATACCATTTCTAGCTAATAAAGCTTATTTTTCCACAGCTCAAGAACATAATGGTGACGTCATGGCTGTGGGTGCTTCTCACCGACATCGTGTCGTTCAAGCCGACTTAATCTTTATCGAACATAATATTATGATGATATTATTTTGCAGGACATCTTTTTGACTAAACTTCAACACCCCTATACCATCATTTATGATCTATTTCTAGCTAATAAAGCTTATTTTTCCACAGCTCGAGAACATAATGGTGACGTCATGGCTGTGGGTGCTTCTCACCGACATTGCGTCGTTCAAGCCGACGTTTCTCCCCGACGACAACCCGGCAGACTTCAGTTATTTCTTCGACACGTCTCGACGCAGGCTCTGCTACGTGGCGCCTGAGAGATTCGTGAGAGCGCCTGATCCAAATAATAGACCTATGGTAAGCAGTATAACCAGAGAAAGAAAGAAAAAGTATTTATTTGATGGAGGTACAAAATAAAATTACAATTAAATATAATAAAAGAGCCGGAAGACGTAGTGTGGGCAGGCCTCCCGCTAGGTAGGTGGACTGACGATCTGGTGAAGGTCGTGGGAGGTGCTTGGATGCGGGCGGCGCAGGACCGGTCTTTGTGGAAAACCTTGGGGGAGGCTTTTGTGCTGCAGTGGACGTCATTTGGCTGAAACGACGACGACCGATTCCTGCGCAAATTTCAGAAACTTCCATGTTCTTACAGCAGCGTTAACCCGCCTAAAGTGGCCAAATAGTTGACAACACAACTTTATTCCAACTGAAAGACGTGATGCGAACTTTTTGGCTACTTTGGGTGTTACGAACTATTTGGCGCTGACTGTACCTACCGATTTCTGCAAAGACAATAATATTTATAAATTAATAAACAAACTGTAACAAAGTACGAGAGCTAACGTATTTTCATTCACTAGTTGGCGCCACTGTAGAGTAAGGTCCAGTCACTCGTCAGTAGTGGTGCCAAATGTTAGTTAAGTATGAAAACGATAGCCCTCACTGAGATTATGGTTTTTAACAACTTCGTTTATTCTCCATTACCATGTACTAAATGCGTTTGTAATGTAATGAATTGTTGGCATCATTGTGAGAGAGAGACGTAAAATCTAAGCCGTAAAATGTTGTCAAAATAGCGTTTTAAATAAAACATTTTCTTTTGTAGAGTGATGACAAAAGCGGTGGCCTCTTGCTAAGCGAATCGCCTTGTAAAGTAGGCGAGCTCGTGCCGAGTATGGACATCTTCTCAGCTGGGTAAGTTGTATACTGCAGGACTATTCCCACCTCTCGTTCCCACCGCTGCAACTCCTGTGTAGCCAGGATCTACAGCTTGACCGCCATAAAAACCCAACCAATGAGGTCAAGTTTGTCCGGGGGAAAGTTAAACTGTCATTGGACTCGCAACGAAATTAATCAGAAGAACATAGGAGGAGTTCGAAGTTAAGGTTCGACTTCCCTCCATTGCAAAGAGGAAACGTATACGGTAAGTTGTATACTACGAGTATATGGTGTATTGGCTGTAGTTTATCTAGAAATAGAAAATACAACATCTACAGAAACGATAATTGTATTTAAACTACTCGTAACCACTAATTTGTATCAATAAAAAGTCGATTAACAAGTAGGTTTTGCTAATTGCCTTAACCACAAGTATTCCTATGTTTGGCGTTAACGACATTACTTGACGACTCATATAAGTAGCTTATCAACTTAGCTTTCCATGGGACAATAAAAAAAAATTGGGTGCATAAAAATTAGTTGGCCGATAGTTGGGCCCGATTCTAATTTGTATGAAGAATCGACCGATAACAAATCGGTGTAATGTGCGCACTTTCATACATCTCCATACTGATCAACAGCCCGACCCAACTATCGGCCAACTATAAATCGGTGGCCTGCACCTAGGCTAAGTTGGCATCAATAATACTGTAAAACATTTTTAAATTTTGCAAGTTAATAAATCAAAACAAAGCCATAATGCCAAAGAGCCTGGATGCGGGCAGCGCAGGACCGTTCATTGTGGAAAACCTTGGGGGAGGCCTTTGTCCAGCAGTGGACGTCATTTGGCTGAAACGAACGAACGAACGAAAGCCATAATACAAGTTTTGCTTAGTTTGGGACTAGATTTACTTGACTTATGGTCCTATGTCCCCTAGATGGGGCAGAGGGCGTCCACAACAGTCCTCCATCGCGTTCGGTCTTGAGCTATGTGTTTGATCTCGCTCCAAGTCTTGGGACTAGATGGCGCACTATAAAATATCAAATTTTAATTTTATATTGCAGGTGTGCGCTCCTAGAACTTTGGAACGACGGTACCCCAGCGCTGGACTTGCCCGGCTTACTAGCCTACCGTAACGGCGAGGATCGTCCCAGTACCATGACGCTCCCAGAAGGCAGCGACCCTCAGCTGAGGGAATTATTACACTCCATGACTGAGCGGAGCCCTAAAGACAGGCGGAGCGCCGAGCTGTATCTGGATGAGGCTAGGGGGAAGTAAGTCTATTATACCATACTTTAAATCTTATTCCACTGTCTTAAGGTTTAAAAAAGGTAAAAATATCTATAGTCCGGTCGACGAGCAGATAGAATTTCGTCCAATGACCCCGTGCTACCAATCCTTATCGTTCGCGCGTAATTATATTGCTGTCGCGACTGTGCGACGGGCGGTCGCAGTGGGGTGCGAGCTTGGGGTCATTGGACAAAAAATTCTATGTGCTGTGTGACCGGACTTTAGCCTACCGCAACGGCAAGGACAGGAGGAGCGCCGAGCTGTATCTGGATGAGGCGAGAGGGAAGTAAATCTATTAATACCCTCATACTTTAAACCTTATCCCACTGTCTTAATGTTTAATAAAGATAAATATAGCTAGCCTACCGCAACGTCGAGGATCGCCCCAGTACCATGACGCTCCCAGAAGGCAGCGACCCTCAGCTGAGGGAATTATTGCACTCCATGACTGAGCGGAGCCCTAAGGACAGGCGGAGCGCCGAGCTGTATCTGGATGAGGCGAGGGGGAAGTAAGTCTATTATACCATACTTTCAACCTTATCCCACTGTCTTAAGGTTTAAAAAAGATAAAAATAGCTATAGTCCGATCGCCGAGCAGCTAGAGATATTGCTGTCGCGCTCGCACACTCACTTGCGCTAGTGTGGGCGAGGCCTTATTTAGAGAAATAAACAACTGAACAATACATATTGTTGCTTACATAAAGCGTCAGATCAGAATGCCAGAAAACAGATATGGTCAACTGCTAGACAAAAGTCCCCCAAGGATTTCCACAAGGGCCGGTCTTTTTTGTCGGGAAATACTTTGCTGGTTTATGGGGACGGTCAGTGTGTTATGTGGGACTCTCCCCGCTAGAAGAGCGGGGCCTAACCCGATGGTATCCTCTTGGGCGATTGAAAGAGGCAGCTGCGAGTTATTGTCCTAAAATTGGACTTTCGTCGGCGTCTCCGTCTCAGGCTACGGCCTTTGAGCGAGCCCCCCGACTTCGAAGGGAATAAAAGAACCGGTCTTACGCTGCCCGCATTTAGGTGCTTCCCGCATTTAAGTGTTTCCCTCAATCTTTTTGAGCAATGATTGATACCTGATTGTCGTTCCACATAACAGAATTTACAACATAATATAAACATAAACAGAATACTCACTCACTTTTCTTTTCCACAGGCTATTCCCAGAGTACTTCTACTCCTTCCTCCAGTCCTACATGCTGATATTCTCGGCGCAGCCGATCCTGCCTCCAGACGAGAAGATCCTGCGTATCCATCAGGATATACGGAACATCATCAAGATCTTCACTCAGCCGTCCGACGCCAAGAACTATCAAGATCTGGTGGACGAGACCACGGAACAGCAGGGCGCTGCGAGCATTGATGCGTTGATGAAGGATGACTTCAAAGTGTTGAAGGTAAGAAAGCCTTTCAGATTTTGTCTCCAGAAAAAACGAGAATATTTTTTTTAATATGGACTTTCTAATATAAACTACAAGACTTTTCTCACCAGTTGGCGCCAGTGGCTACTAAATTCATGTCATGCACTAGTGTAAAAGTCAATGGCGCTAACTGATCAGCGCAATGAAGAATGTTCACTAATTTTGTTTATTAGCTTTCTGAATTCTCTGTTAAAAATAAAAAATACACGTGAAAGAATTATTTCGATACGTCAATTAGTTTCCAAGATATTGAATTTTAAAGGTGGGGGCGGCGGCCGGCCCGCCATTTTATGCGCGTGACGTCATTTTATAGTGACTGGCTCAAATTTGTATGGGTGGAATCTTGCAAGCTGAATTAAAACCCACTTCCAGGCAACCGATTAAGCTGAAATTTCGCATACACATGTAAATTGGATGACCATGCAATATTATGATGACATGGAGCTGATCTGATGATGGAGCTGGAAGGTGGCGATAGGAACTCCATAATAAAACGACTTAACTCCATCGAGTTTGGGCTCGTTCGTTTTGTATTGACGAGTACTTCAATTCTATATAGTAATCAGGGTCTGAAGATGGCTCTGAAAGGTACTTCGCAATAAAACGACACAATCGCATCCAGTTTGGGTTTGGTTCAATTTTAATTTCTGTGATGGGTCTGGGTGTTAATATGTATAATATGTATGTATTTACAAGAAAAAATGTATTTAAGTATGTTTATATCCGTTTTCTACTGAGCGGACACTGTGAATGTACGTCACGCGGGGTCACGTGACCGTCGGCGGTACTCGATATCTTAGCGAACTTTGAATGCCTATAAAATCAAAACTACTTGGTATTTTTGAATGAAATAAAAACAAATGTATTTGTATATGTAAAAGCTTAACTGTAACAAAGGTTTCAAGTGATTTTGCGAGTGAGTGAACGAGGCGATTGATTCGCGCGATGATAAGTCTTACTTCAAATCAAATTCCTTATTATTTCAATTAGGACACTTTAAAAGATTTAATAGGGGGAAGGGTGGAAAGAGATAAATAGAGAGGAGAGAGAGAGAGAAGAGGTGTAGGAGACTAGAGGGCAAGATATTGGAAGAGGTAGGAAGGGCAAGTTATAGGCTCAAGGGAGGGAGGAGAGAAAGTGCGGATGGATGGGTAGGGGATAAAGAAAAAGAGACAGAAATAATATCTTATCCTTCCACAGCTCAACGTATCAGACTACGAAGAAGAAGAAGAGAAAGCGCCGGAACCGAGACAGCTAGGGCCTGACAGCGAGGGCCTGATCCTCGTCGCGTCACTCGTGACGTCGTGCGCGCGCGGCCTGCACCACTGCACCTCCAAGCTGCGCAGCCTCGAGATCCTGCGGCTGCTGTGCGAGAGCTGCTCCGAGGAGACCGTGCTGGACCGCATCCTGCCTTACGTGGTGAGTGGCCAGTGTCACAGCCCCGAGCGAGACAGCCGGGCCCGCGGCGAGGGCCTGATCCTCGTCGCGCCACGAGTGACGTCACTGCACCTCCAAGCTGCTGCTCCGAGGAGACCGTGCTGGACCGCATCCTGCCTTACGTGGTGAGTGGCCAGTGTCACAGCCCCGAGCGAGACAGCCGGGCCCGCAGCGAGGGCCTGATCCTCGTTGCGTCACGAGTGACGTCGTAAGGTCCGTGACAGACCTACCTATCCTACCTTATATGGGAGTTTCAGTATAACTTCCTAGTGTTGCCTGTCTAAACTTTACCATCTGGCCACGAGCGGTGAGTATTTTACAGTTGTACGCATCTGTATTTTCTATAAAAAAGGCGAACCAAATGACAGCTGACACCAGCGCCAATTCAGATTAACTGCCACTGAAATTCGCATAGTGCCAAGAAATACGAGTATAAGCTGAAATAGTTTTAGTCATACGATCTCAACAATATGATGCAATGATGAGACTGTAAAGCACGAAAAACAGGTATTTCCGGGAGCGTTCCGGGGACGGAAATTGCAATTGCCTTAAAACTAAATGACTTCTATAGGGTATCAAATGCCCTAAAAGTCATAAAAACTCATAAAACTCATTTATATTTTGTAAACAGGCTTTTACACTGTTCTTTTATCCCACAGATCCACCTGTCCCACGATTCAGTGTCCCGCGTCCGCGCCGCGGCCGTATGTACCGCGGCGAAATGCGTCGGCCTAGTACGGAACCTGCCCAAAGCGGACTGCAACGTGTTCCCTGAGTATATCCTACCGGAGCTTGCCCCTAGAGCTACGGACCCCGCGGTGCCCGTACGGATAGCCTACGCTAACAGTATAGGTGAGTCCATCGTACATCGTTCGTTTTATACCCGTTTTCACCATCAATCCCTATTTTTTAAGTGACCCCTATGGTAACACATGACAGGATTTTTAATTGATGGTGAAAACGGGCATAAGTCAAATGACTTCCACTGTTAGACAAAGGCCTCCCCTAAAGATTTCCACAACGACCGCATCTAGATACTTCCCGCGACCTTCATCAGATCGTCGGTCCATTTAGGAGGCCTGCCCACACTACGTCTCCCGGCCCGTGGTCGTCACTCGAGAACTTTTCTGCCCCAACGGCCTCAGCTCTACGAGCTATGTGCCCCAGCTATAGTTCGTAGGAACAATAATTTCTTCATGGTACGGAACCTGCCCAAAGCGGACTGCAACGTTCCCTGAGTATATCCTACCGGAACTAGCCCCTAGAGCTACGGACCCCGCGGTGCCCGTATGGATAGCCTACGCTAACAGTATAGGTAAGTTCGTTCATTCGTTCTTTTCAGCCAAATGACACTGTCTCTGGACGCAGGCCGCTACCAACCGGGCAACATGGAAAGCATTGGGGGAGGCCTATGTTCAGCAGTGGACGTCCTATGGCTGAGATGATGATGATGATGATGAGCCAAATGACGTCCACTGCTGGACAATGGCCTCCCCTAAAGATTTACACAACAACCGCCTCTAGATACTTCCCGCGACCTTTAACCAGATCGTCGGTCCACTTTTACGTTTTCCGGCCCGTGATCGCCACTCGAAAACTTTTCTGCAACAATAGCCATCAGCTCTACGAGCTAATATGGCCCACTGCAACATAGGTGCCATAGATTGGTAGGAACAATAATTTCTTCATGGTACGGAACCTGCCTAAAGCAGACTGCAATGTGTTCCCTGAGTAGGACCCCGCGGTACCTGTACGGATAGCCTACGCTAACAGTATAGGTGAGTAGATATGACTAGCGTAATTATATTGCTGTCGCGCTCGCACACTCACTGCGGCCGCCCGTCGCGACAGCAATATTTACACGCGAGCGATAAGGATGCGTAGCTTTGGGGTCATTGGATGAAATTCTACATGCTCGGCGACCGGACTTTACAGGTCTAGCGCATAACTGAGTTAGTTCCTGAGTGGGTGGTTTTTGTAACGTCAAACGTCAGCGAGACTTCAGATGTGCTTCAGACTTGTATGCTCTGTCACGTCATATGTCACCCCTCCTACCCAGTGAAGGCCAAGTATGTCCCAGAGGAAACTCTAATCTGTCATTAAATTGAAACATTTGTTAATAACATTTTATTTTTGATGCAGCAAAATTGGCAGAAACAGCAGTCAGATTCCTGGATCAGACTCAAAACATGGTCGACAAGGAAGCAACCAATATAAACTACGAAACAGAACTTTCAGCATTACATGAAATGGTAAGAACAGATCAATGTATGAATCAAATAATATGTATAAATAAATGGAAAATAATTAATTACTTACTTTTGCTTTATAAAAATGAACAAAATTTTCAGGTCCGTTCAACAGTATCGTATTTGCTGACCGATTCGCAAGCGGTCGTCAAGCGAGCGCTGGTCGACAATGGAATCACAAAACTTTGTATATTCTTCGGCAAACAAAAAGGTAAAATTATTTGAGGTTATTTATTATAGTTGTTGCTTTTGACTGTAGAAGCGAAGTCATAATGTCTGCCTGTATTCAGTAATTAGGTCCTTTTCAGGGCGCTTATACACTTCCCAAATATACCTTGCTCTACCACCACTTCGGGACAACATATGGGCTGGTGTTCAGAAGAAGTGGCGGAAGAAACTCGGTCTCCTTTGTCAGCCTCTATCAATTAGATACAGCAAAATAACAATCCTTTTTGTTTGATGTTTATCGTGTAAAGCTACAGATCACAGAAACTAAAGGGAGATGTGACAAAGGGGCGGGGCCGGTATCGCAACAATATGCCCAAAAACAGAACACATTTTAAACAGTTTACATTGCTTGCGTAGTACTAAAGATTATTCGAACGTTGAGTACTGGTACCCCAGTGGATAATGAGCACATATTTTGATTACTTTGTGTGTGTCAATTTCTAATGCGACACTAAGTTTCAAACTCAGCGCATTAGTTGGCATCTCTCGATATCTCTATGTGTAATATATCTTTTTTATATTCCAGCAAATGACGTGATCCTATCCCACATGGTGACATTCCTCAACGACAAGGAGGAGGCGGCGCTCCGAGGGTGCTTCTTCGACCGCGTGGTGGGCGTCGCCGCGTACGTCGGCCACCACGCCTCGCCCATACTGCTGCCGCTGCTGCAGCAGGTGAGTGTCTCTGTGACGTCACTCGCACGCGGCGCCCCTCGACAAGGAGGAGGCGCTCCGAGGGTGCTTCTTCGACCGCGTGGTGGGCGTCGCCGCGTACGTCGGCCACCACGCCTCGCCCATACTGCTGCCGCTGCTGCAGCAGGTGAGTGTCTCTGTGACGTCACTCGCACGCGGCGCCCCTCCACAAGGAGGCGGCGCTCCGAGGGTGCTTCTTCGACCGCGTGGTGGGCGTCGCCGCGTACGTCGGCCACCACGCCTCGCCCATACTGCTGCCGCTGCTGCAGCAGGTGAGTGTCTCTGTGACGTCACTCGCACGCGGCGCCCCTCCACAAGGAGGATGCGCTCCGAGGGTGCTTCTTGTGCTTCTTCGTGTGACTCACCGCAGAATAAATGTACTACGAACAGAACAAAATAATAACATGTACTACGTACAGAACAGAATAATAATATGGAATCCGTACAGAAAGTTTTCATCGCGAAGGTATTTAAAAAAATGTATTCTCAATGACGTCAACAGTATGGTGTACCTAATCATAAAGTTAATATTCCTAGCAGAATAGAGCAACAAAGGACTGAGCCAGCGAGATGTCACTAGCAGCAACACTGTGTGATAACAAGATATGCGTGATGTGACGTAACAGAACCGTTTTTTGCAACTATTTGGTCTTTTTAAAATTTAAAATAACTATAATGCTCTGTAAGCTGTTTTCTCGCTATATTATATTTTTTACATTTGATATCTTGTTCACTTTTATGTCCCTTAACTCAAATATGACTTGCATCATATATTTACGATTGTGTCTACTTCGTGTACAGTTATTAAACTATTTTTTATTTCAGGGCCTAACAGACCAGTCCGAGTGGATAATAGCCAAGGCGTTAAGAGCCACCAGCAGTTTGGCAGAATTGGGACTGCTGCCAAAACAGGCGCTATGCGACTTAGTTGCTGAAAGCGCGGTGTACTTGGCACATCCTAACTTGTGGGTAAGTAGGAACAGCGCTGTTCTAATATAGTCTTTATGTTCTTAATAAAAAGGCCGTGTATGTATTGTACAGTCGACTCGACAACACCTCACACTATACAGGTTGAAATTTTATAATGCCACCTGAAGGGAAAGTACTCTTAATACTAGAGATAGAAAATGTAACTCAAAGAAAACATTTCTTTATTATTGAAAAGATTAAAAGATTTCCGAAAATGTGTTTGCCACTTTTGGAAATCGAACCGACTAAAATGTCTGATAATTACACCTGTACACACGGCCACACTATCCATTTCCGTTTTTGCTCTCGCTCTCATCAAATGGTAATAGGGATGTTTCCTGGGTCAAAAAGCAAGAGTTTTAATTAGTCCGTCAGTTAACTTATCAAAAAATACTCTACACGTATTTTTCACTTTTTCAAACTAATGAAAATTGAAAGAGATAAAGCGCGCCAACGTTCATAAGAAGAGGCCCGTGACGTCAATGCGTGCATAAAAGTGCCGCACGTTGTGACGTCGTGCGGAACTTCAACGCACCATAACTATGTAATTATTTGTTAGATTGACAAATAAAAATATATGTCGCACCTTCGGTAGAACAAGGGCACAATTGTCAAAAATTGCAAAAATGAGTTAAGTATGCAGAAATACTTTAAAAATGTGTTTTCAACTAGAGAGACAAAGAAACCCGTTTAATTCCTTCAAAAAACTGCCAGGTGCAAAAAGCGGCTTTGTCTTATTGGCGCTTTTATTTTCCTGTTCTGACGCGACAAAGTCCCATTGGTCAGTTGCGCCGTCGGCGGGGAATGAAGTACTTGTCATTTGGAGCGCTAACGCCGCAATGGTAAATATGCCCTTTAATGTTTTTGGTTTCTGGAGTGACAAGGCCACATCTATCACACTTATGCCTAGTAAGTAATTCAAAAATTGGAGGGAAAAAGTCGTTCAGACAGTTATGCCCTTGTCCGTCCAATTTTTTTTATTCTTTGGTCTTAAAGTCGAGTGCAATTCCAAAAAATGTGCTTAGAAATTTAACAATTTAACTAAAACTCCATTATGAAAGGATTAAGTTATAATTAAAAACAGTGTAGGTACTGAATAAAACATAAAGAGACTATTTTTTTGTAAAGTTCAAGTTATTTTTATTAAAATTCTATTATTTTATAAGTAATTACGAGCATATTTCCAGAGTTTTGCTAAGTAAATTTGTTTTGGAACAGTAGTTACAAAAGAGTGAAGGCTGATTAAAGAACTAACGGCCGCCCACGACTTCGTACGCGTGTACCCCGTCTAACCCCCTCAGGGTTGGAGTTTCGTAAAATCCTTTCTTAGCGGATGTCTACACCCTATAAGGAACCTACCTGCCAAATTTCAAGTTTGTAGGTGTTATAGTTTCTGACATTTTGTGATGAGTGAGTCAATCAGTGACCTTTCGCTTTTCTATAGATAGATACTAAAAAGTCATGTTATCTCTAAGTTTTATTCACTTTTTTTGTGTGAAGTTACTACACACTTTTAAATTAATAAAAAAATACATTATTTATGCAAAAACACTGCTTATATTTATTCTAACATCATCCTAAATTAAAGCTCAAATTGGTCATAACTACAAAATAATTTAGATATTGGTGGAACAAGGGCATAAATGAATCCCCTCCTTGAAATAAAAATTAATATAAAAAAAACTAAAAGCTTTTTATTCTTGCAAGCAATGCACGTAATAAGTATATAGTATATAGTTTATGTCATGCAAAGGTGGACCACTTTACAGGAATATTATCAGAGCTAGACCATATTAAATCCAATAAAAATCTTAAAGTAGCTCTCCTGTAAAATTGCAAAAAGTGCAATTGTGCCCTTGTTCTACCGAAGGTGCGATGTGTCCAATATTTTTTGATATTAAACATGACGGACTAAAAAAAATTTTTTAGGAAACTAGCCTACCATACGAGTATAATCGTATTGAGATTTCATCCTTATAATTGACAGAATAGAGGTACTCATAGGTTACCTTTTGTCGCATTTTTATTTAGTTGTTAATTTCATAAAGCTTTTGCTTGGGACAAAATCAGGATAAAATCTATTCTACGTTTGTTTCTGGGTCTCAAACTATGTCTAACGCCCGTTTTCACCATCAATCCCTATTTTTTAAGTAGGTAACACTTAACAGGAATTTTGTTTTTGGGATTGATGGTGAAAACGGTCATAAATATTTCTGTGTTGTAGATAAGACACGAAGTGTGTGGCCTAGTTTCGTGCGTGGCGAGCCTGTTCAACCGAGTCGACGTGCACTGCAAGCTGCTGCCGCTCATATGGCCGCATCTGAAGCACAAGCTGATACAAGTGAGCATAATTATGTTTTATCGTGTAGTATTAAGGTATAAATTCGTGACTCCACGCAGCAGCAGCAGCAGCAAAAGACGTGTTGTCGCGACACTATAGTCTTTTTCACCTAAGATGATCCGTATGACGTTTCGAGTTTGAAAGATTTAGAGATGTCACATAACTAAACCATAGCGATTTATCTTTCGATTTTTTTCGAAGAGTTAGTAAAACCTACTTTTAGAGAAATATTTTGTATAGGTGTTATTTAACAAAAAAACATGTTTTTTTAATTACAAATATAATTGTAACAATTTTTTATTGATAATATTCAAATTTCATGGTTCGTGTTCAAAAAAACGATTCCTAAAAAGTACTGGTTCTGTTTCTTTAAATTAAAAACTATTAATTTATTTTCAATGCGTTTATTAAAGTCAATAATCGAAAAATATAGTTGATTTTTATGATGTTTTTAATAACTAAGTATTCACTGCAATCGATTAATGAACCGCGGAAATAATCGATTTTATTATTCAAGAAATACCCCAGCACTAAATCTATTCCGTTTCACACATTGCGTATATTAAATAAAAATATTTTTACATCGTATTTAATTAAAATATAATCAATAGACTCAGATTTTACTATATATTTCAAGACAAGTAGTTAATTTTTTTTTATTATGTTGCTAATAAAATTCAAATATTTTTTCAAAAATATTCTGCATATGTAGTATGCGTAATATGGATAACCTTGAAGTGTCATACGGATCATCTTACGTGAAAAAGACTATAAAGGTTTCTTAGATTTCTATGAAATACCATTCCTAGTTAGCGACACTTCTGAAAGTAAATAGAAATACATGGAAACCAGTAGGATCGCGGCGACAAAATATATCGTCTGCAGTTGCTGATGCGATAGCATAGAATAGGATCATACGTACCCCCTGAATCTCGCAAGAGGCTACTAAAGGAGAAATGTCCGAATATCACACCTTCTACAACCCGTCGGGCCATCGTGGGTAGTGTAGGCTAAATTCTCCATTTTCTTCTGATTTTATGAGAGGTTCGTTATCTTGAAGTGGTGATTGAATGAACTGATGACCATGACCAATAGTTATTAACAAACTATGCATATTATCTATTTTTTTTTGTTTAGTATCAGCTACCCAAATGAAAGTTTGAAGCTACCGTTGTGAACTTGTGATGCACTTGCCAAATGTTGGTCTCGAAGCGCTGGTAGGGTAAAAAGATTATGAGACATGTAGAGGCTCCTTAAGAGCATATGACGATTTGTAAGAACTATTTATTAGTCTAAACAAATAAAGAAATTTTGACTTTGACTTTGACTTTGACTGCATCGCACTGCCGAATTTTTATTGCACAAATCACTAAAGCCTGGTCCGTGAGCACGTAGAATTTTGTCCAATGACCCCAAGCTACCCATCCTTATCGCTCGCCCGTAATTATGTTGCTGTCGCGCTCGCACACTCACTGCGGGCGCCCGTCGCACAGTCGCGACTTTAATAGTCCCGTTAGCCCCTCGTACTAAGCTATTGTGTCACGAGTGGGCTCACCACAATAGTCGAGCGGCGGCGGGGTTCGAACCCGAATTCCTCGGATCACGTGTCGGCCAGTCCGACTCCTTCACCATTCGGCTATCGTGGCTTCATTTGACTACTTTTTGCAGGTGGAAAGGGCAGAGCTACTGCTAGAAAGCCTGTCCGATCCGATCCCTAGGAAGGTGCTGGATGCGGTGCTACGTCACGGCGACGTCGACAGGCTAGTCCAGACTCTGAGGGAGCGGAGGAACACTAGGTTAAAGGTAAATATTTAAAACAAGGAAAATATTTATTTGGTATGAAAATTGGAAAATGAGCGAGATTTTATAACCCGTGAAACCTAAGACTCGCCGCAGGCAACAGACTTAGGCCCAGAACAGACGGTGAAACGCAACTGCAACGAAACTGCAACTGCTATTTACTTTTGAGTTGCATCTAAGTTTCTGCCATAGCGTCCGTTGAGAGACCACACATGACGCGACCAGTTTGAAACTTTCAGTTTCATTCATCAGAATCATCACAAAGTTGCAGTTTCGTTGCAGTTGCGTTTCACCGTCTGTTCTGGGCCTTAGTCGACTGATAGTTGGGCCCAATTTTAATTTGTATGAAGAATACATGGCCATACTGATTAACAGCCCGACCCAAATATCGGTCGACAAAAGTCTGGTCTGGCCTAGGCTAAGAGATCGTATGAAACCGCGGCAACAATTAATTTCTATTCTGTATCGATACTAGAGATGGGTTATACTAGGTAAATTTGATACTAGGTGCACCTATTCCAAGTATTTATTAATACGTGATCCAAATACCTGTTCCACTTAGTACGTAGTAATTTACCATACTTGACGCGACTAGTGCGGACTAATCCACGTATTATGACTTTAAAATACAATTTTCTTTGAAAAGATCCACTCTTAGTCGTAGTATTAATAATGCAATTTGAAATTGAATAATAATGTTTTTGCTGGTTGTTGATTGATTGATATCCTCCCTTCATACTTCAACAGGCTTAGGACTGTCAACTTAAAAGTTGGCGTATTTAAAAGATATCAATTTCATAGAAATATTTACATAATTTTTTCTATTTTTTATTTATGCAATTATCACGGACGCGTGACAACAAACCAAAACAAACCTGTCGGAAGAATAAAAACTGGTTTTTTACCGGCTAGTCAACAAGGAGTGAGCTGGATGAGAGAGAACAAAAATTAAAATATTCAAAACCTTACCTGTGTACAAATAGAGTTTAAATTACGTAATACATCAAACACCTATTCCTATCTCACACCTGCCTGCGCTCAAATTTGTTTGTCAGACAGAGACGGAGTGAATCTCTACGTTCGCACATAAGCTTAGCGAGAAATACGCGGTGCGCGTAATACACGACTACGGATTATGCAATAATAACCTCTATTACTTTGAGGGTAGGGTCGGAAATCGTGTAATTTAAAAAATACTTAGTGAGAAATACGCGGTGTGCGTAATACACGACTACGGATTATGCAATAATAACCTCTATTACTTTGATGGTAGGGTCGGAAATCGTGTAATTTAAAAAATACTACGTGGATCAAGTATTTTAAAAATTGGAATAGGTGCCACTTAGTACTGTAAAATACCTAGTGTGTGGATCTGTTCTAGTAAATACGTCTCATCTCTAATCGATACGCGGATACTTGAAGGGCTACAGAATATATTAATTTAATAATTGTTGATTAATTTAGTTAAAACTTTGAAATAAGTAAAATGTGAAGTATTCATATTATACAGGGTGATTGACTAAAACTAAAACAGTGTCTTTAAAAAATGCTAAAATTGTGAATTTAATAAAAGTAAAAACTATGACGTGTATTATTTTATTTGAAGATTTCTTTAAGTAGATTTATTTTTTTCAGGTAAAACAAGGTACAATGCCCCAATATTCGGAAATGGGGCAGCAACTTAGGAACCTGTTCAGAAGATTAGCATCTGACGGTAAATTTTCACAAACTATTTCTTTGCGTATTTTGTCTTTAAATTATTTTTCATAAGGTTCAAAATAGCGTAGTAATAATTTATCTATTTAATACTTTGTTTTTACTTTCAGGAATGACAGAACACGTAGAGAATCAACTGTTGGCCATGAGTGCTCACCTCATAAAAATACAGGGATCATCTACACAAGTATGTATTTTATAATACTGTTCTTTAAACTGTTTTGTTTCACGGCTACTATAGTTGTTGGAATTCACAAAGACGAGTGAGCTTTACATGTGTGGTGTCTCGCTACTGTTCGTTTTTCAAAAGTGTTAGTAAAGCCCGGTCCGTGACCACGTAGAATTTTGTCCAATGACCCCAAGCTACCCATCCTTATCGCTCGCGCGTAATTATATTGCTGTCGCGACTGTGCGACTGGCACCCGCAGTGAGTGTGCGAGCGCGATAGCAGCATAATTACGCGCGAGCGATAAGGATGGGTAGCTAGAGGTCATTGGACAAAATTCTACGTGCTCACGGACCAGACTATAGACATTACACTGTCGTTATGTGCATATACACTTACACACATAAGTAAAGCTCACTCGCGTTCGTGGGTTGCAAGAACTATAACAGATTTTTACTTTATTTATATCTTAAATCTGTACCCCCAGTGAAAACGGAGTTAAGTCGAAAATGGTGATTTTTGGGAAATCGCATTTGAAGTTAAAAAAAATCCTGCTTCGTCGCTATTAGAGATAACTTGGTGAAATATTTTTTAGGTGAAAGGTAATGTTAGATATAATTAGGCAGTGTGCCAGTTTGGGAAATATAGCATGTAGTTTTTTCGTAATTAAATAAAAACCCAGTTATATCGCCATGCACGGCAACTTTACATTCGTGTAAAGTGATGTAATGGGACATAAATCATTTTACACCACACTTTTTTTTTGTGTATATTAATATGAGTCATCTTATATTGTTAATCACAAATTCAATCTGAACAACTTCAATCGTGTAAAAAGTAGTAACACGAGTCGTACCTCTTGACACAATAAAAAATTGAAAGAAGCCTCCGGTACACTTTGTTAAAAGTAGACATGTATCAATATACACGAAAGAAAACTCAAAATTGGTTCACAAAGCCTTACTTGTATCATTTGGCACAAAATTATTTTCTTTTCTATACGTCGTAGAAACATACCGATTAGATACAAAAATAGCTAATTTTTCAGAGATTCACATTATGTTATAAAGTCAATTTTGATCTAAGTCGAGTTAGATCCCTTTTCACTGGGGGTACAGAAATTTGCCTTTTAAGTATTGAGATTTGCATAATTCGGCAATCGGTCTGCCCTCTTTCTAACTCTAAGTCAGAATGTGTCTCTTCTAACATGTTTAAGGTACATATTTTGTTGTGTCTTATTTAAAGTACATATTTCCTTTCAGCACATAACAGACGCGCCAGGGAGGCTAGTGCTAGCGAACACCAGTATATCTAAGTCATCACAGCTAGACGTGGGGTCTGACGACAACACACTGCCTCATGTATCGGATAAGATGTATACGTCGACACAACAGAGGTAATAATACTTTTGACAATATTTAAAAAAGTTCGAGTCGCATTATATTGCACCCCCTAATGCCTTTATAAAAAATCGAAAAAGTATAAAAATACAACATTTTTTCTTGTGTACGGTTTCTTAATTTTATTTATTTATTTTATAGAAACCAACAGCGATACATTAAAAATGTTAGTTATAGGATTTAGACTGATAGTATAGCCAATGAAAGGTTTCCCTTTTTATAAAAGTACATTGTTGTTGGGGAAAAAATATGAATAAAGGATGTTAAAAAAATAAATAATTAAAAATAACAAAAACTCACAAAGAAACAATTCATTGCGTCAATAATAGTCAGAATAAAGCACTTCAAAAGTGTTAATTTTAATAAACTTCAAAAATTTAATGTTTATTATTCAGCACTTTGTGAAAATATCTGCTAAATAATAGTAATTTGTTGCTCATTAAAATGCGAGCGTTAACGACTTAGCGAAAAGCTTTTTACGTACTTGTTTTCTGTTTTTTTCTTGTTTTTTTTTCTTATCTGTTTTTTCTTGTTTATTAGAATATAATTTACATACTTTCTTATCTGTTTTTCTTGTTTATTTTTTTCTGCATTTTTGAGGTCTATATTAAGTTTCTCTTACACAGGCGACCAAACAAACCGTCGACGTCTCACGAAACGCATATGAACACAGAATGGCAACACATGTTCGGCCAGTCGCATGAGCATCACACTGCCAGAGGTCAGTTATCTTTTTATCTATTAATGATACATAAGTATAAAGTTCATAGCAGACTTACCAACTCGGAAAGGAATCAACATCGTATCGCCTTTCGCGCGCTGTCAATTGCGAGGCGTTTACGTTACGGTGCGCATAAGTGTGAAAACATACAAAGAATACTGACTACCTCATGTTGATACGTTTAGGATCCCTTTCCGGGTTGATAAATGTGTATAATTTACAATACGCCTCATAGTTATTTAAATGTTTAGGTTTTGTAGAAAAGTATTTACATTTTTGTAAAAATTCTTTTTTTAATTTATCTTTTAATTTACACGGAATATTATTTTTAAATACAATGTATTATTTGAATTGAACTAAGTTTCTTTTTTGCTATTGAATAAAAGGTCTCCCCTGCAGGAGCACGCCATCTGTAATATGCCGAGGTAAATTGCATTACATTGTGGTTTGACAGTTTAATGTTTAATTTCAGTTTAATCAAATGGTAGGCTAGTCATGCACCCTACAAGGACATAGCTAATAAGTAATAAATCATTTCTCTAAAGCTTCATGCTCATGCTCTGATAACAATATCACTTATACAAGTTTAATCAAAGAACAAAGACACGGCCATACTATCCTTTTCTCGAAGCATTTCGGGTAATTTGACCCCTCTGTAACTTCGTTGTCGATAAAGCTAGAAGCCTTAATATGTCTAACTTTATTACAAACTAGTGGTCCCGGCAAACTTCGTTTCGCCCTACTGTAGTTTGTATGGGAAAAAGAAAAGTGCTGTTTTTAGGGTTTTTCCGGCAGTTATTCGAATTTTTCTCACCGTTTAGACCTACCCTGGACTACGACAAACATTTTAAAACCAAAATCAGCTCAATCGGCCCAGCCGTTCTCGAGTTTTAATCAGACTAACGAACATCAATTCATTTTTATTTATATAGAAGAAGAAGATAGTAGTTTAAAAAAATCTCTTTATTTCACTATAAGACACAAATCGTAAAAAAATGTTGAAGCCTTTTTTAAGTTTATTATAAACCTGTGTAACCAGAAGACTCTTCCATAGCCATAGATACTAGCGTTTGGTGTGGAAATGTAATTTTAATCCAGTGTTCATCCCGGCTCCTATGTGTTTTTTATAATGTGTTTTCTGTTTGTATTTTTGAGGGCTATATTTTTTTTACACAGGCGACCAAACAAACCTTCAACGTCACACAAAACAAAGCTATTTTTGATATTTTTTGTAATAAGCCCTTATGTGTTTTGTTGACAACAGCAGCGGAATCGACAAACCAGTCGGCGGCCGGCGCGGCGTCTATGGCGGCGGCGTCGCACGCAGCCTCCGCGGCGCCGGCGCACTCGCAGATGGGACACAGCGCCAGTTACGTGCAGTGTGAGTGCTAATGTCTAGACTTATTAATATGGTGTGGTTTTGTCATAGATAAAAACAACGCCCACCTCAGGGGTTGTAGACATGGTAGTACACATAAATAAATAAATCTTTGGACAATTTCACACAGCGCCAGCTAGCCCCAAAGTAAGCAACTTAATGCTTGTGTTATGGGTGCTAGCTTAACGGATATACTACTTGTATACTTTTTTTTAAATACATAAATATTATACATAGTCACACCCAGACCCGTCACAGAAATTAAAATTCATCATTTCAATTTCTGTCCGGCCGGGAATCGAACCCGGGACCTCTCGGCATAGTAGTCCGTTCTGAACCACTACACCAAACGGCCGACAGAATGAAAGTAATTACAATAAAAACACCACCACCCCAGAGGCATTATAGTGAGAATGGCAATTCCAAGATATCTCTTAAAAAGCTAATAATAAAACTATGAAACAGTCCAGATTGAAGAGCATCATAACACTAACATTTGAAACAATTTACAAGAAGATATCTTATTTTTCGTTATGAACAAAACACATATCACATTGAATGCAAAAAATCTTTACAAATTGGCAGGCAGGCTGGAAGTAATTTGTTTTGCACAAATTGGGTTCTAAAAACTCTTTATGATCTTCTTCCATAAAGTACTGTACTAAAATGTTATTTGATTGCAGATAGCATGGCCCCGTGCCGCGCCGAACTGAGAAACCTTACCGCTCGTATGCAGCAAAAGTTCCAAAAGTCATTAAGGTTGGTTTTTTGTAAAATCTTGAAATTTCCAGGAAAAAAATTACTGATATGCATATTTGATCTGAATACTCTAAAATGTTTACACCCTGTATAATAATGCTGATTTATTGTTACTAGGACCCACGACGAAGGCGGCGAAGGCAACGACGAAATCGTTCCTCCCGCGTCTTGGAGACCGGGGAATCAATTGCTAGCGTACCTCCATGAACACAAGTCAGTATAACTCTAGGGATTGCTACACACATAACCGCATACGTCGATCATTTCACCTGGGTGATATGGTTCGAAGGTGATATGAGGACACCAAAAATTCCACTTTCTTCACCCAGGTGATATCACCCAGTTGAACATAGTGGAATAATAAATGCGATAAAGCAACGAGGTCTATTGAATTTGTCTTGACTTGAGCACTGAAGTGGTATAAAGGCTATCGCATTGGCACTCACCAGGATGGCGCCACTGTAAAGTAAGAAAATGAATTGAAATTCAAATTCTTTAGACATAATATAGCTTGCCTTACCACCAACTCAAGACAATAAAATAACCCCTCATTACTGTACTTTTTGCATCTGAACATTCATTTACACATTCGATTTTACTATCCGGTTGTGCGGAATAATTATGGCCCGATTATGTGTGCACAGAATCCTATCTCTATCTGCTACACTATCTATTTTGATTTTATGTAAAGAGTACATGTTTAATTAATTTGTATCGTTCGTAGAGCGCGGGTGAACCAAATGGTGACTCTGCCAGCCAGTAAGAACATGTTTGGGTCATGTTCCGACGACGGGACGGTGCGGCTTTGGGACGCGGCCAGGTTCCAGGGACACGCGTACGTCAACAGGTAACGTATAAGTCGAGCTGTCCCAAGTAGTATGCCTTTGGAACACTTGTATAGGGTACCAGTAGGAACATGTTCGGCTCGTGTTCCGACGACGGGACGGTGCGGCTTTGGGACGCGGCCAGGTTCCAGGGACACGCGTACGTCAACAGGTAACGTATAAGTCGATTATCACACTTCACAGCGCTTCGCCGCGGTACGCGGGACGACAGATTTAATCATTATATGCAAGTACCTCAGTTTGTATAGAAAACACGCGCGGCACAACACACTGACAACGCGTTTGCGCGCGGGATTCGTTATATGTCGCCACGCGGACCGCAGCGGAGCGCGGTGCAGTGTGATAATCGCCTAAGTCGAGTTGTTCCAAGTAGTATGCCTTTGGAACACTTGTATAGGTATGAGTAGGAACATGTTCGGGTCATGTTCCGACGACGAGACGGTGCGGCTTTGGGACGCGGCCAGGTTCCAGGGACACGCGTACGTCAACAGGTAACGTATAAGTCGAGCTGATCCAAGTAGTAAGCCTTTGGACGTTTGTAAAGGGTACCAGTAAGAACATGTTTGGGTCATGTTCCGACGACGGGACGGTGCGGCTTTGGGACGCGGCCAGGTTCCAGGGACACGCGTACGTCAACAGGTAACGTATAAGTCAAGCTGTTCCGAGTAGTATGCCTTTGGAACACCTGTATAGGGTACGAGTAGGAGGGCCATTCTTATTCTTACGCATTTTTGTGTGAGATGTAAGAATAGCATATGTTTTTAAAGAAAATCAGTGCACTGTATATTAATTTACTTAGTAAAATACCTCTATTAACTAGGCCCAATATTATTTTTATCATAAAACTATTAGAAGAATATTAAAAAAAAGTTACAAGTCCAAAATGTCACGGACCGTGTAGTGTGAGATTCCCGGATTTGGACATACAATATTTTTTTCTGAAGAGATGTTATGTTATTTTGATAAATATTACAGTAATTATGCAAGATTAATACATGTTATATAAGACTGTTAAAAATTTATATCAATAATAATTACCATTTTTGATTTTGAACACCAAACATTGTGTGAGCAGTTTTTGTGTCACAACCACGTGCGCCACTTTAAATATGCGTAACTCGGTAAAAAACTATCTTTGATATTGACATCCCTTGCTAAGTTTTTTTAGAACAGTAACATTGTCATCTTATTAGATTTGCAAATGGCTGAACGTAGTGAGTGAGCCGCAAAAAATTATTTCCTATTTATTTGAAAAAAGGGACAACCATGACACGTCCATCCCGTGTACGGTTTTTAAAGGTAGCTATCAATGTCACGCTATTGTATAAAACATAATTATGTACCTCATGCAGTATAGTTTCAGATAATTGCACAAGATCTGCTAATTCACAGATAGTTTTTTGGATATATCGGACACGTTCCAAATTGTCACGGCCATGGTATTAAAAATGTGTCACTACCGCAAACTATTTAAGTACATGGTCGTGACATTACAACGCGTGGTTGTGACATTCTATTTTTATTATTTTAATAGTTTTTGTTGTTCTGCTAAATTATTTTGTGTATTGTGCAATTTTTAGGAGTAGCCTTTTAGTAAGTGTACTTATTTTTCGCTAGTATGATTTTCTAGATGCCACGAAGGAAAAATTATTGCACTTTCTCATTTCTGCAGTTATATCAAATTTTACTGAGACAGCTCCCGGTAAAGGCCCTGCAGAGGTGGTCGGAGTTGCTTTAAAAGGAATTGCTATTAACCATATTTTTAGTGGTACGGTGACTATGAAACATGTTTAAGTTGTCAAAACCAACTGTTATGTGAATCCTACAGAAATCTCATTTGATACTCAATTAGGTACCTACTGTGTTTAAGATTTACTAATTTTTAAGCATATTATCATATCGAAACCATGTAGGTAGCATATCGGAAGCATGATCAGATAGTGCCAATAATAAAAAGTCTATTTTTTTATTATCTAGTAGATATATTAACTACCTGGCGGTATTTTTGATCTCAATTTTAATTAAATTTTTGGATGTTCAGAAAAAAGTACATATTACCAAATAACACCTTTGTTGATGAAACGAATTTAGTGTATTTTATTGTTAATCAATTTAAACTATTATGATATAAATTTAACAACATAAATATTATTATTTACAGTAAAAATGTAAAACTGTCACATCCGTGTCATGCAGTGTCACAGCCGTGGTTACGTAGGCTATTTTGTTTCCTTTCCGAGGGCTTTAAGGTTGTCCATATACATCAAAAGTATGCTTTTGATTTATACTTTCGATACACATCGCAAAAAGTTAAAAAAAAAAAACTTTAATTTTAAAAAAAAAATTGGCACAAATTTAAGAATGGCCCAGGAACATGTTCGGGTCGTGTTCCGACGACGGGACGGTGCGGCTTTGGGACGCGGCCAGGTTCCAGGGACACGCGTACGTCAACAGGTAACGTATAAGTCAAGCTGTTCCGAGTAGTATGCCTTTGGAACACCTGTATAGGGTACGAGTAGGAACATGTTCGGCTCGTGTTCCGACGACGGGACGGTGCGCCTCTGGGACGCGGCCAGGTTCCAGGGACACGCGTACGTCAACAGGTAACGTATAAGTCAAGCTGTTCCGAGTAGTATGCCTTTGGAACACCTGTATAGGGTACGAGTAGGAACATGTTCGGGTCGTGTTCCGACGACGGGACGGTGCGGCTTTGGGACGCGGCCAGGTTCCAGGGACACGCGTACGTCAACAGGTAACGTATTCAGTATTAAGAGCCCTGTAGTATTTAAGGGTCATTAAAAAAGTTGCCTTTTCAGGAAGGGTTCTACTCACGATCAGAATAACTTTTACCGATTGATATCAGTGTCATTAAGTCTGATACTAGGCTTTTGACCTCAGGTGTAAAAATACAAGATAAATAATATTGATCACTCTCTCACTCATAATAAAATCGACATCTTAAAATTACACGTCTCTTAGACTGGTCATAGACATGTGTCAAAATGTATACGATTACAAACATGTAAAAAATGAAAATATTTTAACTGTGTGAAAAGTTGTTCAAACGTCCTCTTACCAAACGTCCAGTCGCCGAGCAGAGAGAATCGCTCGCAAACTGCGGCCGCCCGTCGCACAGTCGTGACCGCAATATAATTACGCGCGACCGATAAGGATGGGTAGCTTGGGGTCATTGGACGAATTTCTCTCTGCTCGGCGACCGGACTTTAGTACTTATTGACAAAATGTTGAAAAATTGATTTCGTTCGTTCGTTCATTTCAGCCGAAAGACGTCCACTGCTGGAAAAAGGCCTCCCCCAATTATTTCCACAAAGACCGGTCCTGCGCCGCTTGCATCCAGGTACCTCCCGCGACCTTCACCAGATCGTCGGTCCACCTAGTGGGAGGCCTGCCCACGCTACGTCTTCCAGCTCGTGGTCGCCACTCAAGAACTTTCCTGCCCCTGAAAAACTGATTTACATAATGGGAATTGTAATGTCATTTCTCACACATATTGTAATTTCCCGCAGGTCCAAAGCGATGTACAACCGTAGCGCGGGCCCGGTGGTGGCGCTGGCGGCGTGCGAGGGCGGCCAGTCGCTCGCCGCCGCCACGCAGGAGGGATCCATATTCGTGCTCAGGTATACTAGAATTTTTTATTCGTATTTGCGCATCGACGCATGTGTTGCGGACGAAAATGATTGATGAATTTATTTGGGTGATATAAATCAACTTGATCTATGAAAAAAGTCGCATCTGTTCACCTAGGAATTATAGGTACTGAATAAAGGCGACCGCTTTAGAGTAGGCGCACACCGTTGATTTTTAGTTGGCCGATTTTTAAATTGTATGAAGAATAGGCCAAATCGAATCGGCGTAGTGTGCGCACTCTCATACATGCCCATACTGATCAACTGCCCGACTAAACTATCGGCCGACGAAAAATTAACGGTGTGCGCCTACTCTTAGTCGACTCAATTCACCTGGAAAATACAGTTGGGTGAAATGGTTCCGAGGTGTAATGAGGACACTAATTTATCTACTTTGTTCACCAAGGTGATATCATATTATTATTATTCTGTAAAACGCTTTGTTTAACTGACTTTATCATTATGAACTTTCAAATGATAACGATTGCTTTACACAATTCCACCTCTGACTACAATTAACGACGTCAACGCGGATACATTTCTTTGCTTGAGTCGATCGTCTCAACTCTCGCTGCGCGCAATCACATCAGCGCAATGTGAAATCAAGTCTTAGGAATCGGCCCTCAATCTTGTAACCTTTCCATGTAGGTTGGACAGCGCCTCCTCGCGGATGACGCTCTCACAATGCCGTCAAGTGGAGGCCATGGGCTTCGACGACGGCGGTTGCGAGGCTTTAGCGTGCGCGGGCGGCGTGCACGCCGGCGTCATCTCCTACGTCACGCTCATGGGCGCCGTGGTCGGCTGGGACCTGCGCGCGCCCGGTGAGTTATACCAGGCCTGTTCATCTCCGCGAGTTTACATCGAAAACAAAACACGCACGATGGCCCACCTACAGGATACTTCGACAAGGCCCCACATACGAGCGAACATTGACGCACGCACGCGTATTCTTGTGTATGATGGAAGAAAGTAAAGAAAATGGTGTACTAAATACTGTGCAATATTTAACTGCCTAAATAATAATAAAAACACAGAATGTACTTTTTTAAGTTGCCACAAGACACTGAGAGGTAAATAAGTAGTTAATATTATTCATGATAATTCATGCTATAGCCTGACCAGGAACATAAAAACCCTGGCATAGAGGCGCGTCNAAGCATATGTACGTTATTAAGAGTGGAAAAGAGACACAAATACTTTCTCTGAGCAATACGCTGTCCAATGTAGTATGTCAGAGTAAGAACAGATGGCACTCTAAACAGCAGAAGCTTTCTTTCGACAACGAGTCGTCCGAGTAGCCGCATGCTTGTCAAAATTTTAAGGTAAATATAATTATGAATATTGTTCGTAATTTAATTGTTTTTGCTTGTTATAGTAATTTTACTGTTTTTTTGTAAAGAGATAAATGGTAGCTTATGTAGATAGATTAAGTTACTTTGTTTTGGAACAAAATAACTTTAAAATTATACCGGCCAATAACTATACCACGTTTTCTATTTATTTCAGTTATTGGCCATGGGTGGCCAATAATTAAATTTTACTTTTATTGTATTTTTATTCAAGATTAAGTTAATTTAACCCTTAAATATTTGCTATTAAAATACTAACGTCCTAACCTATTAGGATCAGTAATTAGCCGGGGGGCCAATTACTGACACTTATGCACGGCCAATAACTATTTTTATTGATTTACTTTACCTAGATTGTTACAAGATGCCGTAGGTAACACAGTATACTAAGGTTGGTATAAGCAGTTGGAACAGAAACACTTAATCAGTTAAAAAAATAAAACAAATAATACCTGAAATGCAAAATATTTTTTTTTTATTCTCTATCGTTTGTGGGACTATTTATTATAAGCAAAATGGATTGGAAGCGGAAGTTACAGATGAACCTGAACCTGTATATCAGAGGATTCTGGAAGAAAAAGCTTAAGAAAAAGAAATCCTCGAGAAAGAAAAAAGGGAACGGAAAATTGAAAGAGAACAAAAAAGAGAGGACAGAAAACGGAAAGCTGAAGAAAAGAAAACTGCTAAAATAAAAAAAGCAAGAATAATGTATCTGTATCCAATCAAATCTATAATATTTGCAAAAAGCTTATAAAAATAGACTTTTAGTATGCTCTGAATGCCACCGTGTCTTTCATAAATCTTGTGCAACAGCATATTCCTGAAGAAGAAGGAGACAGTTATCTTTGTCACAATTGTTACAATGTTACTGAATGTAGGTACTGACGATGATGAGATAGATGAAGAAATCGATAAGAGTGATACTGATGACGAATTCTTAGCTAATCTTAAGAAAAGACTAAATGAGTTAGGATTACAAAGCGTGAAGTTTCAGTGATTTTTATGGTTTTTTTTCGGTGGCTAATAACTGTACTTCTAGGAGCCAATTACTGTGTTTTTGGGGCCAATAGCTAAATTTAATGTGATCTCTGATATTTTTAAAATTATTATTGTAATTCTTATCGTATAACACCAAATAGGTACTAGCTTAAATAGCAGCAATATTGTTTTCTCATAATAAAATATAAAAAGTAAAGAAAAGTCGAGTTTTTGTTACATTCTACACAAGTTAACTTACACAACGCTCTTAAAGGGCCAATAACTGTAGCAATCACCCTATTTCTCTTCGACAAATACTTTAACACATTGTGAACCACTTTTCTTTCACGACTATAAAAATATTTGAGCAATTTAATTCATAAAACCAATTGCGCACATTTAAAATAAACTTTGTTTACACTTTGACAGCAATAGACTGACATGCAAGGTGACATGTCAATGAAGTTTTCAGTTACTGTTGCCATTAAAAGAAATTAGTACCATTAGTTTTCCGCAACATGGCGAGGGTTTTTATGTTCCTGGTCAGGCTATAAATCATGTATTTCCTCCGCCATTTTCCGCAGTTTGGCACCTCACGTCACATCATTTTACCGAAGTCAGCCCTATAGCTTCGGCGCAGTGCCGATCACTGACGTTTGTCAACAAAATGGTGCTTGACTCTTGAGACAGGCTAAATTACACCATATTGTTAATGACATTGAGCATACATTTTTTTAAATACCTTCGCGAAGTAAAACTTCTGTACGTAGTACTTATTATTATTCTGTGGTTATAGTCATTTATTCCATAAACAATAACATAATAATCGTATTGAAAATTAAGAAAAAGACATGAAGAATTAAAAAGCCATTAAGAGTGACAGGGGACTGACGCTTGCAGCTGACGGCGGCTGCGTGGCAGCAATAATTAAGCTTCTGCTGAATTCTTCTCCTCTATGGCTATTATGTTTCCACGTTTGCCTGTCACGTGAGCTTCTGTTGAGTTGCAACATCCTTCTTTTAACCAGTGTCTTTTTCATGGAGTTGGGCTGACTTTTGACGTTTGACAAGTTAAAGTAAGATGTTATAGTTCCAAAATACTGAACTGTCCTATCGATGACATTGACAGCGGGGCGCCACCGTCAATACCGAACCGCTGGTTCCGATTTTAGCCATGTTGGAAACCATAAAGTTGAACGATGGTAGCGCCCCCCTGTCATTGAGTTTGGCGGGACAGTTCAGCGTGGGTCATCTATATTATAAACCAGCCTCAATGTGACAGTTTTTGAATTTTGCAATGTGGTATGAGAGGAAAGGGGGAGGGGCAGAAGATTGGTTTTTTCGTAATAATGTCAGCAATCTTCAGATGTCTTTTAGACGTTTCCCTCACCACTCCACTACTGCTGGTATCAACTCAGTTATGAACGCTGTCTTGTTCTTACACTTAGATGTCCGAAATGGACTATGTGCCTTTTGTAACACCACTATATCGACACAATAATAAATGCCTATCTTATCTTATCCTCCTGTTTCCTCCAGGCAACGCGTGGAAACTACAGGGAGACTTGAAGCTAGGAGTGTCCACGTGTCTGTACATAAATTGTATACTTTAGTACTATGTGCCTTTTGGAACACCACTGTATCGACATAATAATAAATGCCTATCTTATCCGAATAGCTTATCTTATCCTCCTGTTTCCTCCAGGCAACGCGTGGAAACTACAGGGAGACCTGAAGCTAGGGGTCTACACGTGTCTGTACATAAATTGTATACTTTAGTACTATGTGCCTTTTGGAACACCACTGTATCGACATAATAATAAATGCCTATCTTATCCGAATAGCTTTTCTTATCCTCCTGTTTCCTCCAGGCAACGCGTGGAAACTGCAGGGAGACTTGAAGCTAGGAGTGTCCACGTGTCTGTACGCACACGCCGCCGGATACATAGCGGCAGGGACGTCCAGCGGCGCCGTCTGCGTGTGGGACCTGCGCTTCCAGCTGCCCGTCACTACCATACGCCATCCCAACTGTGAGTCTGATGTACAACGCGTGGGAACTGTAGGGGAACTGAAGCTAGGAGTCTCCACATGTCTATACGCGCACGCCGCCACCCTATATCGCCGCCGGGACCTCTAAAGCCCGGTCTCCGAGCACGTAGAATTTTGTCCAATGACCCCAAGCTACCCATCCTTATCGCTCGCGCGTAATTATATTGCTGTCGTGACTGTGCGACGGGCGCCCGCAGTGAGTGTGCGAGCGCGACAGCAACATAATTACGCGCGAGCGATAAGGATGGGTAGCTCGGGCTCATTGGACAAAATTCTACGTGCTCACAGACCAGACTATACGCGCGATTTTTACCAGCGCCCGCGGCGGTTGCGGGCCCGCAGCTTCTGTAGAATGCAGCTTATGTAAAAACTAATGCACAAACTCACGACGCGGTTTTCGCCCGCAACGGGCGCGATTGTAAGCGACCATTTTGTACCAGTGACTTAGCACGCGGCCATTTAAAAAAATCGCGCGCCGTGTGTTTTTAGAATAACCGCGCAAATAACCTCTCCGTGAGTTTTGAAATAAAACCGCAATTCCACAACCGCCGCTTGCGCGGGTGAAAATCGCGCCGTGAGTTCTTAGCCTAAGGAGACTGAAGCTAGGAGTGTACACGTGTCTGTTATGTATCTGTATTTTGTGTGCTACGTGTTTAATGTATCTGTATTTTGTAATAGCCCATCGTAATACCTATCTTTCCGTCCAACAGCGGAGCGCGTCCGCCGCATCCTGGGCTTCGGGCGCAGCTCATCCCACGTGTGGGCAGTGGGCGGACGCGACGCGGGCGCGTGGTGCCTTGAGTCCACGCAGCGAACACACGCGCTGTGGCCGTGCTTTAACGAGCCGCAGCCGCTGCATTACACACACGCCGTAAGTATAATAAAGCACCGTAAGTATAATAAAGGGGAGCTAGTCCCACGTGTGGGCAGTGGGCGGGCGCGTGGTGCCTGGAGTCCACGCAGCGAACTCACGCGTTGTGGCCGTGCTTTAACGAGCCTCAGCCGCTGCATTACACACACGCTGTGAGTATACTGTAGACCAGGGTTTCCCAATTTTTTTTTGCCAAGGAACCCTAATTGATTATACTTTTCCTAGCGGAACCCCCATACTACTCCGCCCGCACGCCCTGCCCCTCCCGTGCGTAAACAAGTCGGTGCGAGCGAACAACGTCGGTCACAAAACGTGGAATAATATTTTTTACGGAACCCTTGCGGCCTTTCACCACCATTCGGGAACCGCTGCTGTAGACATTAGTGTATAGGGTCCTTTTTTGACATGCCATGTCACCCCGCTGCGCGCATGACTGTACAACTGATGGCCTAGAGTTCTCGAGTGTCGACTACTAGCCGGAAGACGTGGTGTGAGCACCTGCTCACTAGGTGGACCGACGATCTGGAGGGTCGCAGGAGGTGCCTGGATGCGGGTGGCGCAGACCGGTCGTTGTGGAAATTCTTGGGGGAGGCCTTTGTCCAGCTGTGGATGTCATTTGGTTAAAACGAACGAAGTAGACTTCTTCATGCGAGTTAGTCCCACGTGTGGGCAGTGATCGGGCGCGTGGTGTCTTGAGTCCACGCAGCGAACTCACGCGTTGTGGCCTTGCTTTGACGAGCCTCAGCCGCTGCATTATACACACGCTGTGAGTACACTGTAGACCAGTGTTTTTCAACCTGTGGGTCGCGACCCCCTGGGGGGTCGCGAAGCCTCTATAGGGGGGTCGCGAGAGGTCGTAAAAACTACCTCAGTAAAAAAACAATAGTTATAAAGACAGATTTATCCGAAATCTAATTATGCAAAATGTTGTATGGATTGAAGTATTCGGCCCTACAAACATCTTTGTAACATTATAAAATGCATGAAAAAAAAAGCGAACGGTTAGGGGGTCGCCAAATATTTTTCTTACTAGGGGGGTCGTGTCACGAAAAAGGTTGAAAAACACTGCTGTAGACATTAGTGTACAGGGTCCTTTTTTGACATGCCATGTCACCCCGCCACGCGCATGACTGTACAACTGATGGCCTCGAGTTCTCGAGTGTCGACTACTAGCCGGAAGACGTGGTGTGAGCAGGTCCTCACTAGGTGGACCGACGATCTGGAGGGTCGCAGGAGGTGCCTGGATGCGGGTGGCGCAGACCGGTCGTTGTGGAAATTCTTGGGGGATGCCTTTGTCCAGCTGTGGACGTCATTCGGTTGAAACGAACAAAGTAGACTTCTTCATGCGAGTTAGTCCCACGTGTGGGCAGTGATCGGGCGCGTAGTGTCTTGAGTCCACGCAGCGAACTCACGCGCTGTGGCCTTGCTTTAACGAGCCGCAGCCGCTGCATTATACACATGCTGTGAGTATAACCCTAGGCTTTAGCGTCGACGCTAGCATTCGGCTAGTCTAGAAGCTAAAATTATTATTATTTTGTTTTTTTGGGCCTTCATTTGCGCCAGCTCGACCAGGTTTGATCTATTGTGGCAGCCCTTGTGTTTAGAGTACACTGCTTAGTCCAGATTTTTGGAGCGTGATATCTGCTATCTCATCCGGGTGCATGATGTGTCGTCCGAGATGGATACTTCTTTTGCTCATAAGCGGGCCGCATGAGCAGAGAACATGCATGGCCGTTTCTTCTTCTGTATGGCAGAATCTGCACAGAGTTTCCTCGGTCATGTTCATGTTTGATTTGTGTTTGTTTAGTTTACAGTGGCCGGTTAGTATTCTAGTCACTGCACAAGCTTTGTATCTTTTGAACTTTAACAGTTCACTACTTACTTTGTTGCTATATCCCTAAATGAGTGCTTTAGCTAAGCTAGACTTAGGCCCAGTGGCCTAATTCACGTATTTTTTTACACAGTGAAAAACTGTTTTAAATCCGTATTCACAAGGGTCATTTCGATAGAACGGTTACTCGATAGGATCGCAACTCAGTGATTTGTTGTCGTTGAAGTTTTAATTGTTACGTGAATAAGGCTACAGTTTCCGCCAAAGTGGAGCTAAGAAGAGGTTACTTAATAAATCAGATTTTTGAGCTGAAGCGGAGAGGTGGTTTGGAAATATCATTGGATTGGTATTCAAACCCATCTCTATTTTCCATTTGTCTCGAAACTGGGCCTTAGCCTAGACCTCCCATTCAAGGCATTTGGTACCTTATTTCACCCCAATAAACTCCAATTTAACACTCCCAGGCCTCGCAGTACATAGCCGCGGCGTACTGCGGCACCCGCGAAGGCAACCGCTTCATAGTGACAGGCGGGTCGGACCAGCGCCTGCGCTACTGGGACCTGTCGCATCCCGAGGACTCGTACATCCATGGCGATGATGAACCTAATTTCATCCCAATAAAGTCCAATTTAAACTTCTCTAGGCGTCTTAGTATAGGCGCGGTACATTGCGGCACTATCAAGGAGTTTTGAATCTTATTCCACCTCAATAATGCAAGGAGTTTTGAACCCTATTCCACCTTTTTAAAGTTCAATTCGTCCTCCAGGCCACGCGTGGTCCAGTAGAGTAAAACACTTTTCTTTCACTTCCACTTTTCTTGTGGATGTCGTTAAACGCTAAGGGCTAGCGCTGCAGTGGACGTGTAGAGGACTAGAGGCCAAATCCTTCGTTTGCCTCTGGTAAATTACAGAAGCAGAGCTACTATGGTAAAGATAAATGACCTAATAATGATTTAAATTCCTCAAGGCCTCGCAGTACATAGGCGCGGCGTACTGCGGCACCCGCGAAGGCAACCGCTTCATAGTGACAGGCGGGTCGGACCAGCGCCTGCGCTACTGGGACCTGTCGCATCCCGAGGACTCGTACATCCTGCTGCACGGGCCCTTCGACCCTTTGAAGGCCAACCCCAACTTGGTGAAGTACAGGCAAGTGTGATTGACTATCCTTAGTATTAAAGAATGAAGCGCTGGCTGATTCTCATTTATTTTGACTGACTGACTTTTTTCCTTCAAAAACAATAGTGTACAAAATAGACATCGTGCCAAAAATCTTCATTTTTTTTTTCGATTTAAGATATATTTCCTTTTCTATTTTTTCTTAAGTAGTCATGACCATAATATGTCCATCGTCCATGGACCCTACGGCGCTAGGATTCGTTCAATTTTTGTACACGTATTTTATTTTCCTGCTTGTTTAAATTTGTAGGCTGATTGGCTTATTATTTTAGTTTTGTAATTGTAATAATACGGCAACGCAGCATCTACATTATGAGCTCAAAGCGATGTGCTGCCAGCTAACTAGAAAATGATATTTTAGAGCAGTTGATACTACTGCATGGAAACTAGAAACTAAACGCACAGTCAACTTGCTTTCAGCGTACAGTTTTAATAATAATTTACCGTATTTTAATACAACTCCATCCCCATTCCAGAAGTCGCATAATCGACGGCACCACAGTCATCCAGGAGTGCTGTAAGGTAAACCCTAACGTTCCCAACCCAATGATAGACGAGAACGTATATCGTGCGGTGGAATCCCGCACCTTCTACCACACCGCGCCAATCACCGACATCACTATGGTCGAGGGATCTAAGCATTACCTCGTCAGTTCTTCAGCAGACGGCGTCATCAATGTCTGGAAGTAGACTGTGTGATCTTCGAACAGGTTACGCCAAGTTCTGCCTTGTTCTTTGACAGATGGAGGCTCATTTTTTATGACAGTGACAGTTGTAACTTCGAATTGACTTCGTTCCGTTTTTCTGTATGTTTACTTCGTTTGTGAAGCGATTTCGAAGTTAAAACTGTCACTTTTTTAAGTTGTCTAGGGGGGCTGATTTTTATTATTTCATTTGGTTCTCTCCTAGAGGACTTATTGTACTGTTGTATCAAAGTATCAAACCACAGGAATATCTAACGTCGCTTGTGGGATCATCAATGTTGGGTAATTGATCAAATAACGAGATTTTAAATGACAATTGACAGCTACTATGTAGCTTTTCTATCCTTATTTCGTGATAGCTGACGTCAAATCAGTGGAGGTCTAAATACTACCTCCTTAATTCCTCGGCAGATGGGGTCTTTATTTGTTAGAAATGATTAAAACAATAACAACTTGATAATAAAATAATTAAATTAACGTTTTATAGAAAACACTATAATGAATTGACTTAAGTTTGGTGCAGGCTGCTCAATTCTGCCATATGTATTAGTTTCGCGATACAGTTAAGCACATTTATAGGTTTTTTAACATTTATTTTGATTTATTGACAGAATTATTAGCATAGTTAAAGCATGAAGTGAAAGGTTTGTGTTTGAACTTACTTAGTTTTAATAATTTTTATGTTATGAATGACTCATCTATGTTAATTCATAGAGGTCGGTTGAATGTATTAGTTTTTTTTTAAGACAAGCTCACAAAGGCAAGTGTTATTAAATAATTTCAGCATGAAATTTTAAAGCATAATATTCTAGTAATTAAATATAATCATTAAAAATTAATTCTAGTATTATTTCACTGTTGTTTTCTATAAAATATATGTAAAATTTGCCTCTTGTGAGTTTCAAGGGCTCTATTTCATTGTTACGCCATGGTTGCACAACTAAGCGGACACCAATTATGGTTTATTTTAGGAACTTCGCCTAATATGGCTTCTTGTACCCACTCTTATAAATATAGCAGTGCTACATTGATACTATCAAAATAATACAAACTATCAATGGACAGTGAATACTTTGCATGATCAATTATGTTTTCAAATGAAATGTCAAGTAACTGGCGCCTCCATGGTTTTCCTGTGAAATAGAGCCCTAAAGATATGAGTTCCTAAAAAGATATAGTCGCATATGACGAAGGTAAAGATTTATTTACAGAAAACATACTCACGGAGCCTATTATTTTATTTTTTAAATTTATTCTTTTAGTTTCATATTTTTTCCCTATAATCAAATATCTTTTCAAATGGGCTGTGTATAATGATATGTTTTATGAGTGATGTTTGGGTAATGTTTTGTAAATTATAATATTTGCTAAATGTTACGGAGTTTTTTATATTGTCTAATTGTAGAAGTTATTTAGGGCTTTCGAAACAAATGACTGAAACATGTTTAATTAGAAAATTGATTTTATTTTTTAAATTGTATAGTTCCGCTTAGTTGTATTAAAGTTACATAATCCATAAGAATCTATTTTTATTAATAAAATTACATAATTAAATCCAGTTGTTTTATTTAAACAATCATAAATGTTGGTAAATCACAGATCTTTGCATTTTATTGCATCTAGAATAGTTCTGTTAAAACTTATTGTAGGTTTCCAAATGATTACATTAATTTATTCAAAAACTGAAATTGCACTAATCATTTTCTTGTGCATAAGACAGAATTCAAATACAAAGTAACAGATTGTTATTACTTTTTGTAACAACTAATTATTATAAAGTGTTCAAATTGCAATTTTGTGCCTTATTCTTTCTAATATATCTAAGTAAAATCTTAGGTAATTAACTCACAATTTTTGAAAAGAAAGAGGGCAAGTGTTTGAAGAGTAATAATTATGTCTACATTGTACTTCAATTGGTTATTTAAACTTGTCTAGTACATTATTTATTGCTATGTCTAATTACCAGTATAATAAAATTATATTCACCCAATGCTAATACAGATTGTGTACAGTACAGTGTATAAACAAGTAGGTGATGTAGAATATACGAGACAAAAGTGTGGGTAATGTTGAATAATAGTTTTTTTGTACATACAGTTATCTGGAAACTATCAAAAAAGGCATTTATTATCATTCAGCCCTGAATCTTATTTATATCTTACATCCTAATAGTTCCCTAATAGATTGTAGTAACTTCATAGAAGTTACTACAATCAAGTCCATGTTCTATCTTAACATCATTTGCTCTTTCCGCTCTCTGGTTTTTCATCGGGAATATCTTCCAACAGCTTTTGTAGATCTATGCCATCAAATTTAGCGTTCTGTGTGTTCGATGCGTGCGCCAAAAAGAGTTCTTTCAGGAATTGTAGCTCCTTTGTTAACGTTTTGACTTTTTCTTCCAACATTTGGTTTTCAGCTTTCAATTTATTGACCCGTGTGAAAGTTTCTTGTGTCCGCTGCTTTGACTTGAATCTGCTTTTCTTGACGGCCTGCAAAATAATAAAAGGTTATTAAACAAATTATAAGCATTCCAAAATAAATTAAAAGGGGTGAGTATCTGTTTCAAATGTTCAAAAGGAAACAAATAATTATTTTCACCTTTATATCTGACACTTTAACGGCCGAATACTGAAACACTACTTAAATCTGTCACTCAGCTGACGGGCTCCTAAATTTAAGTATCCTTCAATTTTAAATGGTATTCTCAAACGCTACTCAACGGATTTGAAGCCGTGATCAGCTAAGCAGCTCTCAAATGTTTACATAATGGCAACATTTACCAAAAAAAGTATGTTTTCATTTACACAAATGATAACTTTACGTCTTTTATACATTACACGCATTAACGTTTGGTTATGTATTGTTTTTCTCGCTCGGAATTGCATGTCATTATAATAATATTTTTCAATAGCGTTCAGCCTTATTGCGTTCCTGCGATTAGATCTAGGTATTTCCTCGAGGCTCGAAAGAAATGATAACGATGACACACATTATTTACCACTATTTAGGTCGATTTAGGTATAAGAATAGGATTTAAGATACCGCGCAAGCACTCTCAAATTTAACAGCTGCTTAAGACGATTTGACAGTTGTTTGAGTAATGCTTAGCGTTGAATGGCGTTTCAGTATGCGAAAATTCATTTAAGTGGCGTTTGAGTGCAACTTAATTTGAGAGGTGCTTAAAAATTGAGAACTGCTCAGATATTGTTTTGAGTATGCGAAATGTAAGTTTAGGAGCTGCTTAACTATTTGAGAAGCCGTCAAATATTTAAATGGCGTTTCAGTATTCGGCCGTAAGATGTTTTGATAAACTTGAATGTATTAGTGAATAACAAATAAACAAAAAAACTTTCACTAGGTCAAATACATCTAAATTGATTCAGTAGCTTAGATCTGAAAGTATAGATTGAGCCTGTTATGAAGCAGTGATGATTAATATGAATAAATTAAATATTATGGTTCTTCTTATCACTATGTGGATAGCGTCTATCTGTCCGACACAGTCACAAGCATAACGCGGTATTGCGTCGCTTGTAAGTGACAAATAAATAAAAAATTAAATAAATATTAATTACCTCGTTATTTCTGTCTCTCTTTCTTCTGTAATCGTCGTCCTCGTCGTCAGCGTCGCTAACACGCTTGCCCCTTTTCGTAGGAGGCATCTCCTCAAAATTATCGTCCAATATCATCAAAATGTTTGCACTCACAACCAACCGTACAGCTCGCGAGCTTACGGTTATCTGTCCAACAGCCACGAACTTGGTAGCTGGCGACGGGAATTACGCCAGATACTGTTGGAATTACGTCTTTTTTATAAATCGTGACGCAATGTTTTTCTGTTATTGTATCATGTTGTGAATTTTTATGATACGACTGCTGATTAGTTTCAGGTGCAGTTTGTAAAAACAGTGGCCAGTTTGTTTATGTTATACAGTTGTACGATAGGAACAACATTATAGAATATTGTATGGTCTATCTTTTCACCATTGGGATAAATCTTCAAGTTTTCCTCAAACAAAAAATAGCACAACAAAAAATCCCCAAAAACTTGACTGCGCTTGACTTGACTGACGTAGGTATGAATGACGTCACGTGAATGTCATGACAAACGTCAAATTATGTTTTTATGTCAAGTGATTGGGCTAGCAAATTACTATCTATACAGCCACAAGTTTAGAATTGCTTATATTAAGCACAATCACATCGATCATCGAGCAGCGATTTATAAGGAGACGGCATGGGTGTTTTAGTATAATAATATGCGGGGTGCTAAAACGGTTTACGCGTGCCTTTTGCTTATTGTATGATTGATTAGTTGGACTAATTATAACTTTTTATCATCTCTCTTGTGGTCACTGATCAGAGATTAAGATTTATTTAAAACAAAGGCACGCAAAAAATTGCACTACGAAAGGCCAATTTAATGCCGTATGGCCAGTATGGCATTCTCTGCCAGTTTTAGATAGAGTAAAGTAACGACTCAAGACAAAATCAATAATGACCAGGGTTTTTCGCATTCAACGCATAAGATACACAACATTTTGTTATTAAAATCGTTCTAAAGGGATGGTTTAGTAAAAAAAACAACACTATTCATCAGACCACATTATAATTCTTTCATTTTCACAATAAACTCCTAACAATTTCACGTAAATCTTATTTACACAAATAATGGAAGCATCCAATGCTAACTGATCTAATACTACTACCTATCCTCAAATTAGGTATTTAATGGGTAATATGCAACCGAGTCGATTTGCCTTCGTAGCAGTATCAGAAATTATTAAGACTTAGATTACGGTTTAGTTTATTTGGTATTAGTGGTCCATGGAAATCAAAATACCTACAAACTAGTTCATAGAATTAAAAGCAGAAATCTGATATCAAACATTAGAATTTTCATATTTTTCAGAACATAATAACAAATTAGAATAATTATAAAACAAAGTTACATAGACACAATAATGGTCGCGTTGCATGACCGTCTAAAACTATTTCATTGTAACACCACAAACATCCAATATTTTATAGTTAACACACAATGGTTCTTTTTATGTTTATCACAGAATTATAATAAAATTGAGAAACCAACGACAGTCTTATAGAACAAGAAATGCCTATTTTAGTCAAAGTAAATGCTACATTTTGTACCAACTTGGCAAAAGAGTTTTTTGAGTAATATTACGGTAAATTCCGGTTTTGTTAACCGCCACTGTCGAGTATTTCCGGTCACAAGTCATGTGACCGGAAGTAATTAACATTACTTTTATATCAAGTTTTATTTAAAATATTATTAATGTTGCTTACTCTTTTATTTATTTTTGACCAAGTTTGCCAAGCTGTACTCTACAAAAATATGCCAACTACATTTATACACGAGCAAGTAATTTATTTTTTAATAACGATTTGTTTATGAATTACATAATAGTTATCTATTATTTTCTTTTATGAGGTCGATTCTATTGCAGCCTAATGAAAATGAATTAATATGAGTTGTTTATGGGCAAATAACGTGGTATTTATTAGGTTTTTCTTGTTTGTTTGCAAATAACTGCACTTTACAGTGGAACTATTTGCCAGTAAACCACTCTTTGTAATCTAGCTAGCGCGGGTACAATATTAATTAATTAAATGATCATTATAATTAATTGTTGCGTTACATTCGGTATTATAGTTAAATTATTATGCATTTGGACAATAAACACGTAATATTGTCTGCTCTAGTACAATATTATGACTATTTTTATATTATTGGTTCTATTACATAGTAATTAATTATAAATATTTAGGCCTCTAATAAATTATTTGAAGCTTATGTTGTCCCACGTTTGGGCAAGGATATTTTATTTTAGTCAATAAAATTAAAAGTTAGGCCAGTAAAAGCCGAATCTGGTTTAATATTTAATTTTTATGTAGATATTTGGCACAAAAATGTTCAGAACGAAGTATTAATGTATTGATAACGTAACATGAATAATTAACGATGTTATGCCTCTTATTATGAAATTCATAAACCAGAATAGACTACCAATTCCAATTCTACAAAGCGTATTGAATTTAATGAGCATATTTTATAAGCCATTCAGTACCTAATGGAAATTCTGTATCTACCTCATAGTATGAGAGGTTTCATTAATTCATTCATTTGCTCAAAAAAGAGTTGTGTTGCAAAAACTTTTTCTTGTCTTTTTCAACCAACTTTTAGGCTATGCGTGCCCGGGTGAATGTTTCTTACCGTGACAGTATATTATCTAAATCTTTCTCTTAACTATGATATAATTCTTTGTAGATTACAGGAATTTCAGACCACAAAATATTAAGAAATATGAACAATGACAAATCCAGTAACAGGAACATATAATTAATAATTAATGTTTAATCCTTATGTCACAACAGGTTGGTTTCTACTGTTACTAAAGTTTTATTAATTTCAAGTCAAGTCTACTAATAGTCCAGTAGAATTAGCTTTTAAATCGGAAATAATTCCTACAAAAGATTTTATTGTTTTAATGGCTTCATTGGTTGCCCATTAAGATTCTCCTAAGTTTTCGAGTTCGACGGAGTTGTGCTTAAGTGGTGGGGGCCCCCGAAAGGGGCATTTTTTCGGTTTTCCGGTTATACCGCGTGAAGGACTTACCCTATCAAAAAGTGGTCTTCATGACGGTTGAAGGGCACTTAATCCTGCATTGAATAAGACCAAATTCATATGTTTTGGACAAACCGTTCTCGCGCTAAAGTTCGGCAAAGTAGAAAATATACGTATAATTAATGACCCTCTCCACGTCCAATGGTTTGTTACCCACAGGCTTCCAAGTCTTGAAAAGGGCCACCTCAACTAGTGTAACCCTATCAAGGCTTACGAGCTTGATGCGCCTATCCTTGTTCGTCCCAGCCGTTCCTTAACTGCGGTTGCTGCACCTCTTCCTGGCACTCACCTGAACGACTCTGTGTTACCTACTGTGGCTGCCCCTCTTCCTTGTATCCTCCTGCATGACTACGTTGCCTAGCCGTATGCCTGGTCTAAGGTTCGACGCCAAAAATCAACAACAACAAGTTCATATTAAAACGCTGAAGAGTTTTTTGTTTGTTTGTTTGAACGCGCTAATCTTAAGAATTACTAGTTTGATTGAAATCATTATTTTTGTGTTGAATAGCTCATACATTGAGGAAGGCTATAGGATATATACAATCACTCTACGACTAATAGAGGCGAAGCAGTAAAGAAAAATGTTGCAAGCACGGGAAATAGTATTTAAACTATTTTCACGCGTACGAAGTTGATTTTGTGGCGTCGAACCTTGGACCAGGCATATGGCTAAGCAATGAAATCGTACAGGAGGGTACAAGGAAGAGGGGCAGCCACATTAGGTAACACAGAGTCGTTCAGGAGAGTGCCAGGAAGAGGTGCAGCAACCGCAGTTAAGGAACGGCTGGGACGAACAAGGATAAGCGAATCAAACTCGTGAGCCTTGTTAGGGTTACACTGGTTAAGGCGACCCTTTACAAGGCTTGGAAGCATGTGGGTAACAAGCCATTGGACGTGGAGAGGGTCATTAATTATTCGTATATTTTCTACTTTGCCGAACTTTAGCGCGAGAACGGTTTGTCCAAAACATATGAATTTGGTCTTATTCAATGCAGGATTAAGTGCCCTTTAACCGTCATGAAGACCACTTTTCGATAGGGTAAGTCCTTTACGCGGTATAACCGGAAAACCGAAAAAACGCCCCCTTTCGGGGGCCCCCACCACTTAAGCACAACTCCGTCGAAGTCGAAAACTTAGGAGAGTCTTAATGGGCAACCAATGAAGCCATTAAAGCAAAAAAATCTTTTGTAGGAATTATTTCCGATTTAATCAATTTTTGTGTTTAATTCTACTGGCCTATAAAAATTAGCAGACCAATTATAATGTAGCTAGTGTTAAACCTAAGCTGATGTTTTGAAACGAAGCTAAAATTTAGTAAATCGTTATTCACAATAATAATTGAGCACTTTATCTTACATTTCAATCAAAAAACTCTCATAAACATGTCAATGGATTGGGAATAAAATTATGAGAATTAAACTCTGAAAGTTTCAACGTAAATGCAATAATTAATTATTTATTCACAAACACACACTTTAATAAGACGAATCCCAAGTCCAATCCCAGTTTATTTTGTGTCTCTACTACAGCAAAATGTAGAGGGTTATTGTATTTAATTTTGTACTCACTAGTTGGCGCCACTGGCAGGCAGGAGGAATTTTTAACCGACTTCAAAAAAGGAGGAGGTTCAATGTTCGACTGTATTTATTTTCTCTAGGCGCCAATTTGCTTCAACTTCACCAGTTAGAGTTGGAGCCAGTCTTTAAAGTTGAAGTTATTTTATATTTGTTTTATTTCTATATTTCTATACTTTCTCGCCTTGTAGTAGAGTTTTGAACTGGTAAGACTGTAAATCCACGTCTTTCAAACAAAGCCAAATATTCCGTAATAACTACGTTTAAAACCTCCGTCGGTCGTAGAATTTGGTCAATTAAATTTAACTACCAACATAAAAGATATTAATAAATATTTTTCAGTAGAAACCTCGCAGATAGTCAGACTATCTTAATTATTTTTGTTTAGAAAATAACTTTTTCCTTCTCTAGGACTAAGCTCACAAATTGTACGTAGTTGACGAGACAAAAATAGAGTTTTGTAGGTATGTCATTGGTACGTAGATAGTTTTTTTTTTTGAGAAAAATATATAATTTTTGTATAGGTACAGACGCCGGTACATCAAGCTAAAAGTGGAGCATTTTATATTGTTCTAATACGATTTTGCAACGAAAATTTACTAGACTCGTGTGCCTTCGACTGTACCTACATACCTTTTTAAGATATTTCATAAAAATAATGCACCGAGTTAAGATTTAAGTAAAGTACCTAATAATCAAGAGTGCGATTAATCTTCAAAAATAACGGCTAAAATTGAAAAAGGTAAATAATCACTTCCGAATAAATTTAACATTGTGATTAAAACTTAACATGATAGGTAGTGCTTTTCTTGAAATGTCCCTGATATTTGTAAATCTCAACGTTTTAACTATTAATATAGCTGAAATAAAAAGTCGCGTAAACTTACCACTATGCTTAGGTTCAATAGATTAGAGCTAGGTTACAGTAACTAACTAGTGAACTAGATCGCTTAGTGTTACAGCAGTCGATGGCGTTGCCGTTTAGTATAATTATTATCGTCGCGAACATTTTAGTATTATTATCTAATTTATGAAGATTTGAAACGTTTAAAATTGATAAAACTATTATTTAACGTCTTGCCTAATTGTTTTAAGGTGTTCATTTATTGACCTTAGATTGTTAGAGGTCCCAAGACCTTTCCGAGATCACATTATTAAGGCTCGTAATACACAGTGTCTTTCGAATATCAAAGCACATCAGTGTGTGTTAGCCTTTATTTAGTTATTTTATTATATTTTTACGATACGTCAATCGAACTTTAGTAAAAAGTGAACACGACGCTGTTAACATACTTCGTCCTTTTATTTTGGGACACGTCACATTTTAAAATAGTAAGCGATTTCCTTTTGATCACCCCATCAAAACTACAAATTGCCGAGTATCACAAGGCTTAAGTAGTAAAGTGTTTAATCGAATTCGATTTGTGCAATTTCGAGTTCGAATTAAAATTCGAGTACTAGTCGTATTTTCTCTTATTTGTAATGCAATCATTATCATCGCATCGCAACACACAGGAGCAACGTTTGGAAGACCTTGCCGTTTGGTCCTCAGCTAAATAAGTTGTGACAGTTAAATTCGCTTTATAACTATTCTCACTGGAGAGACAGTTTTACTTTTGTGTTTATTGATTAGGTACGGTGATCGCTGACGTAGAGTTGACCGAGTTCTGCTGTTGGTATAATACTCCATTCACTTACGTAAGTATAGGCATAGCGCTTGACTGAGTCAGTGCCTAGTGCCTAGAGGGTAGGATACGGGAGGCGTGACATTGACATTGACATTATGACGTGACAGAGCATACAAATCTGCCCCCCTAGACAAAACGCACTTTTTGATCGAATCGAAAATCGAATCCGTCAAAACTCCATACAAAAAAGGGACTTTTCGACCACTTTTCGACTGGTTTGCGATTATAATTTGCACTTTGACTAGACCTACTGAAGGAGACCTGAAGTCTCACTGACGTTTGACCGTCATTAAAACACCCTCTTGTGCTTCCATACCTCAGGCACTGACTCAGTTATGATCTAGTCTAGACCAGTGGTTCCCAAAGTTTTCTGGACTATGACTCATCTAATACAAGTGCCCAAACTCGCGACCCATAGTTTGGGAAATCCTGCTCTAGACTAAATTATAGTGTCTTTTAGTCATAAATGCGACATCTCCTTTATTGTATAAGTCCGTCTACTGTTCTCTTAAAGTTAAGGTCTTCTGGGTCTACTGAGGTGGTTGCAGCTGAGTCTTGCGGCACTGGCACAGCCATTTGATGATGCGAGCGTTCCTCTCCACCACGCTTGGAGGCTCCGTGTTGCGGTAGATTTGCTTCTGAACCCCTGGGCCTTGGACCTGTAGGGGAAAACAATGGGAGTCAACATACAATTAGGTTGAGGGGATGAATTGGGTCATAAGTTTAATGGGAGCGAAGTTGCAGTATTCAAGTAGAGCTACTAGAGCCGTACCAACTCTTCAAAGGGGCGGTCGGGGGTGAATTCTTCCCCCGAGGGGGTGAAACGACGGGATGCATAGTTTAACGCGAGCGTAGCCGTAGTATAACTTGTAGAACTGCTGGAGCCGTAGCGTCTCCTTCAAGGGGCTGCCAGGGGAGAAATTCATCCCTCAAGAGGATGAATTGGGTCCAAAGTTTAACGCGAGTGAAGCCTTTAGTATACTTACTTGCAGAACCAATGGAGCTCTAGAAACTCCTCAGAAGGGCTGTCGGAGGTGAATTCATCCCAAGAGGGGGCGAATTCATCCCCCAAGGGGAGAAACGATGGGGTTCATACTTTAAACACGAATGAAGCCATAGTATACGAACCGTGTAATCAGCGGTAGCCGCCAGCTGGTTGGAGTCGACCTTAGAGGCCGAGGAGAAGAACACCGGGCTCTCGGGCGGCGCGTCCCGCACTATGGAGTCGTACTGGCGCGGCTCCAGCCCCAGCCGCTCGAAGAACTGCTGGAGACGCAGCGACTCCGCAGAGGGACTATCAGGAGAAAATTCATCCTCCAAGGGGATGAATTGGGTCAAAAGTGTAACGCAAGCGAAGCCGTAGTATTCTTGTAGAGCTGATGGAACCGTAGCGAGTCCTCAAAGGGGCTGTCGAAGGGAATTCATCCCAAGAGGGGGCGAATTCATGCCCCAAGGGGAGAAACGACGGGGTTAATACTTTAACACGAATGAAGCCATAGTATACGAACCGTGTAATCAGTGGTAGCCGCCAGCTGGTTGGAGTCCACAGTGGAGGCCGAGGAGAAGAACATCGGGCTCTCGGGCGGCGCGTCCCGCACTATGGAGTCGTACTGGCGCGGCTCCAGCCCCAGCCGCTCGAAGAATTGCTGGAGACGCAGCGACTCTTCAGAGGGACTTTTGGGGGAGAATTCACCCCCAAAGGGGAGGAAAAGGGGTTCAAGGTATAACGCGAGCGAAGCCGTAGTATACTTGAAGAATGCCGGAGTCGTAGTGAATCCTTAGAGGGGCTGTGCTGTCGAGGGTGAATTCATTACCCAAGGGAAGAAACGACGGGGTCCATGGTTTAATGCGAGCTTATATACGAACCGTGTAATCAGCAGTAGCCGCCAGCTGGTTGGAGTCCACAGTGGAGGCCGAGGAGAAGAACACCGGGCTCTCGGGCGGCGCGTCCCGCACTATGGAGTCGTACTGGCGCGGCTCCAGCCCCAGCCGCTCGAAGAACTGCTGGAGACGTAGGGACTCCTCCGAGGGACTATCAGGAGAAAATTCATCCTCCAAGGGGATGAAACGGAGTCCAACTTAACGCGAGCGAAGGCACAGTATACTTGTAGAACTGCTGGAACCGTAGCGTCGCCTCCGGGGGGCTGTCGAGGGTGAATTCATCCCCCAGAGGGGGAGTTTCATCCCTCAAGGGGATGAAACGACAGGGTACTAAGTTAAAAACGAGCGAAGCCGCAGTATACGAACCGTGTAATCAGCAGTAGCCGCCAGCTGATTCGAATCCACAGTGGAGGCCGAGGAGAAGAACACCGGGCTCTCGGGCGGCGCGTCCCGCACTATGGAGTCGTACTGGCGCGACTTCAGCCCCAGCCGCTCGACGAAGCTTTAGTGACTCTTCAGAGGGACGATTAGGGGAGAATTTAACCCCTAAGGGGACAAAATGGGGTCCAACTTTACGCGAGCGAAGCCGTAGCATTCTTGTAGAGCTGCTGGAGCCGTAGCGACTCCTCAGAAGGGCTGTCGGGGGTGAATTCATCCCCATAGGGGATGAAGTAGGTCCATAGTCTAACACGAGCGAGGCTGCGGCTAAAAGCTAGTATAATACGAACCGTGTAATCAGCGGTAGCAGCCAGCTGGTTAGAGTCGACCGTAGAGGCTGAGGAGAAGAACACCGGGCTCTCGGGCGGCGCGTCCCGCACTATGGAGTCGTACTGGCGCGACTCCAGCCCCAGCCGCTCGAAGAACTGCTGCAGACGCAGCGACTCTTCAGAGGGACTTTTGGGGGAGAATTCAACCCCTAAGGGGACAAAATGGGGTCCAACTTTACGCGAGCGAAGCCGTAGCATTCTTGTAGAGCTGCTGGAGCCGTAGCGACTCCTCAGAAGGGCTGTCGGGGGTGAATTCATCCCCCAAGGGGATGAAGTAGGTCCATAGTCTAACACGAGCGAGGCTGCGGCTAAAAGCTAGTATAATACGAACCGTGTAATCAGCGGTAGCAGCCAGCTGGTTGGAGTCCACAGTGGAGGCCGAGGAGAAGAACACCGGGCTCTCGGGCGGCGCGTCCCGCACTATGGAGTCGTACTGGCGCGGCTCCAGCCCCAGTCGCTCGAAGAACTGCTGGAGACGTAATGACTCCTCCGAGGGAGTTTCGGGGTAATCCTCCCGCAAGGATTCAAAGCTTAACGCGAGCGAAGCCATAGTACCTATACTTTTTGAGCTGCAGGAGCCGTAGCAAGTTCTAAGAGGGGCTGTCGGGGGTTGAATTCATCCCCCAAGGGGATGAATTGGGTCCAAAATCTAATGGGAGTGAGACGCAGCATACGAACCGTGTAATCAGCGGTAGCAGCCAGCTGGTTGGAGTCGACCGTAGAGGCTGAGGAGAAGAACACCGGGCTCTCGGGCGGCGCGTCCCGCACTATGGAGTCGTACTGGCGCGGCTCCAGCCCCAGCCGCTCGAAGAACTGCTGGAGACGTAATGACTCCTCAGAGGGACTGTCGGGAGAGTCCTCGCCCTCGCATGGAGCCGACGCAGGGCTACGGCCATCTGTGCGCCGGTATCTACGAAAGAAAAAACATTAAAAAGGGGCGATATACTTACTTAATATGACGTGACAAACGCCCGTATTCACAAACATTATTATGAGTGCTCACAGTGCGCGTGGACGCACAGGATGACACACGAACTAATCACAGAGCTCTATTCAACGCTATGCGTTCGATTTGTTGCTTCACTTAAAGCAAGCATCGTTTGTGAATACTGGTGATTGTCTGATTTGTCTGAAGCACATCCAGTCTGTAAATTATGTACTAATATCCCCGGTAATTGTGGTGACTAAGCATATTAGTGGAGGGGCCACTAATGTGATTGGTCACCACAGGAGTCCTCAGTAAATAGATAAGTAAATTTATTAAAGAATAGTAATAGTTCCAGAATAGTGCCTTGCAAGAGTCATATTTTTTACAAGGAAATCTAGAACTTTCTGAACTTACCTGTCAGAAATATCTGATTTCGATCGCAGTATCGGTCGCGGCCGCCTCTGCTTGTAACGCAAGCACCGCTGTCGCTTGAACGTGCCCAGAGGTGACGTCACCTCCTCTGGTGGACACATCTGAAATAAAACAAATCTTAAGTCCAGATCCTTAGAGCACAGTTTTGTTAATAACTACCGTCCTGTGTTGTGGATGGCTTAATATTAACTATCATGGCCTCTGATAGTCTGTGAAAAATAGTAGGTATTTGCCTGTCATTCTAGTTTGAGGAGTAGAATAAAGTTTTATTTAAAAGGCAAATGGCATAGGTATAGTTCTTTCTTATCATATTTTTAACCTTATTCCATTGTCTTAAGTTTAAGAAGCAACCGCAATTAGAAGGTACCTGGTTTGCATTAACGTATTCCTGCGTATCATCGAGGCGCGGACGTCGCATCTGTTGATACTGCGGCTGCTTGCTCACCAGTTCCGTGCTTGGCGAGTGGTATCTAGGACAAATACATCAAAATAGGTAATTAAAAAAAGAATAGTAATGGTCCCAGAATAGACCCTTGTAGGAGTCCTGATTTTACAAAGTAAATAAGGTCTTTTGCTGTTACTATACCACGAAGTGTCCTGCATAATTTATTGTAATCTATAGGTAAGTACTCTTTGGTCAGCCGTTTGGTGTATTGGTTCAGAACGGACTACTACGACGAGGTCCCGGGTTCGATTCCCGGCCGGGCAGAAATTTAGATGGAGAATTTTAATTCCTGTGACGGGTCTGGGTGTTACTATGAATGTATGTATTTAAAAAAAAAGTATAGTATAAGTAGTATATCTGTTACGGCTAAAGATAGGTGTAAACATAAACTTAAGATTAGCCGGCTAAACTTAAGTTTATCTTCGACGAGGTGTTAATCTTAGTTTCTTCTATCTTTAGCCGGCTAAACTTAAGTGTAACCGCAGGCCCTTGGCTAAAAATGTAGAAGGAAATGGAAAAGGAAATAATGTAATAATGTTGACTATTTTGACACGAAAACTTTATTAAAAAATAATCATTTTCATTACACATACTTTTATGTACCTATGTAGGTATTCAAATTTACAATTATTAGGTACAATAACAAAATATTAATTACTTAAAACAATATCTACCTAATCATTAAAATAAAATAATAAGGATCCATTTGGTCATAACAGAATCTACTGTAGGGTATTTAAAATTACAAAATAAAACTGCGCGCGCGTTGTCACCCCACCGCCCCCTCAAGCCCTCCGCCGGCCTGGCGCGCCCATCGAATACATTTTTAGCCGTTTTGTTTTGGCTAATGTGCACATTAGCCAGCTAAAGATGGAATATCACGACGCAAACTAACATGTTATCGAACTTTAGCTGCTTCTCGAAGATAAACTTAAGTTTAGCCGGCTAATCTTAAGTTTATATTCACAACTATCTTTAGCCGTAACATATCCATTATGCGTGCTGCATAACACAAGCATTAAGTTGCTTACTTTGGGGCTAGCTGGCGTTGTCCAAAGATTTCTTATTCTTATTTTTAAATAAAGAATAGTAAAGAAAGTAAAAAACATCACGTCTTCCCAACCCGTTTGGTCAGCATGGAAAGAGTACGCCAAATCCTCCATTTGCTTTTGGTTAATTAGGGAGGGTCGTGCTCCTGCAGTAGGGATATGACTCTATGGTCTAATCGTTAGTAGTATTATCATAGACCTAGGGGTCCCAGAGTCGGCTTCTGTTTTGAGTATAAAAACACTATTAGCCGGCTAATCTTAAGTTTATGTTCACATCACAACTATCTTTAGCCGTAACATATCCGTTATGCGTGCTGCATAACACAAGCATTAAGTTGCTTACTTTGGGGCTAGCTGGCGTTGTCCAAAGATTTCTTATTCTTATTTCTTATTTTTAAATAAAGAATAGTAAAGGTCTCAAAATAGTGCCTTGAAGTAGACCTAATTCTTCTACTGTGCTATATTTCATTTCCCTGCTTACCTATTATAATCTCTAGTGTTACTGTACTCCTTTCGGCCCACGTTGAGACATTTGAGCGGCGTCTTGTAGGCGCAGTCGTAGTCACCATAGTCGTACACAGGCGGCTCGTCTTGGAACTGCGGTGGCGGGGCGCTGGCCTGCAAGGGAGTAAGGTAAAGCTTGATTTCTAAACGAAAAAGCTGATAAATCACAATATAATATCACTGACAAAATTATTTAAGATTTCTTATGGAACCAAAGGCGATCTGAGAAGCAGAGCGAAAGCAGAATAGAATTTAGTCTTCCCGCTGATTTTGTTTGAAGACGTGTTTTGAATACGACGTGGTCCGCTTTGGTGGAAACCGGACATAAGGTTACTCAAAAATATCAGGTCTTCCCAACCTGTCTGGTTAGCGTGAGGAGTAGGCGAAATCCTCAATTTGCTTTGGTAAATCAGGGAGGGTTGCGCTCCTACACTCATGGCTTGAATCATCGTATTTTGATTGCCGCTGTGGTCTAGTGGTTAACACTTTTCTGAGACCTAGGGGGTCCCAGGATCGGCTTCTGTTTTGAGTATAAAAACACGAGGAAGAATAAAGAGCCAGTTACCTGAAAGTGTATCCTAATTCCGGGATTAGATCCCAACTGCGGCGGCGCCGAAATGGTAGCAATTATTATTTTTATCCTTCATTTTCCTCTGGTAAATTAGTGGGTCGTGCTCCTCCAGTAGGTACTAAAAACCTGATAAGATTTGTGAGCCAGTTTCTTACCTGGAAGTGTATCCCGACTCTCGGTTGGGGCGGGTAATGTGGCGCGAGCGCAGGCGGCGGAGAGGGCGCGCCATCTTGGAATTGCGGCGGCGCCGACACATAGCAATTTATCCTTCATTTGCCTCTGGTAAATTAGAGGGTCACGTGCTCCTTCAGTGGTGCCTAAATGACCCTGGAAGATAAATTGTAGGCCAGTTTCTTACCTGAAAGTGTATCCCGACTCTGGGTTGAGGCGGGTAGTGCGGCGCGAGCGCAGGCGGCGGCGAGGGCGCGCCATCTTGGAACTGCGGCGGCGCCAACACATAGCAATTTATCCTTCATTTACCTCTGGTAAATTAGAGGAGGTTTCGCTCTTGCAGTAGGGACTCAATGCAAGAGCAAAACCCTCTCAAGAAAAAGAAGTATTGTGAGCCAGTTTATTTACCTGGAAGTGTATCCCGACTCTCGGTTGCGGCGGGTAGTGCGGCGCGAGCGCAGGCGGCGGCGAGGGCGCGCCATCTTGGAACTGCGGCGGCGCGGACACGTAGCATTCCAGCTCCTGCCCGTACTCCGGGTAGTACGAGTTGTAGCGGCTGGAGGAACAGGTGTTAGTGTGAGTTTACGTCAAACGCATTCGATATCGACTGCGTAAAAAGTGACATTAAATGTATGACGGATTGTACAGCGCCCCTAGCGGAAACTGATAGTGAAGGCTTTGTCCGGAATCCCACAGTTAGCACCAGGATCTTTTATTAGATATACCTTGTTCGTCTGACTTGGTGAGCCCTACATATCCTATGATCCCGCAGGATATGGAAGGTATGCAATCTAATGCTTTTTTTTCTTGACATAAGTTTGCTTAATACTCAGCTAGATTATAGCTACAATTTACACCATTAACTTTTAGCTAGTAGTAGTAGTAATAGCTGATTTATTTATTTTTCTAATGATATTTTAACACCATTTTAACTAATCACTTGCTTAGAGACACTTTCTGTCAAATTTCATTAGATAAAATGAAACAGAACGATACGTGATAAAGTTAAGTTAAATGAAGATCTTTAAGACCAGTATAAAACTTTTCCGTTACGAAAACAATCTAATTTCCAGATGGCTGTGAACCTTTTCACCTTTAATAAAAACTAACCATCGTGTTAATTCTTAAGAACATCAATATTAGGTATTTAATGTTCACCTCGTCTGATCATGCTGTGTGGACGAGCCAGAGTCGGTGCGGCGATGGTGGTGCGGTGGCGCGCTCCGCTGCGTGTAATGCCCGCTGGAGCCTCCAGAGTCCCTCGCGAAGGACGACCCGCATCGACTGGACACAAAGACAGAAAGGTAATTTTCTGTTGTAATAATCTAATGCGGCAGAAGACCAAAGAAAAGAACATAGAACATAGTGGCCGCCGGAGCCTCTCGAGACCCTTGCGCAAGAAGACCCGCATCGACTGGACATAAAGACAAAAGGATATTATTATCTTCTATTGTACCAGTCATTTACCTATCTAGCCTAGGTATCTGGCGTTTAAAGCAAATGGTTTTAGGACAAATCTGGGTCATTTCTCCTCTATTAACAGTATTCAGTCACAATTTAGCAACCTGTCACGTTCATCCGGGGCCAGCGTTGATACCTATGTCATTTTCGCTACGTAAATTCAAAAAACAAATTTCTGAATTGTATACTCCGACAGTTAATAATTTATTGTTTTGCATTCTGTCACTTTGGCAACGTTATTGTTATCCAACATTCGGTGCATGTCGTGGCAACCTTTAATTAAGGCAACACCTTAGCTTAATTTATTTATAAGGAAACTGTGAATGTATGGTGTATGTTTTGTTATTTAAATCTACTAATGCGGCAGAAGACTAAAAAAGGACGTCATAACCTGAGCAAGAATGTAGATTTGAAGTTATTTTAGATAACCGGCGCATGCCTCTTTTTGTAAAAAATAAGAAATCCCGTTAACTCTTCGTAGTAAGCTAAAATGTTTGTGTAGTGGGTTCGCCACAAAATTCTAGTGGCGGCGGGGTTCGAACCTAATGGTTGTTGTAAATATTGACATACCTATTATAAGATTGGTAGTTGTCCTCCCCCGGAGAAGGATGTTCGGAGAAAGCTTCACATGATGACATCAAGGAAGAATGATTTGACCTGTAAAGAACACAAAGTATTATGCACCCTATTAACCTATATTCTTCAGAGACGTCTAATAGAGTCAAAGTAGGTAAATTGATAGTATGCTGCAGGGGAAGCAAGCAACACTAAAGATAAAGAAATTGATATTCATACTTCTATTGACATACAGGATAAGGTCTACAATAATTTCGACAATGTGAAATTAACCAATCGTCTCTTACCTCGTCCCCTTGGAAGAGCACGAAGCAGTCCGCTGGTGGTTGGAGTGCCTTCGACGGCGCGGCGAGCGGCCAATGGACCCGATGGTCTCCGTGCCCGTCACAGTTGGGCTAGAAAAATATAGATAGATAGATTCTTCATTGCACAACACACAAAAGTACAAGACAAGAAGTTGGGCAGAGTAAACTTACTGTTCAGTATAGGAGCGAGCCTGCGTGTGGAGGTCGGGCAGTGATTTGTGACTATTTATGTTGCTACCCTCGTCGCCACGCGCGCTTGGCTGCGAGTGAGAATTAGACCTGCAAAAAACATAAAATAACAACAATTTACCAAGTTCATAGTTTAGGTGTTCGCTTCTTGGGGCTTATTTGTCCATTATGAACATCTTTTGGTAGAAACGAACGAAGGTGATCAATACACTATCATCTACCATCAGCTAAGTCATTTCTTTGGCCGCAAATTAAACGCAATAAAAAAATTACTTGAGTGTTATGGCATTCATCAGAAAAGTGTGCTTATAGACAAAGAGAGTGATTGGTTTGATCAATTTTGCGCATAGTGTAACTACGCCATACCACTATTTCAGGACAACATATTGTCGGCTGGTGCTAAGAAGAAGTGGTGGAAGAAACTGAGTTGATAATAATTATAAATCCTTTCAACAAAGATTACAACCCTAAGTCTCCAAACTAGGTTACACTTGGCTCTTGGGGATTGGAGTACGAGGCTTGAAGTTAAATGGCGTTGTAAATGCACTTTATGCGAGTACAAAATACTTTTAAATTTTAAAGATGGAAGAAGAGTTACCTGGTATACCTGGGCGCGGAGTGCGCGTATTGGGCGGGCGGGCTGATGGCGCCCAGCTGCTCCGCTGGTGACCCTGGCCCGCTTACCACGGGTTCAGGCAGTTCCATGTGCGAGGGGCTGGAGTGGGAACTCGCTGGAAGGTACGGTTCTTGATTAGTTGATTGGCAATCGATGGATTTTTGTTTCTTTTTTTAAGGGATCTTCAAATTAGAGACATGATCTAATTTGATCACGCCTATAATTTCACGGCGCAATAAATGTATGTAGGCCTGACTATGTAAATTATGAAGAAGTAAAGGTAAAAAAGTACCTAATATCTACTCTTTCTAAAACAATGCTTTTCGTCCTCACTACAGATTAACTTTTGAATAACTTTATTAAGCTTTGTGAGAGACTGTGCCTGAATTTTTTTTTCCACAGGAATATTGTCAGCAATGCGTTGCTGCTTTGCTAACAGACAATAAGCTAACAAATACAACATTATGGACATACTCACGTATAGAATAAGCGCCTTTAATCACAACTTCGCTCGGCCGCTGTCTCGGTATCACAAAAGACTCCGGGAAGAACACCCTTGCGTCTCCAAAACTTAAGGGTCTATTCAGCTTGTCAGGGTCCGACTTCTGCGCCTTAGACCCCGACGTCCCAGAAGACGAGGTCCCCGAGAAAGTTCCGGAGGTGTGCTGCGAGCGGGGATTGATCTCCCGATCAGGGTACGAGTCTTTGAGCCGTCTGCTTTCTGCGTAGATTTTGTGCGCTGCTGAAAAAGTTGAATTACGTTATTGATCCCTCTATTCCCGTAGCTCTCCAACACGGAAAGTGGAGGAAATTGAGAAAAAAATAGTTGTGATAACTGCCAGTGGGAGACAAAGCTAGGTCTTTCCATTTCTCTTTATTGGTGGACAGTGGACACTGAGATGAAATGAGTTGCTTTGGCCTTCAACGATAGATATCGAATCCGAAGAAGTTGCATTGTCTCTAATCCATTTAGACAAAGGATGTAAATGATACTTACAAGCATAAGCCGGTGAGTAGACATTCTCCCTGCTATCCGAATGCTCTAGCAACCTTCTCAGAGTGTTCTGCAGACCCTCGCCCGCGCTCACCGCCCGCCTGGTACTGCCCACACTTCTTGTTGTTGCATCTTCAAAGAACAACGATCGTGGATTAACATTTCACCTCCTTTCTAAGTTAAGACTGATGTGGTCTTGATGAAAATTAAACTTACAAGGGTTGCAGCAAGCATCATTGTTGAGTGTCCCAGAGCTGACGAGGTGACAACCACCCGCTGCTATAGCTTGACTCAGACCACTGCTAACCTGAGAAAGAGAATAATAAAAGCTGGTCAGCCGGTTTTGGAGAACGTTTGTAAAGTCCAGACAGTTCGGCTCTTTTTCCATGCATTTTAGGCATGATATTAGGTACTTCTTTACTGATGGTTACGGTCAATAAGGAAGTACAAAAGCTTTGAGTTAATTTTCCATATGATTCCCTTTCTTTCCTTCTGCTAAGGTCTTCGCTGTTATTGGCCTTTTTACTAGTCTTTAGATGCCTAACAATAAAATTGACCTTTCGCTGGCATTGGTATCTTCTTTGCTGATTGATTTTAACCTGGAACTAAAATTCTCACCCTAAGCGGCAACTCCTGCTTCCTATCCAGCACCGTCTCGGACTTGACGTAAAGGCCTTGCTCTCCGCCAGCAGCTCGATAGCAGACTTGCGCTTCTGACGATCTATTATGCCTTAAAAGTGTTAGAAACCTTTTGAACTCTTACCCTAAGCGGCAACTCCTGCTTCCTATCCAGCACCGTCTCGGACTTGACGTAGAAGGCCTTGCTCTCCGCCAGCAGCTCGATAGCAGACTTGCGCTTCTGACGATCTATTATGCCTTAAAAGTGTTAGAAACCTTTTGAACTCTTACCCTAAGCGGCAACTCCTGCTTCCTATCCAGCACTGTCTCGGACTTGACGTAGACGGCCTTACTTTCCACCAGCAGCTCGACAGCAGACTTGCGCTTCTGACGATCTATTATCGCCTTAAAAGCGTTAGAAACCTTTTGAACTCTCACCCTAAGCGGTAACTCCTGCTTCCGATCCAGCACGGTCTCGGACTTGACGTAGAAGGCCTTGCTCTCCGCCAGCAGCTCGACAGCAGACTTGCACTTCTGCTGTGGCAATTGTCTCTTCAAAAGTTTTCAAATCCTGTTTTGCTGACTGACATAGTCCTTGAATTCTTACCCTAAGCGGTAACTCCTGCTTCCGATCCAGCACCGTCTCGGACTTGACGTAGAACGCTTTAATCTCCGCCATCAGCTCGACAGCAGACTTAGGTTCGGAAGGGTTATTGTCGCCTCAAATGCAAAAGAATCCTATTTTTATGTTGATTTTGACCAAGAACTTGAACCTTACCCTAAGCGGCAACTCCTGCTTCCGATCCAGCACCGTCTCGGACTTGACGTAGAAGGCCTTGCTCTCCGCCAGCAGCTCGACAGCAGACTTGCGCTTCTGCTGGACTATTGTCACCTCAAAAACAAAAGAATCCTGTGTTGCAGATTAATTTGAACTCTCACCCTAAGCGGTAACTCCTGCTTCCGATCCAGCACCGTCTCGGACTTGACGTAGAAGGCCTTGCTCTCCGCCAGCAGCTCGACAGCAGACTTGCGCTTCTGCTGCGGCAATTGTCTCTTCAAAAGCTTTAGAATCCTGTTGTGCTGATTGACTTTGACCTTGAATTCTTACCCTAAGCGGTAACTCCTGCTTTCGATCCAGCACCGTCTCGGACTTGACGTAGAAGGCCTTGCTTTCTGCCAGCAGCTCGACAGCAGACTTGCGCTTCTGCTGAGGCTGCGGCGCGAGCGAGCGCGGCGCCGACATGCCTTCCTTCTTGCGCGGGAGCTTGAAACTCGCGAACAGTGAGTCGGCTAGGCGACGCCTGGAAGAGAAAATCTATATTTATAAAAGCAAAAGGTCACTGACTGACTGACTCACTCATCACGAAATCTCAGAAACAAGTGTTAGTCTTTAATTTTGCATGGGGGTTCCTTTTAGAACGTAGGTGCTCACTAATATTATTAATAGAGTGTACAAACTCTGTAAGGATGTCTTCGAAACCACCATACCTAATATTTGAACAATTCTTTCAACATTTGAAAGGTTACATAGAAATGGAGTCAGTGGGATTTTCATGCAGACAGTAATCTTCTTCTTCTATAATATAAAAATGAATCGCAAAATGTGTTGGTAAGCGCATAACTCAACAACGCCTGGACCAATTTTACCAATTCTTTTTTTTAAATGTTTGTTGAAGTCCAAGGATGGTTTTTACAGCGAGAAAAGTTTGAATAATTTCCGGGTAAACCCTAAAAAACTCGAAACTTCACCCCTAAGGGTAAAACGGGGTTCACGCGTACGAAGTCGCGGGCGGCCGCTAGTTAATAATATAGAAAGAAACTAAGGGCGTTAGTTCTTAGCAATCGATCTGATCTAGGCGCTGAATAATACAGAGAAGGTTATTCCAAGAGGAATTCCCAAACTTACAAAATTAATAGCTGTGCTGAGTTCTAATACATTTCTTATACTTAGAGCACAGTTTCCTGAATATTTTACCTTGGCGGCGACTCGAAGGACCTGGAGAAGGAGGACACAGTAGCCGCACCCTCGAACTTCTTCCGCACCTCCTCGACCTTCGACCAGCCGGACTCCACGTTGAGCCGGCGGTTCAGCGGGATGGTTTGTGCCGCATGCTTGGTCAACTCCTCTCTGTCAAAGTCAGAACTTCTTTATTTGCCTATAAAAGACTAATAAAAAAAAACTTTAAAGTTTTGATCTTAAAGAGCCTCTACATCAGTGGCGTAACTATAGGGTGGCAGGCTTGGAAATGTCACGGACCCCCGACCCGAGGGGGCTCCGGCCCAAGATCAAGGCCCTAATCGCGATGGTCTCGGGGCCCCCCTGAAAAATAACTTGCCACGGAAACTAGAAATAGAATTTTCCACGGGCCTCGGATGGTATAAAATTGCTCTACATGTCTCATAATCTGTTTACTCTACTAGTGCTTCAAAACTAACATTTTGCATGTTCTGAGAAGACTCAGAAAACTCAGTCAGAACTGTCTGCCGGTTGAAATTAATAGAATAGCGGTAGTAGATTATTGATTCAGAAGTAGTTCTCTGAATTTTTCCATTCTTTTATGGTGTATCTTATAAGAATGGGTATTGTTCACAGACATGACGAGTGAACCAGCCATCGCTTCTCAACCATATTATTATAAGTATTATTACCTGGTCTTCTTGACCGACACCTCCGAGATCAGGTCGCTATGGCGGGTGCTGCGAGCCTCATGGCACCGCTCGATGAACTGACGGCGTCGCAACGAGAGGGTGGCAGATGCCTGGCGGCTGTCTTCGTCGTCGAAACACCTGAAGATCAGAAAACAACCAGTTATTTGTTTTGTCAGCAAACAGTTCACAGAGCAAAGAGTTCACAGCAGTGGTGTTCCTACTTACTACTAAAGACAATAATTAAGAGGTCTTTTAATTATGAGGTGCTGTGCTGTTACATGTTAGTCGTTTATTTGCAGGATATGGCAGCAAGGTTCTGGAGTGGAGGTCACGTTCAGGAAAACGCAGCGTGACAAACCTCATAAAGGTAGCAAACAGGCCGGGCGAGATGGAAATAATCATTGGAGGAGGCAGCAGTGAACGTCCTGTAGCTGAAATGATACTGATAAAGATACGTAAAATTGTTTGACAACTGCTTTAGAATAGAAATGGCCGTATCTATTAACGCCGTTTATATTTCTATGGCCGTAACGGTCTTGAAAATGTCCGACTGATGAATTTGAAAGAGCACTTAAAAAACAAAAGACATGTTTCATCTACATATAAAATAATGATAAAATAAAAATATAATAGCTTTCGACTGGCTCCATTAAATAGTTCCTTTCATAATAATTTTTGCTGCGCTTCAAAATTTCAAGTGAGCTTGTTTTTGTAGTTAGCTGAGGCTAAAATAATTGGGTCATCCCGATACACGCTTGTCCGGGCACGTGACGAAGTGTTAACGAACTGTCAAAGCCTGGAATATGTGTCAGCAGTTTTAATAAACTAGTAAGGGGTGGCTGGCTAGGCTATAAAACAGTTTAGATAATAATAATCCATGGAAATACTCGTTCAACGTCACCTAGCTCTTTTAACTGACACTATGGTAAAAGATAATGGATATACCTAAACTTAAACCACGTCACGTCAGAATTACGTTACCCAATGGGCTGCAAGAGATGAGCAAGAGGCCTGGCAGCAGGGGTGTCACGTTACCCAGCGGGAGGCACGTTACCTAGCGGGCTGTGCGAGGTGCGAGCGGCAGGGCTGGTAGCAGGAGAGCGCGGCCATGTCGCCGGGGCTTGGCAGGTGTCCCGCGGTTACGTTACTAGCAGGGGGACACGTTACCTAGCGGGGGCCACGTTACCTAGCGGGCTGCGCGAGGTGCGAGCGGCAGGGCTGGTAGCAGGAGAGCGCGGCCATGTCTCCGGGGGCTTGGCATGTGTCCCGCGGTCACGTTACTAGCGGGGGGCTACGTTACCTAGCGGGGGCCACGTTACCTAGCGGGCTGCGCGAGGTGCGAGCGGCAGGGCTGGTAGCAGGAGAGCGCGGCCATGTCGCCGGGGCCTGGGGCAGGTGTCCCGCGCGGTCATCATTCGCACACGACCAGCTCCTTCTCCTCTACGGCTCAGGATTTTTCTGGAAAGAAATAAAGACCAATCAATATTGATACTTTTTCCCACCAATTTTTCATTTACAAGTAGGATAGGACTCGTTTTGCCACAAAGGTAGACTGGGAAAGAATGCCAATGGGATTTAGTTCGCCTTTGGTACCTTCTGCTATGTGCAATAAAGTTTTCAATAAAGAAAATAATAAATAAGTAGAATAAACATTGAATCTTAAGTATAGTAAGCTAGGTTGTTTAACCTCTGCGCGCTGGCTCGGGTAATTACTCAAACACAAGACATGACACACACTGTACCTATGCAAAGAATTGCAATGTGGTTTTTAACAATTTTGAAGACAAAATCTCGCCAAATTGTTTAACTGATGAAGTTATCTAATTTAAAAGCAAGCAAAGAGACAGTTCAAACAACAAAATAGGAAGCCTACATCAATTGTTACGCTGCCAAAGATGTTTTTGTTGGGTAAATTAACAATTTTTTCCCATCAACTAATTGATGGAACTGTTACACAAGTCCCTTGCTTTCACTGAGTATACCCACGGGTATAATCATTGTTAGAGTTGGTGGAAATAAAAACTGGGTAAGTGTGAGATGGACTCTTTCACGATGAGTTCCGTACTCACAATATTGTAGTAAAAGATTAAAAACCGCGCGTTCACTTTTATTATAAGTATATTTTATAGGTAATTAGTACTTTCGTCATTCAACGGAAACAAAAAACTACACGTTTTTATATGGGTCATCTCCCTCTAAAATAATTAATTATATATTATTTTTATAATTATAGCGATAGCGGTTTTATATAGAAGTAATTGATTAATTTAAACACCCATCCTGTGAAAGTCTCATGCCCGTTTTCACCATTAGTCCCTAATTTTTAAGTGACCCTTATAAAAACAAATTGTGTTACCATAGGAGTCACTTAAAAATTAGGGATTGATGGTGAAAACGGGCATCAGTCTCAAATATTACGTTAAGGTTCATGACATATAAGCTGCAGGGTTACTGATAGATAGGGTCCCGTTGGGCAAGCACGGAACCCTAAAAAAGAGGTTTATCGTACAAAATCTGTGCTGTCGCAAATAATGGACTGTCGGAAATAGCGCAGCATTGTTCGAAGCTGCAACTGAAAATTCTAGAATTTTTGCATATCAACTTGATAAATCTATGGCACAGATTAACTACTTTTGTTTTTGACATTTTGCAGTGTATAGAAACCACAGATTTAAACGATAAGAACAGTTTGCCAGTGTATTGCCTGATTACTCATCATCATCACAGGACGTACACTGCTAAACATAGGCCTCCCCCAATGATTTCCATATCGCGCGCTTCGTAGCGGCCTGCATCCAGCGCCTTCCTGTTACCTTTATGAGGTCGTCGGTCCACCTTGTGGGTGGACTGATTACTTAATTCACTAATCTATGGCCATGGAAAAATAACATGGCTGTTGTGATCAGAATCATAGGGCTGCATAGTGTAGGTACTCGTAAAAGCGCTAAATGTAGGTAACGAGTTTAGTTCTCATGTGTTTAATGCTTAACCCTTTACACACGACGATACACGTACGTGAGAGTAACTTTGAAAAAATCTCATTCCCATGTAAACTTGTTTTTGCGGCCGCAATCGGCAGCGATCGCTCGTGAGAGATATTTACTCGCACACAGTGCCGCTCATTTAGTGTTGGGATCTGTCAGTGCTCGTTTACTCGGACTTAATGTTGACTGCATTTTTTGGTACGAGAGGCGGCCAGTGTAAATATTGATTTTATGTGGTTATTGTTGTTTTCGGATAAGTGTTATAGTTTTATTTTATTACGGAAACAGTGATTATCCGAATGGAATACTTTTATTGTTATTTCATTGCATAAATTAATAATTATTACTACCAAAAAATTAAGTCGCACGATCGTAGCTGGTCGGTCAAACCTCCAAAAGTTGATTGAAAACTATTTTATTTGTTATTTGATATTATGGCTTAGTGTTTAGTTGTTTTTCAATTTTAGTGCATCCTAAATATGAAGGATGTGTCGTAGCATTATTTGGAAACGCAACCGACTATAAAATTAAAGATTTTTATGACTAAAAAGACCAGGAAACACAATTTCGGGATTTTACGGACTTTGAAGAATAGAATACCAAATATGAAAGCTCAGGAGACGAAGTAGACCCTGAACATGAATCAGCAAGGCTGGTCAGACATTTTAAAAATACTATGTGGCAAGCAAAAGCTGAAACAAAAGCCACGTCCGCAACAAAATACAGGGTCAATTTGGAAGAAAATTCAAACAAATTGAATTCGTACTCCAACTGAGTATCTCAATTGATTATCTGGGGGCACGGCAGTGCCCCCGCCAAGTCGAGCGCGAAGCAAACACTGCCGTACCATCTTTACTGGAACCATTTCGCCGCATTTTCAGGCCTCTATTTGAGAACCTCTGGATAAGACCAGAACGCAGAAATTTTTGTCATCTAGTAAGCTATAATCACATACTTAAAATCCAAAATTTCAAGTCTGTAGGTCATTTAGTTCCGAAGTTAAGCGAAAGCAAAGTTTCGCATTTACGACACTCACTCACTCACTCACTGATGATCATCAAAATAGAACTAGTACTTCCCATTAACTCAGAGAGTTGAAATTTGGTACAGAGTTAGGGTTTAATGACTACATAAAGGGAAAACTATAAAAACTAGGAAAATCGAAGATCTGGAGTAACACCACCCCCCCCCCCCCTGAAAATAACCCCAGATACGCCAATGACTCATAATAAAAAGTTAGTAATTAATTAATTTCTTAGGTAGATAAGTATTAAAAACTAAAAAATATGTCGATTTCTTTGATGGTATGAGTCATAAAAGTACCTGAGGGTCATTCCATGACAAATGTTACCGAGGGTGAAAAACTAAATATGTTATTTTCGCATTAAATCTGATGAATTTTGAAAGTAAACATTCCAAATTATAATGTGCAACAAAAAAAAAACTGAAAGAAACAAATAANGAGGGCATACTTTCAGGAAAACTGAAAATTCAAAAATTTTTAAAGTATTTTTCTAATCTTATTTAAACTCTAAAATAACCCCTAAGTTATGTTTTATTAAAATATTGACACTTTTTTATTCTCGTGTGTAAAGGGCTAATGATAATAGTCAGGTCTCAAACTTCTAAAATGCTTTTGGACTTTACCACATCAGAATTTGAGTTGAAATTCGTTTATCTCTAACAAATGCTCTACAAAGTGCGAATTAAACACTCATCAATTAAGCACCACATTAATTACCACAAAAATTTGGCCAAAGCGTTTGTACGCGGCGTTTTAAGTGTTTTATAATGGCTGCCATTTTCTTTGAAACTGCAGATAAAATGGCTTCATCAAGAGATAAATCAGACAATAGGCGTTTTTAATGAAAAAAATAAACTTTTACAAAGTTCACGCAATTATGTAGTACTATGTAGGATTATAGGGCAGATTGAAGATGAGCAGGATTAATAATTTGATGGATGAAGTTTGTTTTAAATACTGCCGCATTAGGTAGGTAGGTACCTACCTGATAGAGCCAAGTATAAGTTGTAGGTAGGTAATAAGTTTGAATCCCGCAGAGTACAAAATGTTACAATGAAGAGTATAGAGTTCATAATAATATTTTGGTGTAATAGTTAACTAAAATTTATATCATTTAATTAAATAGGCTATGTCCTTACCAAATTGCAAGAATTCTTCATGATTTTAAAATGCCCACTGGTTATTTAATTATAATGCACTTATGGTTTCATTCCTAAGTAGAAATCGTTCCCGTCATAAAATAAAGTGGTAAAACTTGTTAATTTGTATATAAAACTCACATGAAGTGGTGTGTGTTTAAAATTTTCTCTCATTGTGTGTTACTAATCGCAAACACATTGAATGGCACTCATAATGGCGTATAATTGGTGTCGTTTAGCCGACGGGCGTAGAGCAGAGAGGTGCAGAAAGCCCGCACCAGTAGTAAATTATTTACGGGACTATTCCCACCTCTCGTTCCCACCGCTGCAAGTCCTGTGTAGCCAGGATCTACAGCTTGACCGCCAATAAAAACCCAACCAGTGATGGTCAAGTTTGTCCCGAGGGAAAGTTAAACTGTCGTTGGAGTCTAATTCGTTGGTTGTTTTCCTTTCTCTCCTCTCAGCTTCGGTGCGGAAATTGGTTCTTTGCGAAAAAGCGTGCCATGTTTTAGCAATCTGAGCGGTGCTAACATGCGCTCTTTTTTGCAAGCTCCTGATTACCTACTAGGTAAAAATGCACCCAATTACAGATTTATAGGTATGTATATGTTATTTGTGCAGTTACCTAGATAGTTTCTCGCACACATTCCTCGAAAACATAATCGCCCTTCATCATGATGTTTTGTACGAACTAAGAGTCGTGGACTCGGTGGGGCTACTGCATCTACCTGTACTGTGGCACAGCGGAAAACCTGGCTGATCTGAAAGGCACTTTCGTTTTCCAGATACACTGACTTTCTAGACTTATTTATTTCTAGCTAGACCAAGTGAGCGTAGTGAATGAATTTATACATGCAGACCACACAGGATGATAATTTTTATGATTAAAATAAGAGTAAGTAAACAGTTTCTAAACCAATTTCGGCCCTTAATGTAACTTTTTCAAACTGAAGCGTTATTAAACGCTTTTATTCAAGTAGTATTTTAGTAAACATTAATTTATAAGCAGAGAAAATTATGGTAATAAGTGCACCGTATCTTACTTATTAAACAGAGCGCGAGAATTAGTACCTACTACTTGTTGTTGTAGAGGTAGAAATTAATATTTAGGTATTATTGTTAGATAAGAACTTTTCTGAGAAATAAACCATTTGTTTATATTGTGTCTACAATTGAAATACACATACACTAAGTTAATATCCTATATACCTACTATTCATATTTATGTACTTTATTGGGCCAAGGGAGTCTGTTACACCAAAATGAAATTCGTACAAACTAATTTTCTAATGATAGGTAGTTACCTAGAAGTAAATAAAAGACCTCTTACTTTGTTAAAGAGCTAACTTCAAAGTCAACCAACCAACTCTGTCATAGAAAATATCTCAAAACTGATATTTCCTGTTAAAATTATGATATTACGGATAGCACTTTGAACCTCTCTGCGATTTGATCTTTGTTTTTCTAAGCTTATTTCCGATGACCCTAAAATAAATTCTCAAAAGAGATCGGATGGAATTATATCTGTTGTTTCGTCGTGACTGCAAAGACTACATAACGGTTGCTCAAAGAGCGATGTTGAAAAATGAATGGAGATCGATATCAATGGACGCCGGGCTCATCTGATTGCTTGTCTGTGGCGCAAAGTTGGCGCGAAAGCGGTGAACATTAAAATATCTTAATTAAAGTAGGCTCGTTTAATCTATTGTCTTCGAGCCTCAGTAGTTATAACATAAAATATGATCCTCTCTAATTTGACAAAGGCAAATGGAGGATTTGAACAAAAACATGATATTATTCTTACATTACCTACACATGTTTGTCAACCTACATAGAAAATACTTTTGTCCAATTTAGAAGGCAAGTGGAACAACTAGGCTGATAATATTTTCAAATTCTACAATAAACTTAGAGAAAAAACATAGGTTTTTTAGAACCTTTTGTCGCAAAAATAAATCTTAGAGGGAATCAATCATTCCTCAAGCTTAAGGGTTCTGAAAACTTGATAATACATTAAAAACTTTGAAGATGGCGTAAAATTAATTAATACTACATGCTCTACTACTTGTGCGTTACCACTTGGACCACAAGCTATCTCCATTACCGTCGCCCACGCGTGGGAGTGGGGCGTTATAACGTGGATCTATTTGTTACTATCACAGCTAAGCATCTGTCGTAGGTACTTTCGTAGCAAGGCCAAAGGTTTAGGTTAGTGCCCAAACTAATGACACGTGCCTATAAGTGCTCTACTTTTTCAGAAAACTTATGTAATCAAGACAAGTAAAGATTTTTGAGTAAGACTAGAGACAGGTAAGATATAACTTTGATAGGATATTACAGCGGTACATAATATGTATGTATGATTGTGTGTGTATATTATATTAATTAATTTTACAGAAGTCAATTTCCAATTTTTGAAGACCAGCCATTATTACAGCTCTGGGTGCTAATTGTACGCCGCTATACGATAAATTACAAAGTTGTGTTTAAAACCAAAATAAAACATAATATATGTTTAAAAGTAAATAAACTAAAATAGAAATAGGTACCTACGTAACATTTTTGATACTGAAATTCTGTGTTTTAGTGGTTTTAGTGACAACGAACGATCTTACGTTCGCCTTAAACTGAGAATTAGTCAAATAACTTTGTATTTTATTAATTTGCCAGCTATAAAATAACGGTTAACATCAAAAATACGCCAAATGTATTCGCAAATATTAATGTATACTGAAAACGAATAAATAACTTCCAAATCAAGCAGGCGCCTCGCCATTTTGCTCAATATTAATATATTATTAAAATTAGATGCGCTGTATTTGGCTCTATAAAAATTAAAAAGCTTTATAGATACTTCTAACGGAATATTGCAGCATAAATGGCGCTTTAAGTCTGTGATTAGCTGACATTTAAAGTCTATCTCCTAGACTATTTTAGATTTAACATGACATTTATATTCTGGAAAGCATCGATTATAGAGAGCATGTGCAAGGAATGGGAAGTGTGGCATAAATAGAATGGGTAGGTTAGTACAAAACGCTTTATTTCAGCAACAGACGTCCACTGCTGGACATAGTCCCTATGATTTCCAGATTGGCCAGTTGGTAACTATCTGTATCCAGCGCGTTTCTACTACCATTGTGATTAATTGCGTAATCATAATAATGGCGGTGGCTTGTGTTACACAGGACAGGAATAAGTACAGTTTAACGTATGAACGAAGGCACATCAAGTTAAATCCTGCACTACTTAGTCAACTTTACGTAGTAGGTGCTGATGACTCTACAATCAATCTCAATGTGTCAAAACTAACAAAAAAAGATGTTCACACAGTTAAGTAGTTAGGCTTTAAAAATTGTAAGAAAAGACTTGAATGACAGGTCACCAAGAGATCAATCCAAAGAAGACCAAGCTGTTCACCTCCTAAACTAGAGTAATGCTTAACAATTTAACTATAAGCTACACATACAGAAACAATATTAGACTCTAGATCCAGTAGGTCTAAATAAGATGCACTTTTTTCTAACCCATTCAGTTCACATTTCCGCGTCGTACATTACCTAAGAGTAAGATGTATTATTGTGAAGTTAATAATCTTCTAGATATCTGTTAGACTGCCTATAGATTTCATCGATCATAGGGGCTTTCTTTAAATAGCTTACGATAGTGATTCACCAGTCCTCACCAGTCATAACAGGTTCATCTCGACATAGCAGTACCGCGTCGCAAACTAGATGCGCGATTGGTTGCGCCCGCGCACGGCGCATGGCCACGTTCCGCAATACCGTTAGCGTGACGGGTAGGGTTGACAGTTGCAAGAGTGCATGACAACTGAGATCCTCGTTGCCATGGTGATGGATCTGTCAATGTAGACAAAGCAGCATCGGTGATAGATTCGAGAGAATTTCGAGATCACTTCACAAAACAAATTCACTTACAGTGGACACCATTCATTTTTGATACACAATCGCATATTAGAAATACTTAGAACCTAGTAAGAAGATAGCATTAGAACACCTGACGTTTGCCTGGTGTTTGAGAGGCATTTATAAAGGCAATAAGGACTCCCAACAGGCATTATGTTTTATGATGATCTTACTTTCCTTTCATGAACCTTCGCTAGGATCACTCTAACCATAATCATTGTCGCACGTAGGCATTGAAAGATGAGCTAGCGTCAAAATATACCTAGTTAACTTTCCCACGAATTTCGGCCTGTCACAGAAAGACTAAGTATCGCGGGGGTTCTCTGTCAAATACCGGGATAAAAACTATCCTGTTGTTCCCTGGGTTTCAAACTATCAAAGCGTGAAAAGGTAATGGCGCATCCACACATGCCGCCGGCTTATGCCGCCGGGATTGTCACCGGCTTTCAGTCTGCCATGCCAGAAAAAGATGCAAGACCGCCGGGTTGGCCTCCGGCCGTGCCGCCCGGCATGAGTGGAATTACTGTGGACGCCATAATAGACATATTTACTTTCGCATGTAATATTAATAATAAATTATGGACTATGGATAGGATACTATAAATTCAATATAATATGTTTGGTATTAAGTTCGACAACCCTACAAGACTCCAATATCTGCGCATACATTACAGCGTAAACAGAGACAAGGCTATTTTGGTTTGCTCAATACTTCAGTTTAGCTCTGAGAATCATCTTTTACAGCTTCTAGTTAAGATATTAAGTTTTATGTAGAGCTAGTAAAGAATTTAGTTCATTAGCTAAGAGTTTCCACTACCAACCGTCTTTTTATCGGCCGATAGTGTAGTCGGGTAAACCAGTATGAAAGTGCGCACATTACACCGATTTGGTATCGGCCGATTGCTCATACAAATTAGAAACCGACCAAACTATCGGCCAATAAAATTCTGTAGTATTTGATGAAAACTTTCATGTGAACATGACTGGAATTTCGATGAGTTGCCAAAAAGAACAGGTACCGTTACTCACAAAGCTCAAAAAATAAAATATAGAGATGAGAAATTGCAGAATTCGCTAATAAAACCTTGCAGCCGTATAGAAAAAGATATTATGTACTTAGCATTTACCTAACAGTTAAAGAAACATGTAGCATTTTCCATGATAGGTAATTGAGATACTGAAAACTGAAAATTCGGTTCTTTCTTTTAGTACTTATTAGTAATTACTTGTAAACAGTTTTAAGCGTAAAAACATCGTTTTATATGGTCATCTCATGTACAATACAACAGGCCATCTAATATGACAAATTTCGTAACACCACCAGCTCACGACACATTACTCAGCGCTTATCAAAGCGCAGCTGTTGTCAATACTCATTAGCGAGTGTGGTACATCGATAACCATAATAAATACGAGTATGTAACCATAAAATATGATTCGATTGCACAGCTGTAGCCTGTACCTCGTGAGAAAGTCGAGAACTATTCGATTTTATTGTTTGTTTGGAATCGATTAATATAGATAGTTAAAGTGAAAGAAAGAAAGAAAGAAAAAATATTTATTTGGTACTAAAATAATGATACACATTGACATTAAAAAGTGAAATAATACAATTGTTGTACCAAATTGGTCTCTGCTCAGTATGAGGCCATAACGTACTCGGGAGCACGTTACGGCCACTGGTATTCTGTCTATCGTATGATCGTATCAACTCTAGGGGTCGATTGTTACATGATTCATGTCATGAAATGTGTATTAAATTTTGGAAGTAAGACAGCTAGGTAGAATTTTTTGTGATCTAAATAAAATTGCTTCCTATCAATGTCATTGATGTTGTTTTGTGTCGCTGAATGAAACATCTCATTTTCTTTTTTTTTTTATTAATATTTCACCACGCAAGACAAATAGGTAGTCCGCAAGATGCTACCTAGGTACTTACTTACATTTTTGCCTAAATAAAATATGTGTTGAATTATGGACTAATCATACTAATCTATTCTGTAACTGTATGAACGTTGAAAATTGATAGTAGGTAACTCTGCCAAATATCGTCCCCCTATAAACATACCGGCTCTAAAACAATATGTGTCCTTGACTAATGATAACAATTAGTAGTACTACCTGGCACTTCGCCCTTATCATTGCCCCAATTGGATTAGGCTAACCGCACACTTGCCTCCGATGTTACCTTAACATTCTGTTATCAGCTTTTAGGCCACATTAGTGTACATTAACACCAAGAACTAGTTAACACGGTAATAGAGTTTAAAAAGGCATCTTATAATCATTATTACTACTACTTATCATGATTATAATTGCTCTCATTGTTGCTTTAAATATTTTTAGTCATGAATTTATTAATAGAAAAAGAATCAAAATCTAAGGTAAAATATTAAGAAAGTTAAGGCGATTAGAGTCCTCAATGACCTTGAGCGTTTGACCTTCACGCTTCGCACAACACCCGCGCACCCCGCACGAAAACTCCGATTTGACACCGATCAAAAATACACGGGCATAGGTAGGTACAGAATAGAAGCTCTTTCTTCATACATTACTGCCTATTATTTTAAACTTGAATTGATGAACCTTGATTTCGATGTCATTCAACCCAGGCGCAAGTGATCGCCCGAAATGTTCTAAACTAGCGCACCGTATAGTAAGGTATTTATATGTATTTAACAAAAATTACAAATCCATGAACATTTTGTATGGGATAATATTTTTTATTTTATTTTATTTAGCTTACAATGTATGTTGTGTGTAAAGTATGTTTGTTCGGGTGGAATTTTGCAAGCTGAATTAGTTAGACCCATTTCCTGACGACAACCGATTGAGTTAAAATTTCGGATAGTACACATGCAATTCGGATAACAATGCAATATTATGATGACATGGAGCTGATCTGATGATAGAGCTGGAAAGTCAGTGACCCCATAGGAACTCCGGAATAAAACGACTCCATCGAGTTGAGGCTCGTTTGATTTGTATTTATTTATTTACATTAGGGTTTACATAGTTACGGTAAACTACTTTACAAATCACGAGTACCTACTTCAATTCTATATGTAAACAGGGTCTGATGATGGAGCTGGAATGTGGCCATAAGAATTCTTCGAATTATTACGAGCTACATTAAAGAAAAACGATGCTACTACGCCGTAGTAAATTCCGCATCATAAATACTAAAATGCTTAAATTAAAATTAAAAGAAAAACATTATTTATAAAACAAGGTTTTGTATGCTCTAAAAAGAATAGAATAAAAAATAAAGATTCTATCATTACTCAATTTATATGACTAAAAGCTCGTCGCGAGATTTACTTGTGTAAACAAAAATACATTCATAACGTAACTTAATTTTAAAGTAAATCTAAAAAAAACACGGATAGGTAAATAATAGGTACATCTACAAGAACTTACCTAAATCTCGTAACAAGCTTTTAGTCAGATAAATTGCGTAAGGACAGAATCTAGGTATATAATAGAAAAAGACACGTTCCAAATTAGTGAAGGAATGTTAGATAGATACTTACATCACTGCATTCATTTTCAAAGCTCTCATGGCCGCATATTTCATCGAACCATTTTTTCGATGCATTTTCATAAACTCAATCAGATGTCGTTATTTATGTCGGTATATATGCGTGAAATAAAGACTTTGAATTACGTATTATTGCATACTTATCATCTTTTATCTGAGCTTTTATCTCAAGAATAAAATTGTCATTTTGACAAAATATTTCCCATACGGAGACTTTCAATAGGCCAATTTTATTCTCCATTTAAAAGTTTCGATGCATTCAAAAATCATAAAATAACTATAAAAATAAGGTTCATAGTAACCAACGAAAAAACAGATCAGGTTCCTAAGTCAACGCGCATATATTTTTTGGGTTCCGAACCTCAAAAGGAAACAACTAATTATTTAACCCTTATAGGATTACTCTGTTATTCGTCCGTCTGTCTGTCAAGACCCTTTTTTTCATATGTATAGATAACAGCACTTAACATAAAAAATATGGTCTCAATGTCGACTTTCAGTAGCAACAACAGGGTCAACAACAACAAAAGCATGAAATAAATTAATTTTCACTAAAAATTAAAACCAACTCCAAAACAAATTACCAAACCGTAGGCTGCCAGTGCTACCACCGACTCCGAAAATATCAATCATGGTATAAATTTGACCTAGTAAATAAATAACGGAATATATTTTCTACTTTTACTTATCTAGTGCAGTTTGTTTTGGAGTCGATTTTTTTACACTAATAGATTCTATTTAGGTAGATAATAGCGTCCAAGCATGCCTTAATTCAATCGTATCGTCTGACTGAACGTACTCTATGAACAACTCTGACATAAAATATATTGTCAAACAAAGGCTGGGTTGCACCATCTTATTTTAAATTTGACAAAAGTCAAATATCTGTCAAACTCCATACAAAAAAACACCGGTTATCGCCAAAGCTACGGTCAAAGTTAGGTCACGTCAGGTGGTGCAACTCAGCCAAAGAAAAAATTCATTTTGATCGCTAATGTCAGTTTGCAGCGAGTAACACAACCTCCCCGTCTGAAGGCCAGCGGCCGACTGCCGCCCGCACCCCGCGAAGGCCCCCTCAACAGCAAAACGTTCGGAATTTATCAAAAGTAAAATTTATGAATGAAAGTAGTGTTCGATTGAAAAACGCAACGTGTCATTTAAAGATTAAAGAATTCTTAATCTATTCGTGCAAAAATCTTTAAAATTAACATAGCCGTTTGGGAGGAGTAGGGAATTGAAGTAAAAAATCGATGTCCCGTATTTATTTTTTTAATCCACAACAAAGAGACGTAGGAAAAATTCAAACGTGTCAAATGTAGTCCTTGAACTGTTGTATAACATATATTTTTTTCAACTATTTCTGTCCAGCAGTAAAAGAGGAGTAGGCTTTACAAAATGACCATTTTACGCGGATTGAGGACACTAATCGCCTTAATAGGTCTACTTGACTTCACTAAAAATAAGTTCTGTAATCATAATAATTAAAACCTAAGACTGGGAAAAATTCGGATTTTTTTTAAATTAATAATGTATTGTCATATCTTATACATATAATTATATTATCATTTATCTTGAATGAAAATTAGTAGTTCTGAAATAATTTGGGTCAAAAAGATTGAATGTAATATTTTAATTGCAAAAAGTTAATGCCTTATTATTTTAATTAAGTAAGGTACCTATACCTAACTCACTCGTATTTCGGCTTACTTGAATTATTGCGTCCTGCATTTAAAAGGTCATGAAACATTATTGGCATACCGCCAAAATATCACGAAATATTGTTACGAAGAAGGCTACTAAACTCTTCACTCTTTGATTTACATGCAAGAATATAAGAATTAGGTAAGGTAATTCTAAGTAGACTTTATGATTTTTTAGGGCTTTTACGCTTTTTGTGTCCTGGCTGGATCTCGTACCCGAGAAAGTATCTCTTACTACTGGATCTAAGAAGCTTTACTACTAGAAAATACCATAGTATTATTATAGACTGGAATGGGTTCACCATTGCACGGACAAGCAGGTTTTACAATGCTTAATGACACAGAGTCAACAACTTGTTATCAAGTTTTAAGTTGACACGGAGAGAGTCACGTGTGCAGTGTTATGTTCACGACAGGTGTCACGTCAACACGGTAGGTTCCACTATTAACTTGAAGGGATTTCATGCTGATAAAGCGATTCTTTTATCAATGTTTCTATTATTGAGAGGTCATAAAGAGTCCAATTGCGAGATCGAATTATCTGAGATAATCGGGAGAAAAAAATACAATTAGTTATTCGGGATTTTGGTACTTTGGTCGAGAAAAACAATAAAAGTGAATATTTACAAAAATAATATTCAAGATTTTTTTACAGGCAAGTGCGGGAGAATCCTGCCAAACTCAAATAAAAATTGACATCATGCCTATCTTATTCTTTTGGGGACCTTAGTCTGATAAGAGCGAACTTTTTATATTTTACGACAAAATTATGACTGTCAGTCTATGGCATCAATTAAACCGCCCATTTTCTAAACTATCAAAACAACATTATTCCAGCTAAAGTGGTTTAAGCGGCGCTAATTCCATCAACGGAGTGCAGGCGTTCCATGGTGTCTTATAAATCACTTGGCCTGTGGATTGTGGACTGCGGTCGGAAATAAAACGAAGAAATGTCGCGGCTATTTGCGGAAGAACGCTGGAACTTGATATGCTGGGTCACTGGCGTTATGTGAGTATACTTGTATAACTGAAAGGGATAGCAATAAGGAACTGCAGGATAATATGTAACATTCGCTGTAAAGTTTTCCAAAGAGCTATAAAATAAAAAAATGCATTAACTCTACTACTGCCTAGGGACAATGTCATGTAGAATTGTAGTGTTGAGCACAACTTTTTGTGAGTACTACTAACTGTTAAACTCGAAAACAAAGATCTTGTCTTGTTAGTAACTTATTGGTGTAAAAAATAAAAATCTTCACCTAACACAATATACGTAATCCACTGTCATGGAATATTTACAGAAACTGTATTCAAGTTTGGATATTGAATTTGTACCACAACTACGAGTGAAACAAAACCATAATGCGCTCTAAAAATACAAATAAATTAAAAAAGTGTCAAGACATTGTTACGAGTTAAAGGGTTATTAAATCCTCATAAGGTAAAGGGTCCTATTGTCGGGCGGTAATAACTAAAGCTTTTTTTTTTCAATTCCTATAAGTATTCGTACAAAGTACAAAGGAGTACCCAAACTAGGTACTAACTACTTACACAATTGAAATTGCACGGATCGAATACCCATCAACCAACAGCCCTTTCCATTTTCCGAGTATGATTTTTAAAAATAAAAGAGATAAAAAACTTTAAAGATCTTCAATTTTTTTTTACTTAACAAAGAATGTTTAAAAGGCAACGACTACTGTCTCACAAAGTTCAAAAAGACTGTGGTATGCGACTCATTAATGCAGTGGCCCGTTCCAAAAACCGATGCTAGACATGTAAATCATGCAATGCATATTAGTACAGTGACAAAAGCATGAAGGTACTAAGGTGCTCAAACTTTTGAGAAAAAACCAACTGCATTAGTTTAAAAACACCTTTAACAGAATAGAATTATCTAGGTACTTTATTAAAGTAAACGTGGCACATACCTAGTAATGTTAACTATGGTTACACTTTTGACAAAAATAATAATGGCGTACCAAAAAAATTACGTGGCATCGTCATAACGTTTAGGATGCTGCAAAAATGTGATAATGTCTTTGCTGCAAAGAGGTACTATTTATCTAATAAACTACTGATTAAAGGAATTCTCAGTTCAGCTACCCAGATATTAAGCACTGGCAGAACAGACAAACAATGTTGGGAATCACAGATTCAGAATCAAAACTCAAATAAGTAAACTCCGTCAATGCGCCACGGTGGGTGGTACACTTGGAGTGGATAATTTTGATCGGAACAAGAAACACTTGAAGGATGCGAGTTTGTTCAAGTGCACAATATCCTTTAACCACTTAAAGGAATAGTAAGTAAAGTGATGTCCATTTAATATGGATGCTATACAGTCGCCATGCTTGAACCCAGCCAGATTGTCTTGCCAGATACATACTTAAGCAACTAGTTCTACGTTCTGGGTAAGTCAAAGTCAAAATTTCTTTATTTGTTTAGACTAATAAATAGTTCTTACAAATCGTCATTTTGCTCTTAAGGAGCCTCTACATGTCTCATAATCTTTTTACCCTACCAGCGCTTCGAGACCAACGTTTGGCAAGTGCTGAGAAGAAGCGCGGTTAGGGTCGACATGTTTGGCTTTTTAGGGTCTTGTCCGGCCAAATATTGCCTTGTCCGGCCTGTCCGGCTTTTGTTAGGCTTTTTATTTATCTAATCATATGAAGCGCACGCATCAGGGTGTTACCGATGATGATAACACTCACTCTTGAGCTGACACTAATTGCACCCCCCCCCCCGTCACATGTCCGGCTTTTAGGGCAAAATGTCCGGCCAAATGGAACACAAAGTCCGGCTTTTGTGATTTTGGACCTGGCAACCCTAAGCGCGGTAGTCTGTCAAAAATATCATCAAGAAGAACGTGAATGAATTCCACGTGCATGTGAGCATCCATTGGAGGCCAAATTGAAGATCCTGGTTATACAAGAGTTCCAGTAAAGAAAGAAGAAATTAATCCCATAGACCCGAATGAAGCACGAGGCGAATGCAAGTTTAAAATAAACTTAGACAAAAGAAAGACCGAATTTATTTGACTTTAAAATTAAGTGCTATATTATCCATCACAGAGACACCGACAATGATCTAAAAAAGTCGACACGTAGAATGAACAAGTCGAAATACAGCAAAAAGTTAATCTAACCGTGAAACCTTCGCGCAGATTATGAAATCTTTGCGCATTGTCATTGAGTCTCTTACCTTTTATTTATTGCTTTGTAACAATGAATACTTGCTGTTACCTAATCTGTTTTGAAGTGAGCCGAATGAGCTGCTCTTTTTGTTATAAGTACCTAATAGCAAATAATTTACCTAATACTACGTGACGTTTACCCATCTCCAAGTATTGTCATTAAACAAAAAAATTAAATATTTATTTGTTTGTCTTCTTTTTAAATCTTACGAATTGTAACAACTAGTGTCCGACAAGTGAATAGTAGATCAGTACAAAATACTTCTTGGGACACTGATGCCCGTTTTCACCATCAATCCCTAATTTTTAAGTGACCCCTATGTAAACAAAATTCCTGTTATTTGTTACTATAGGGGTCACTTCAAAAGAAGGATTGATGGTGAAAACGGGCATGAGTCCACCATGTCATCATCATAATCATCATTTCAGCCACAGGACGTCCACTGCTGTACATAGGCCTCCCCCAATGACTTCCACATCGCACAGTCCACCATGTGCAATAACATAAAAAAAAACATAATTTCATAAATCAGAGTCAAAAGCGCTACATGCAGGTTTGATGACCGCAAGACACATGAGATAAGCTAAACGCTATATGCATAAAGAGGACTGATAAAAGTTGCTTTGTTATGGGCCGTTAATGTCATGGTGCACGTCAATTCAAATTGGGTGTTTTCTGTCCTCTTTTCTAAAGTGGTCCATAAGTCATAATAACATAGTCTCAAGCTGCCAATAGGCACCACGAGCCCAATCCAATTAATGCTATAGCGATGGACATAATATCATTCATAAGGTATTATGTAGCAAAGCCGTTTGGGGTTAACTATAATTTGTGAAAATTCGATTTCAGAATTTACATTCAATTTTTTTTTGCGTATAACTCACATGCTATTGTGGTTTCTTCGTCAATAAACGTACTTGCTCATCATAAAATCTTAGGAAAACATCCAAAGCTTATTTTTGCTGGATGGTGGTCTCATTCTGTCACCATAGGTATTCTATGAAAAGTCGTCGCCTCGCTCAAGCTTGATACTTAGAGGACCACCCTGTACAAAAAGTTGATCCAGATGTCTCAAGAAGCGCATTATGCGCGCGAGTGTACAGTTTTATTTATTCCCCGCACGCGGTCGTTCACACAGCCGCAGACAGAGTGTTTCGAGCCTCGTAGGGACATATCGCCTGTTTGCGTCCACCACCCTATTCGCATACATATGAATTATTATTTAAAAATAGCGGAAATTAACCACCTAACAAGACAAAACTCATCTGGATGAATGCTACTGTCAGCATGTATGACAGGTTTAACACTTTTAATTACATTCGACTGTTCTTAATTTTACAAAACCTAACATAATTAAAACTTGACTTCATTTTTCATTAAGTTAAAAACCGAACTTTAGAAAAAAGTTAAACCAAGATTGAATAGCTATTGGGTTTCCCTCGTAGTTAGGTGGACGCGAACAGGCGACGTGACCCTACATTGTGGTGGAACTGTAATGGCAGTTGCTTTAATTGCTCCAACTTGCTGTACACTTGACAAAGTTTGAAGCACTGTTTGTTTGAGTTTTGGAGCACATAGATAGACGTTTAGTGAAATATTTTTTTATTACTGGAAACTAGAAGTACCTAAAGCCTATGTGCCATTGATGACAGTACTATAAAAGACACCTCGATCGGTATACAACCACTTTACAACTTAATAACAAAATCTACAAGAAGACCGTCTTTTCAATACATTTGCTCTTTGGCAGACTTTACTTTGCTGAGTTGCATCACCCTAACTTAACCGAACTTTAAACGGTGTTTCTGTATGAAGATTGACAGGCTTTCTCAATACTCAATACTCAATATGTTTATTGCTTCCTTAAGTACGTTTGTTATGGTTATCGTAACATGGTGCACGTGCAACCCAGGGTTAATCATAAGCTAAGTTTAAAAGGTACGACGAGGAATTGAAAAATGATCAAAAATGCTATCTCTATAAACCTAACTGAATCTAAAATTGATCATAAAGACCACTAGATTGTTATTGGCGTATCGGACAATTACCTTGACTACCATAAAATCCATTTTACGGTTAACCGTGATTAAAATTGTAAAACGCCGCTCGCGCTTCAAAAACACTAAACCATGTAATATGATATCTGTATCAATTAATTTAACAGTTGGAATGGTCTTGTTTTTATTCTAACCAAATCCTGCATTCAATCAGTACTTAAGTATTAGGTTTCAAGATGAAAATGTAACTTAACACATTGAACGCCAACGCGGTCAATGTTGTCCGACACTGCACTTTCCTACCAGGCCAAGTAAAAATTTCATTTTTTTTCAATTTTCGTCGATTGTTTTTTTTTGTTAAATCGTTACATTATAAACATAAATAAAGGATTTTATTAACATATAGTTGTTTTTGAGTCTCTACATCGAATTATTAAGCGTCGGACATCATTGATCCCCATGGCCCCAGCGAGCGAAAATTCGAAAATCCGTTCCGTAGGGCCGCGCGGTCATGTTGTCGACCATCCCCGCTCGCATCCAAAAAAAAAGGAGTACAACCAAAAAAATAAAGAGTTGTACATTGGTAGGTTTTTGATATATTATATTACGCATAAATAGGAATATTATAAGGTATAAAATGAGAAACGAAACTAGCAGGATAAGTCTTAAATAGTGATTAAAAATAATAATAAATAAATCGATGATACCGTAAAAGGAACGCTAAAAGTGATTTTTTTCAAATTGTTTTAATTAAAAAAGGTTTAAATTTTATTTAAAAAATTGAATTTATCAATAATTCGTATAAAAGTTGTCCAAAACTGAGCCGTCCCAGCTATGGCATTGTCAGGAAGGCGCTACTATCAATACTGAACTATTAGTTCCCATTTTTGCCTCGTTGGACAGCCATATAATTATGAAATTTACAGGAAGGTGCTACTAACAACTGGGTTATTAATCCAATTTTTGCGACTTGACGTTTTAGAAATTGTTTGACTGTATTTTGAATTTTTCATCCATCACTGTAGTGTCACTTTCGATCGGTTCTTTTTTCAAAACAATATTGAATTGTCAGTATATCTACAAATAATATTTAAAAATATACTTAAAATTAAAAATAATTATAATGACATAGCTGATTTAACATGCCAATAATTTGACCTACATGAATAATAAAAAAAGTTCTAGAATAGAGTATCGATAAGAGAAAAAATGTTTTTTCATACATTAAACAAATCTATTTTTCTCGACAATCCTGCTAGGTGTAAGCATCTAATAAGTACAATAATTTATGCCACTAATAAGGTTTTAAATGGCATAAGTTTTGTAGCTGTACAAAGAACTTAGTACCTGTACCAACCCTTCATACAAAGTGGTTGTTCAACAATGAAAGTGATTTTTTTTATTGTCCTGCATATTATAAATTATATAAAATAAGTAAACGATATGTTTTAATTAATAAACCGTTATTATCTTGCTAAAAAGTTGATAAATTTGCAAAAATGCATTGTATAATTACCATGTTTCATTGCGCTACCGTTATCCACATTTTTTTTTCTAAGTCCGAGCTTTACCTGAGAACCAAGTGACGTACACTAATCTTGGGAGCCGCGCGGGTCAGCTTATATGAGAATTATTGAAGAAATGCTGTCCATCGGCTCAATACAGAGGTTTAAACATAGGTCTGACTCGCGGTCATCATTGTCCGACGCGGCCCGAACGGAAAGTTAAAGTGTCGCCCATCATTGTCCCCCATGGCCCGAACGGAACAGTGCCATTTTTAGGCTGGCAGCGAAGGTGTTAACAACTTTTTCTAATGTTTTCCACGACAATAACGCAGAACCAATTTAATTTTGATGATTTTTGTTTAGGTATCAAGGTAGATTTAGAACCTGAATAAGGAGAAATGTTACTTAACAGTCGCAAATGATCTTGAATGGAGTGAAATAAGGGATGATACATTATACGGGACGATATAAATTGAAATGCTTGGTGTTAAAAAAGACTGAAAATCTAAGATAAAAACTTTTTTGTGACACACGAAAAAAGCTGCTGGCTTAATTTTTAAAAATTAATTAGATAATAACTATTTTAGTTATTCTTGGCTGTAAAGCTAATAATAAATCTAGAATTTGAACCTCATAACATAATACTCGTACTACATAAAGCACTATGAATCAATGACCTCTACAATTTCTACGAATGACTGATAACAGTTGTTTAGTGTTATTGATTATTATGTAATACATTTGTAATTGATGTCTACCGGCTGTCTGATAATATGTCGGTGCATTTGAAATATTGTTATCTAACTATAATTCATTCATATGTTATTGGTTAGTTACGCAATATTTATTGGTAACAAATAACTCGAACGCCTTCAATACTAAGGTTGGGTGCTCTACATCGGTCAAAAAACATAGTTTTCCTGGCGCAGTCGGGTAAAATGTAAAGCACATTTAAGATGTAGTCTTGTGACTATTGTAATTTAATATTTTAGCTATTTGTTGTAGAGTTACTATTCCAAATATCCTTTCAAGGTTTTTAGAGGTAGATAGATGAAGAGAAAATCATGACGTCATCTACATCATGTTCAAATCAGAAATCAGAAAAATATACTTAGGATGTTTTCAGGCATTTTCAATTTAGAATTTAAGTATTTTAGAATATTAGTGAGTTAATTAAAATATTAGACAGTTACTTAAGCATCACGTTCCAGAATAATACGAATAATTCTATGGTAACTTAGTGATTTCACAATAAATAGAGGTATAATTTTTGTTCCAAATGTTATATTTGACCTCTTCTGTAATTTATGGTATATCTGAGGCCAGAGTATGAAAGCGTGACCAATTTAATCGTCTATGGTTCATAAATTGAGTCTGGCTCCATAAATATGCTGCTAATTATGGAATTTAAGAAATAACATTCGTTAATTTTAGAAGAAGAGTGGCGTAAAGAAATTTTCACTAGTCTTCTTTTTGAAATAACTAAAAGCACTTTACTGTTCAAATTAACTGAACATATTGCATGAAAATCACTTTCTTTTTCAATTAATTGTGAAAAATAATTTCAAATTATAGGAACGCATTGATTAGTTAATGATCACACTAGATTGAGATGTGTTTTAAGAGCCCTTCAGACCCTTTAAGACTAACTCTACCATAATATGGCAAAATTTAGGTAATTCATTTGCAGAATCAAATAATCTAATTGTACCTTATATGTTCCTTTTCTTTCTGTTTTTTTTTATCTGGTGTGCAATAAACAATATTTATTAATATTATTATTAATCATTCACAATATGCAGTTGGTTATTTGAGAAGACATTTGTTTTATGCATAACAAACGTATGACCTCAAATCTTCCCTAACTAATGCGACAAAACAAAGGAACAATGGCGTCGCCATCTTCATCGGCCTCTATCATTAGGTACCGTCGGTAATCGTCATTACCATACACTGTCCGTGGCGAATCGATGAGTGATGGCCGGACGTCCGCGCCCGGACGCCGGACGCCGGACGGTCTAGACAATACGCGTGAGCACTTGACAAGGGATGTGGTGAGTTGTGGTGGAAGGACTAAGGGCCAGAGACCGCTAGTGAATTGCAGGACAATGTATATAGCAGATGTCGGAAACCTTTTGAGATGGGAGAGCCACAATGACAAGGTATAAAATTTTCTAGTTTTTATGCCTACCCCCAGAGGGTTTTTTAACATTCGTGAGAGTAATTTAGAATTCAACATATGTACTTAAATACATCTGAAAACATCACCGATTGAAAACCGGTCGTATCACCGCCTGACTAAAAGGAGTATGTTTACCTACACAGTTTTATAGAATCGACCATGTTGTCTTAAATTAGGTACAGTCTGACACAAAGACAGACGTTTTTTAAAAATGTAATTATTATGTTAGAGGCAGGGAAAACAAATCTCTTCTAAAAATGACTGTGAATCGCTTAACCAACCAGCTGAAAATATTACCTCATTTCTCATATGAAAACTGACCAATTCATTAAAAATATGCCAAGGCATTTGAAACAATTACTATGCAATTAGGTCAAAGCCGTAATTATTATTAATTAAGAAGAATTAATTTCACAGCTTGAGCAATCCCTAAAACCATATTAGACACGGAAGATGAAGTAAATTGAGAATTATTTGCCTCATCAAGCCATGGTCTTTGCAAAGTGGGAGGTTGTATCATGGGAGTTGGAGTTGTAACAGAATTAACGAAGCAAATCTTTATAGATTTCGTCGTTGTTTCAGTATTTTGACTACTCTGAAGAAACGTCTGAATGATGAGCTAGGTATTTACAGTCAGCGTCAAAGAGTTCGTGACACCCAAATTAGCCAAAAAGATCGCAACACGTTTTGGAAACAATTGGAATAAGGTTGTGTTGTGGATGTGACGAACTAGGTATCTATTCGACATTGACTGTACAACTTGAAAAGTTAGTTTTTAAGTCTAGCTGCAGACCACTGATTTTTTGTCGGCCGATAGTTTAGTCGGGAAGTTAATCAGTATGGGCAATGGGCATGTATGGAAGTGCGGCGCATATTACACCGATTGATTCTTCATACAAATTAGAATCCGGTCCAACTATCGGCCGACTAAAAATCGGTGGTCTGCGCATAGGCTAAGTCATGTGCTAAGTCAGTCAAAGCAAATACCTAATAAAGGCGACAGTAGCCTAATAGTCTTGGTTGCTTCGAGGCGACTAGGATCGGTAGTTGGATTCCCGTGGACTGCTGAATCATTGTAGTAAACAGATTACTAAGTCCTCCTAACACAATATGTACCTGCAGTCAGCGTCAAATATTTCGTGACACCCAAAGTAGCCAAAAAGTTGACAACACCTAACACAAATTATCTACATTTAAAAAGGCTCTGCGCAATTATTTTAAAGACTAAAACTTTTTTCTTATCTCTGACATGTGTTTTGTGTACGCCAATATTATTATTAAGTTTATGTATCTAGGTGTATGTCTATTATATTAATATGTATTCTTATGTTATTTATTTTATCTAATGCTATGTAAGTATATTAATTAAACCTCATATTTATTGCACCGCCTTAGTCTCTCTACTCGACCTGTGGTTGACTGGCAGATAATGCCACCTGGCATTAAGTCCGCCACTGTACAGTTGTATGTGCAAAAGTGTAAATAAATAAATAAATAAACACCTGTCTACTGACAACACAACCTGGCTACTTTGGGTGTCACGAACTATTTGACGCTGACTGTATCTGCATAACTTACTTTTATTTTACAACAAAGTAGCTAACAATAAATCAAACAGTAATAAATTACTTGTAGTTATTATTACCGCACCAGTAAATAATTACTGACAGACATTCAACATGTGGGTTTTATCTACAATTTAGTGGCGACTACCCACCACTCTGACCCACTCATTAAGCTCACTATATGATGCAATGAACTGCAGTATAAATAGCACTCTCGTTTTGGAAATAGATAATAAGGGGGCGTCCATAAATTACGTGAGACAATTTTGGCCATTTTTCAACCCCCCCGCCCCCCTTGGTGAGATTTGGTGAGATTTTGCCTGACCCCCTCCCCCACCTCCCTAATCTCACGTGATATTTAATAAAATGCCTATTTTGCAATGTCTATGCTTCGAGTATATTAGATTTAAGTAAGTATATGAAAAAATCAGTAACCCAGTGTCGTGCCACGCGCAGTGCAGGGTTCCCGTCGTTTAGTAAGACAAGCAATTGCTTTAACTTAGGACCAGTTTTTTGATTCATAGTTAAAATAAGTAATTGTTAAATTTTGCTACTAATGGTTAAATATTAATGAAAAATGTAAACTAATAGTTAAAAAATGTACTAAAAGTCAAGTTAAACATTGTTAAAAAAAACATTTTTTTCTGTTATTTAACCACTTGTCATTTGACATCTGTCAAATTTGACTATTGGTTACTTTAACTACGAATACATAATATTTTTATACTTATGTAATGTCATTTTTTAGGGTTCCGTAGTCCTGACAAGGAACCCTTATAGTTTCGATGTCTGTCTGTCTGTCCGAGGTTTCGCTTGGAAACTATTGGCACTGGGGAGCTGTAATTTTGTGAAGGTATATATATTAATTACGCCGACAAAACGGTAAAATAAATTATCTAGGGTAGCTCCCCTGCATGTAAAGTGGGGATGATTTTTTTCAAGGAAAACTATAACGGTTAAGATACATTACTTAGTTAAAGAGTAATAGTCATTTGACTCATGTATTAGGTATACCATTTCTTAACCAGTAAAAAATCCTTAAAAGAAAATATGAAAAGTGACTTTAGATGAAGTAATTGCTTGCTTCTGAAATATATTGTGGTAACGACAGACAACTACGGAACCCTACACTACGCGTGGGACGACACGCACTTGGCTAATTTATTACGCAATAGCGATGCCGATGACGTTTTTTTTTAATTTCGAATTTTCTTAATTTCGACATTTATTCTGCATCTTTAGTGTTCACAAATGCAGATGGAGACATTTTTAGTTTAATTTGATTAGACGGTTTGGAATAAATTGTCATTATCATCATAAAAAAATCATTTTTTTTACTTCAATAACCCAGTTTTCTGGCAATTTTACTCTATTTCTTGCAGGAAAAATTACGTGATATTTTCCGAGACCCCCCCTCTCCCCCAGGTGAGATTTAGTGAGGTTTTCGTTGACCCCCTCCCCCCCCCTAAAAGCCTCACGTAATTTATGGACGCCCCCTAATAATTAATACCGATGACAGCTCTCATAAATAAATCTAATCCTATTTTGTGACAATTCTAAGTAGATAACTTAGGCCCGGTTTTTTGATCCGTAGTTAAATTAACCAATGGTCAAATTTGACAGATGTCAAATGACAAGTGGTTAAATATCAGAAAAAAATGTTTTTCGAACAATGGTTAGCGTGACTTTTAGTACATTTTTTAACTATTAGTTTACATTTTGTTAATATTTAACCATTAGTAGAAAAATTTAACAATTAGTTATTTTAACTAAGAATAAAAAAACTGGGCCTTAGTGAAGCAAGTTCGTTAATATTTATTTATGAATGTTGTTCTCTCTAAAGCTCTTTTTAATTAGGATGTTTTCGTGCGGTTTTCAAATAGGCTGTAGTTTCTAAATAGGCTAGAGGCTAGTGACTCTGGGTAGAGTCAAGTATAATAAATCAGTTCTTTCAAGTTTCATTCAAGTAATGGACGTTGAATGATAAATGATGATGATGGTGATGAAAAATATCACCTATTAAAACTACGTAAGATGTCACAGAGTTAGTTAAACTTGATGTGTGCCACTTTCTGTACACCCAAATGTAGGTTTCCCACAAAAAGTAAAATAATTTAATATCACGCAAATAAGTAGGTTCTTCGTGACCTTTATTCATAACTATAATTATAATAAAGCATCATGCTTCAAAGTAAACTAGGACATAATAATATAAAAGTGCGTGTTTCGTGCTCATTACACCGAAACAGTGACTCTCGTGGGTAAATTGTAATTTATGTGACCTCCATTATTAGCAAGGCACAAATTACATTAAATTTTTGATTTGATTTATTATTATTATTTACATTATTATTTTTCAAATAAAATAAGTATTTTCAGGCATGAAAATGATGAAATGTAGAGTGGTTAATTTGTGCTGTACAAAATCACTCTCTTCTTATCCCCTATTTATGGGATGGACTGTCCCTTTTGTCAAACTGTTGTTCAACAAGCGTGTAATGTTTTATTTGAAGGGTTAAGTAAATCTTTATTTTTCAAAATAGTTCTCCCTCCATATAATCAGGACTAGAAATTAGTGTACTCGTACTAGAAGAGAGTGTACGAAATAACATTAAAATAAGTAAATTAAGTATGTCTCACCAAACATTCTCGTATCCAACGGAAGCCAAAGACAATAAAAATCGAAAGCGGAAGTCAATGCCTTATCCTTCATGTATTAGCGCCTAATTTGGCAACAAACCACGCAGTATGAATACTAATTATACAAAATAATGCCTCCCTGAGGAATTAATGAGGGTATATGAAAATTCTAGTGTATTGTTGACCGTATTAGGCCAGAGGCCAACGAACGACGTTATTAGGTCGCCGCTTAGAGCTGTTAATTGTGCAGCTAAGTAGATTTATAATCTTGGGTGATCTTAGGGCTGCATAAATTAATACTAGTCAGTAAAACTTAAGAAAATTATTACACGCCTTATAAATGGTCTTGGGTTAACTTTTTGAGGGGTTTATCAAAGCAAAAGTCGATTCAAATCATGCAAATAATGATGTTTTGTTGAGTTCGTTAATCGATAAGGGTTAGTTTCTTGCTCGCAAATTCGCAATGTCGCAATCGACTAAACAGAGTTGTTGATAAGTTGATAAGTAATACTGATCGATCAACTACTTGATTAGCAATCCTTAAGTTCAACCAAACTTAACATTTTGTAGATAGTTTGGACTCATCTTGATAATAAGTAAGTGACAGTACTGACCAATGACCATAAATCGCTTTTATCTGTTATTTTGCCCTGATATTCATAAATATCCCTTTCGTATTATAAAACAAGGGACAATGCAATTAGAGTAAATAATCCATGTCATGTATTTCTAGACAATAGAACAACTATGAATCAGTATTTCGAACCACAAGCAGAACGTGCGAGCTTAAAAATCTAGACGTCTTACCCACGCTGCTCATTTTACCATAATTAAACTAAGAAATAAAATAAAATATTTTCTAATGAACTTGCAAGTCACATGTCTTTAGGTGGCAACCCTGTTCCAAAGAGTTCTCATTTAATTAGTGCGGTACTTGACCTAATTCTAACGTATCATATCGCGTGATTCCGTACGTCAGATGTTTGAGACATTTTATTCAGCACACTGAACCCTAAATTATATTCTTTGAAGAATATTGTCAAAGGAGTTGGAAAACTTTAGGAGTTTCTACTTTGAAATTGCGCATAATTTTATACTGAAATTGGGGGTATTGGAGCGAAAAAATAACAAAAAGTTTCAGCAAAAAAAAAACAAAATTCGTAAGTTATTAAATTGTATAATAACTTTTTGATTTACAAAACAAGTTGTTGCAAATAAAGAAAAAATAATTGAAATTGACGTTTTTTTGTACGTAAAAAAATAAATAAACATGTTTTAAAATCATCTTTAGAGCTGTTACAGCGCTTCACAATAGGTTTACACTACTGCAGTGCAGCCTCAAAAAAGATTTCTCTGCGTTATTTACCACACTTACGTATTTTATTACAGCCAGATTATCTGCGTATCGATTTCTTAAATCTGAATTATGATCCAATAAAAAGGCAAAATCTGGCACCCATATGTAAGGATTCCCAGTAATCAGATATCATGTAAAACTACCTACATATTATAGTCACGTGCAAGTATATGGTACACATTTTCATTGGAATTGAAACTTTATTTCACAGGAATAATTTACTGCCTCTACGTCAAAAAGTAGATCGTAAACCGCGTGTCAGATTTTATTAATTTAGTGTCAGCGATACTGCTACTGTAGGGATTTCCCTAAACATTGATGATACTTGAAACTTCCTGTATCAGGTGACGTACCTAAATCTTCGTTAATCAATTTTTTGTTCAATAATGTTAGAAAATTACTGGTCAAATCTAAAAATATGTAAATAAATGTTCATTCTGCATCGAAGAGTACCTTATGTAAGACAAATCTTACGGTATATTTCATAGGTCAAAAGGACACCTCTTGATCTCTACAATCAACTCAAAGAAATCCATATCCTTGGGATTTGTGATTCCATTGTTCGTACCTGAAACAAACAAAAACGCTTTCATTAGTCAAAAGTTAAAAACCGAATAAGAAAGTTTTCAGTTGAAATTATATACATAGTTAGCTACCTTTCAAAACTGCTGAAAGCTTACCTACCTACTTAGATAAGTACCCAACTAATTTTACTTAAGTCTTATAGCAAAATGTAGAGTCAGCAGCACTAACATTTAATCATTTTATATCCTACAGATTCCCTTAAGATAGCATTCCTTTTCCTCAGAGCCTTTCGTTTTGAGGTTTGCAATAAATTCAAATAGACTGTGAGCATTCTCCGCATTATCTCGCGATTATATCCAGTGACACGGAGAAGGGTCACAGTACCGCTAAATAGTAACTCAACTTTATCTATACTATCCCAACTAATATTATAAATGCGAAAGTAACTCTGTCTGTCTGTCTGTCTGTTACGCTTTCCCGCTTAAACCGCGCAACCGATTATGATGAAATTTGGCATAGAGATAGTTTGAGTCCCGGGAAAGAACATAGGATAGTTTTTATCCCGGTTTTTGAAACAGGGACGCGCGCGATAAAGTTTTTCTGTGACAGACAAAATTCCACGCGGGCGAAGCCGCGGGCGGAAAGCTAGTAATATTATAAATGCGAAAGTTTGGATGTCTGGATGTTTGTTACTCTTTCAGGCAAAAAGTACTTAACGGATTTTGTTTAAACTTTACAGTTTTATTGTTTATAACCCAGAATAACATATAGGCTATAATTTATGACGATATGTGACAAACTCAATTTCACGCGGGTGAAGCTAGTTTTATTATAATATTATTAGTTGTGCCCGTGATTTCGCTCGCATGAATTTCCGTCTGTTAAGGAAAATCTCCCCAACTTGTCTGGCTAGCGTGAGGAGTGTAAGCCAAATCTTCCATTTGCCTCTGGTAAATTAGAGAGTTGTGCTCCTGCAGTGGACATTAAAAACCTGATGATGAGAGAAACCTCGCTTCCAAAAACCGGGATAGGACTTATGGCTCATACTTTAGGACCCATGCACATCACGGAGGCTTTCAGACGCTCTGCAGCGCCTATAAAAATATGGTGCGCTTGGGCCCTAAAGTGCCTGACTAAAGTGAGGAATACTGCCTGATGGGAGGGTAATGTTAAAATTATAAATGTGAGGATATGTAAGTTCGTGAATTTGTTACTCTCTCACGCAAAAATATTGAATTGATTTAAAAGTTTGTTAGAGAGGTTTTAAGACCCAGGATACCTTAAGTATATTTCTTATTCTTGCTCTACCAATCACGTGTAACAGGAACCACTACGAATCGGACTTTGTTAAGCACATAGCCTACTGCTTGTCCATTTGACTATGCATTAGAACGGGTTGTCTCAGTGGTCGGACGGGATATGGCATAGAGCGTGGGAACCGGTCGTGCAGGGCGGTTGTATGCCTTACACAGCAAATAACCATACCATTCTGAACCCTACACCATTGGGTTAAGACCCCTGCACAACTTGTGGGTGTACTTTTGTACATTCGCAACCTGCAGGGCGGTTGTAAGCCTTATTTATTTCGTTCCATTTTGAACCTTAATAGGTACATTGGGTCAAAACACCTGCACAATTCTATCGTGGGTGTACTTTTGCACATTTGCAAGTACTCGTCGCCTGGTTTTGCGTAAACACCTGAACGTTCAGATATAGAAAATGTGATAGTTGCGGAAATTAAATTAGTTAGCATTTGGTATCTAATTTCTACTACTGTTATAACTACTTTATCGACGACGACACGACGTACTGATGTCGTCGTATCTTTTGATAGAACCGTTTGATTCTAATCATAGTTTTCAGAATTTCAGAAGAAGGTTAAACCCTGCCTCTATACATCCACGAAGTTTGTCTGACATGCTTCCGAACACCCTGTATAATGGCATAAATAATGGTCTATTTTGGCAGAAGAAAATCGAAAAGAAAATCTTCAGCTCCTCAAAAACTAACTTTTTTAGTAATTTCAAGGTAGGTATTCAATCTCATCGTTATTATTCTTTTCCTTCAAATTAATAATAGGCAACAATTCAAGTTCTAATTATTAAGAAGTGTCTTTCCAGGGTAGGTAGGTACTTAAGGTTCGGCCAAACCAACGCGATCACACGGGATCAGCCGGCGTGCAGCGATGGCGATCAATGCATTTAAGTCTGGTCGCCATCGCTGCACGCTGGCTGATCGCGTGTAATCGCGTTGGTTTGGCCGAACCTTTAGAAGACATTTGAAATGTCAAAAAGATCACTCACATTTTATACGACAGTTCAAGACGTATTTTAGAATTTAGCGAGAACCTAGGGAATGGGGCCTCCTTTCACTGAAATATTTAATGTCCCACTTTTACAAACAATAAGATAATATAAATCATCCATAACAACAACGTTCAAAGATATAACTTTGGTCGAATACTAAATCTCTTTGCCCAATTCAGCTTCACAGTCACCATCTGAATAATATCTCCGTGGATTTACTGCTCAAAACTAGGACTCATTTAAATACAATTTTGTAAACATTTGGAATGTATTGGACACAAATTGACTGCATGAATATCAGGGATTTCTACGCATTTCATAATGTAGAATTGTAGATTATAATGCTTGTTACTTTTGTGCTTGTAGCTTTAAATTACAGCTGAATATCAGTTTTTAGTTTACCCCAGTTCTAATAGTAAAATGAAAAAGTAATTCTATCAGTACCTACCTACTCGTATGTCATGTCTGGTACGTTTTCAGCAGATAAACCAATAAATAGGTATAGACAGTGTATAGGAGAATACACTACTGTTGTTGTAAATGTCGCAAAAATCTTCAAGGGATGAAAGTTTATTGAATACATTTAAAACTTTCATTCAAATTCCAAATTGTTAGGGCTTTAGTGGCGAAAACCTTACAAACACACTCACTGTTTATCAATGACTAAGTAGTTCATCATCATCATCATTTCAGCCATAGGACGTCCAATGCTAAACATAGGCCTCCCTCAATGCTTTCCATGTTGATCGATTGGTAGCGGCCTGCGTCCAGCGCTTCCCAACTACCTTTATGATGTCGTCAATGACTTGTTAGTAAGTAGGTAGGTATATTTGACTAAATGACTGACAAAATGCCAAACGTTAGCGCCAGAGCGGCCAATTCAAAGAATCTCTAATATTTTAATTAACCAGCTTCATAACTACTTAAAGCAACAAGAGATAAAATCTTAATTCCATACACAGTGTACACATCCGAGGGCAATAATAGTTTCGAACTAAAATCCACCCACACACACCCACGCCGAGTAGGCTGACGAAATATGACCAATGTTTTAGGATAATTTTGACACGCTCTATAGAACTGGCCAAGGCTTATGGAATATGCTTTGTGCAAGAATTATGGACGGCATGTCAAAGCCTAGTTAAAAATATATGCATCTGATGTGCTGTTAACTCCATAATTGAGTGAATACAGGTCTTTGCTTTGTGCAAAATATGGGGTTTTCTAGTAATTATTTTACAATAAAAAAATATGTTTCTGCTTTGCTTTAAAATCCGAAATAGAAGAGGTCTTTGCTCGGTGCAAAATTCCAAACAATTTAAAATAACTTCGGAGTTTTTAAGGTGTCACTGAAAAGATAATAAATTGTTGAAATGTTGACTGAAAACATGAACAATATAATATGAAAGTTCATGTTTTTCGAAAGAAAGCTGTCGTAGAGCAGAGCTTCTGTGACAGAATGTAATTCATGCAGGCATAGCCACGGATAGATTAAGTTTATATGAAGTAAATATTTCTTTAAGCAAACATATGAAAGGCAATACATACAAAGCTATGATACATCTAGTGTTGTTAACTACATACAGCGTTAAATACAGTATTAATTTAACAATCCCTAGTGTTGTTCCATCTCCGATTATCGGCTATCTAAATAAGGATCTAAACTCAAACTAAAGTTTGTTGTGTAACTAAACTTGTATACGTGGGCGAGACTTTCAGCAGATAAATGAAATTCATAATATATTTGACTAGCACCACAGTAAAATGGTTTACAGTGGGTTCGCTTTACTTCCTACAGGAAAAGTAGAGCAACTCCCCCCTAAATCATTGGACAGGCTCAGGAAATCCACCCAGTAAGTAAAAAAGCACTAGCTGAGCCCGTGACTTTGCATCGTACGCACAGGTCTAGGTAATTTTCTAAAATTTCTTTTGTAGGAACCTTCGACGAAGTAGGTAGGTTCTTACGTATTAGAAATTAAAAAAAAAGACCAATGAAATCGATAATGTTGTTCTCAAGTTATATTACGGCGTGACAAAAACGAGTTCATATATTCATATCCATTTATTTACTTCGCAATGTTTCCTCTGGTCTGGTCAAAAATTGGTGGAGGAATTCTTTAGGGATCAAGTTCAGGGATTAGGAAATACCTACTCGTATAATACCATAAGCAGCTCGTGCGTGATCTCCACCAAAATATACCGTAGAATAACTATGCCTTGTCCTTCTATGTATTCCTCTACTAGCAACCAATCTCCAGTTATTCGCAAGAGACTTATCGATCCGGCGTTGTCATTAGCAACAGTTGTCCCATCGACGGCGGTTGTGAATGGATCAGGATTCCGTTTGTGTTCCGAAATAGGTCAACGCTTTGTTCTTTACTCTGTAAGTTTTGTGATAGAGACACTTGGATCTGTAGTTTGTTTTAGATGAAAGTTTACTTTCACGCTATGAATCCAAAGGATTTTTAACACGCTTTTATTAGGTCGTCGTGTATGTAACTAATTCTGTAATGGAAACTAAGAATCTGAATTACACGCACTTCTAATTCTTGTATCATCATGAAAATTGGCAATCATTTATGTAGATTATGGTACCATCGAGCTGGTCTGATGATGGGACTGGAAGGTGGCTATAGTAACTCCTAAACCAAACTGCAGGGTTCATTGGATTTGTCTTTTCGAGCACTTTATTGACATTTTAGTGCAGTAATTAAAAGTGTGTCTTTAGTTTTTTAAGCTATTAATTTATTTAACCTATTGTAGTTTAAGACCATTTTGAAACTTAGCTTTTCGCCAGCACATCAGTCTATTGCAAAATAGCACACATTTGTTGAAACATTTATTTGTTTTAATACTATCAAAACCAAAATTTCACCCAATTTACCTACATTTCATGAGCTTATGGGATTTATTAGCACTAAGAGCCTTTGTGGTTACTTTTAGTAACTGAAGGAAGATACAGACGATAACACATCAAGCTTAACTCTGTGGGATCTTATTCAATAGGGGTGAGTTTACTCCAAAAATGTATTATCAGACTTTTTTTGGTCCAAAAATGTATAGAGCAGTTTAGAGCAAAGAAACGTCAATTTGTGAGCATCTGTAGATCTACAGACTTCATTTCTAGTTGATTGAACTATAAATTCCTAAGTGAAATGCAGGACTGAAGTACAAATTCCCTAAAAGAATTTGTGCCTTGGATTTATAAAATATATTGTCTGATGTCGTCAAATCCAGACGAAAAGCTGTCTGTACTCCGTCACTATAAAACAAAACAATCTCTCAAAATGTCTCCCAAGCCTCCAGGTCGTTGACCCGCGTTCGTTTAGCGCTTAAATGCTGTACAAATTGCTCTGTTCAGCTCAATCAATGGACGCTCGCAGTGGTATTGATTTTGGGCCACGCTATGCGTTCGGAAGCTTTTCATGTTTCGTTATATTGTTAACGTATGTATTGCTATGAAGTTTTAGATACCTATCTACTTTTTAGATAACTTAAAATTTACTCTATGTAGGTACCTACCTATGTAATGTTACGTTGCGCGATAACGAATTTGGAACTAATTGAATCCTGAATGCAGTATCCAGAGTAGTAGGTAGGGGGCCGTTCAAGTATTACGTAAGCACCAAGGGGGGGTGGGGGGGTCTCTGTTTTGCTTATTTTGATGACATGGGGGGGTAGGGGGGTCTAGATGATGATTACGTCATCGTTAATTATTTACGTTTTTTCGGGGATTCCCGCAAATAATACATATGCGTAGGCACTCGCTTTGAGAACTGATTAGGGGAATTACCACACATTAGGGAAATTTCCGTGCGCTATTCACTTGTTTAATAATTGAGAATGTTACTAGGTATGCAAAATCACTTGAAACCTATGTTACAGTTAAGCTTTTACATATACAAATACATTTGTTTTTATTTCGTTCAAAAATAACAAGTAGTTATGATTTTATAGGCATTCAAAGTTCGCATATCGAGTCCCGCCGACGGTCACGTGACCCCGCGTGACGTACATTCACAGTGTCCGCTCACTAGACAACGGATATAAACATACTTAAATACATTTTTTTTTGTAAATACATACTTATTATACATATTAACACCCAGTCCCATCACAAAAATTAAAATTGAACCAAACCCAAACTTGATGCGATTAATATTATGTCGTTTTATTGCGAATTACTTTCCAGCTCCATCATCAGACCCTGATTACTATATTATATAGAATTAAAGTGCTCATCAATACAAAACGAATGAGCCCAAACTCGATGGATTTAAGTCGTTTTATTATAGAGTTCCTATGGCCACCTTCCAGCTCCATCATCAGATCAGCTCCATGTCATCATAATATTGCATGGTCATCCAAATCACATGTGTATGAGAAATTTCTGCTTAATCGGTTGTCCGGAAGTGGGTCTTAATTCAGCTTGCAAGATTCCACCTATACAAATATGAGCCAGTCACTGTACTATGACGTCACGCGCATAAAATGGCGGGCCAGCCGCCGCCCGCACTTTTAAAATTCAATATCTTGGAAACTAATTGACGTATCGAAATAATTCTTTCACGTGTATTTTTTATTTTTAACAGAGAATACAGAAAGCTAAAAAACAAAATTAGTGAACATTCTTCATTAACTCTCGTGCGTGCCGACACTGCCCATTGAAATTTGAAAGTCGTAGTCCGCATAAAATATTTTATACGCGAGGACGGCCTCCCGCGCGCGTGTTTTGTTTGGATACTAAACGTATTGTAAGCATTGAAAGTTATCATTTGTGTTTATGTTGATGCATAATTGATGCAATTATGTTTGTTATGTTCTTTTTTTCTGATTATATTTTTTTGTTCCTTACTCTATGTGTATCAGTTAAACCAAATATTTTCATGAATTTTCCTATTTTAAAAATTACAATATAAAAAACATTTATAACAAAATGTTTACGTAAGCATAGGGGGAGGGGGTAAGTGCTTTGCTTACTTTTGATGACAAGGGGGGCGGGGGGGTAAAAAATGGTAAGAAATCTGCTTACGTAATACTTGAACGGCCCCTAGATAATCAACATCATCCAGCCCTTTTTCTTCTTGATATTAATTTGTCTTCGAGATGATTAGTGTTTCTTTTTTTCTTATAATATTGTAAGTAACTACCTGTCGATACAGAATTGCAGCAGCATCAACACAAAGCCACCCCATAATGGTTTGCTGAATTGCTGCTGAATTTTTCTGTAATAAAAAAAAAGCTGGACACTTGTAACTTTTTCGCAAGTCATCACTCTTTCTAGCATGAGGTCATCCTACACTACTCTACCTTACATTATCTTTAGGTTGACTAAGGTAAGTGCCCCCTACTTCGGTATATTAAGGCTCTTCGGACTTTAACATTTTATTTAAAAATAACCAAGCACGATATCAGTATGAAAGCTTTTGTATGCTAAACTTTGGTCTTTTGACAGTAAGTTGATAAATAATTAATAGTTATATAGTTTTAACTTTTTTTTATATTAATTGTTCTGCGGACCTCTTGTTTGGATCCTGTTTCGTGACAAAATTTTGCTCTGTTTCTAAGTTCGTGAACTCATGTCCCCTATTTCGGGATAAGGTTTTATGCATCCAGTTAGGATATTTTAATAATGATTAAGGGTTTAATAAATTTAAAAACGATAATAAAAATTTTGAATAAAATAATTATGTGAAATTGACGATATTACTTACTTGAAATATTCATAAGAAATAATGTGTCTAGTATAATATTTTGATTTGTTAATTCTAACAATATGTGAAAATATTTATATAACCATTAGAAATTTAGGGGGGGGTTAACTTACCCCCCCCCCCCCCCCTTCGTACCCATAAAATTTTGATTTGTTATTTCTAGCGATATGTGAAAATATTTATATAACCATTAGAAATGTGGGAGGGTCTTACCCCCCCCCCAAAAAGCTATATTCTGAGGAAAAATTAAACTTGAACTTTGTATATTTTTAAAAAAAAGCTGCTTCATAATTTCAAACCAGAATTCGCTCTATTTGTGTTTATTTGTTGTACTCCTTATTTTGTAGTACCTAGAAACTAATAAAACACCGATTTTATCGATAAAACTAGTTGCATTTCGTACTCGTAACACCCGAAACAGAACCATTGTAACACCCGAAACAAAGAAAAAAATTATAAAAAAAATAGTAAAACGTTTTATGTAACAGTGGTTGTATGTTACATGGTTTGTAAATGTCATACTTTAGAAGTCCTGTAAGTTTTAGGTATGATTCCTTAAGAAAATTCGCTAAATTTCGAGTAAATGCAGCAACAGTCAGAACATAGAGGCAAAATCTCGTAACGCCCGAAACGCACACTTTTCGACTCATATTTTCGTTATCCTACATTCCAAGCTGTACAAACTTTATTATTAAGATAAAACAACTAAAAACGGACAGATTAAGGCACTAAAATTATTAAAATACTATTTCAAAATACATGAAATTGTTGAATATGTGTGTACGAACGTAACACCCGAAACGATGGAATGACCCCTAACACCATATATTTATATAACACGAACTTGGAAAAAAGTAACAATAATACGGTTCCTTGTTTCGTGATACTAATTATTCCAAATTCCCCAAGTAAAATTCATGATTTATTGTCAAAATGTGTCAATTAACTATTATCTATCCCATATACAATACAAATAAGCAAAGATAAATAAAACAAATCGAAATAAAACCAAAATTACGCTGGTACTACTTATGCTAATTTATCTTAAAATTGGTCATATATTATGTGAACTTCAAACTCGTGTCATATAAATTCTAGTGAACGAAACATATACCGAATTTAGGTCATGAGGAACTTAAATAAATGCATTATTTGTTTCATACCTTACATTTAAATTATCATAAATAATTATTTAAAAACCAAGAATCAAAATGTTATCCATAATATCCTTGATNAAATCGTCAAATCTCGTTATTATTTTTACCCTACCAGCGTTTCAAGACATAAATTTGTCAAGTGCATAAATACATGCATCAGTTTGTGTCTTATTGTTATGAATAAGTACGGTTCCTTGGGATCGGTATGAGTGCACCAAATACAGGGAGCATGGTTTTAACTCTTAAGAGTACATCGCAGGATATGATTTAAAAACAATGCTACTTTATACTTCTTCTTATAAATTCTAGTGAACGAAACATATACCGAATTTAGGTCATGAGAAACTTAAATAAATGCATTATTTGTTTCATAACTTACATTTAAATTATCATAAATAATTATTTAAAAACCAAGCATCAAAATGTTATCCATAATATCCTTGAATCGGTAGTGTCACGAAATAGGGGACACCCGAAAAATAATATGTACGCTATTTCGTGAGTCAATTAATCGCAATTTTAAAGGAATTCTAAGTTTTCATATAACTTTTTTCTAAGCCAAATCAATTGTCAAGGAACACATGAAACCACTATTACAAGTTTTATTTAAATGGACGTTCCTTCGCCTTTTTATAAGCTTAAGAAGTTGGAGCGCTAACCTTACGGTGAGAGCAACCTTTGCAAGCCGCACGGCTGTTTTTGGCTCTCTGAGAGTTTGAAGCTTCGTATTGCTCTCATTTTTGGCGCCACAATATTGGTACTTGGTTTTTTAGATAGCTTAAAGAATAGAGTTTTTGTAGTAATGAAGAATTTTTATAAATAATATTCCATTTGCTTATTATTTGAGCTAGAATAAAAACTTACGAACTTACGTACTATCACGAACTAGTAGCCGTTTACCTTATACAGGGAGGAATTTTGTAATGCCACCTGAAGGGAAAGTAACTCTTAATACTGTAGATGGAAATTTTTACTCAAAGAAAACGTTCCTTTATTTTTGAAAAGAAATAGTACTGCATTCAAAGATTTCCAAAAATTTGCTTGCTACACCCAGTAATAGAAACAGCTAAAATATGTTAAAATTACACCCTGTATTTTTATTGCATCGATCGTTAGGGTTAAGTATAAGGATGAAATCTCTCAAACAAATCAAATGAAAGGAAAACCATGAATTCATAAATTATTGTAAAAAATTATTTTACAGAAAATTGTATGGTATGGGGGGTTAAATTTTCGAAAAATTTTCGATGACCTTTGAATGCAGTTCTTTTTCTTTTAAAAAATAAAGGAATATTTTCTTTGACTAAAATTTTCTATCTACAGTATTAAGGGTACTTTCCCTCCAGGTGGCATTACAAAATTCCACCCTGTATAAGGAAAACCAAATGACAAATCGGTTGCATAAGTTGCATAACACGTTTACATGAGGTAACTTCGACTTCCACTTTACATCTACAGAATTACATAATCGAGTAATTCCCTAAGTAAACATATCGATTTTGAACCGGCACGTGCACTCGCAATCACTATCGATTCTCATAAACCCCGGAACGATTGGAAAGTGGTTCCGAAATGTAAAAGGAGCACTTAACTTTTTACTACTGTTCCTGCTACAGTCTGTTGGATAATCTTGTGAAAAAATAAGGAAACCTTGGTTTAATGGGTAGATGGGGGAGAATGTTATGGCATTACATTCGCATTTTATTTAGGTTAGTATTACTTGTGAATAAATAATTTGTTATAAAAGAAATTTAATATCCCCGGTTTTTAGCTTGAGCGATACATTTTTTATTTCTTCTACTTGTAATAATTAAAGAACTTAATACGAGCATTTTATAAAAATAAAGATATGGAATGCACACCGAGGGTATGGATTGATCGATGTGAAAACTTATTTTTTACGCAGCAAATAAGCTTAATTAAATGGAGTAAAATACCTAAATAATATGAATAAAATAAATCCATGACAAGATATAAATCTCAAATTATACACCGTGTTACTTTGCATTCTTGCCATATTCACAGAGATAAAAGTAGGGAACAATACCTATTATTTAAGATAAACAAGAGACTCCCATAAAGAAAGTACACTAAGATTTTAGTAAATTTGGTTTTTCAGTACAAATCGGAATAAACCAATTTTGTCTTGCACGTTCTACAGGTGCAAGTGGAATAAACCTAGTGGGCGTGGCCTAGTTCTTAATAATCTGTTGTTTTATGGCTCTGGGTACTAGCCTTTTTATCCAGTCATAATAATTATTTTAAAATACTCTTCAGTTGATTTCAGATTTTCCTTTCTACTCTCAGTTTCTACTTTACGGGCTTAGGACCGTCAAAAATACGTAATAATTATTAAGGTTTTAATTAATTTTAACATTGTACCCTATTTTTACAAATTAATAAAATTAAGTATGAAATGAAATCACCTTATTCACAATTAATTATTTATTTATAAGTTCCTACTTACAAAGTTTACGTACTGCAAAGCAAGTGTTCAAAGTGTCCTCCGTTCTGATGAAGGCACAGTCCTAGCACGGCGAAGCGTAGGTATTCCGCTTTAGTTTTCGCAACACATAAACGTTTTGTCTCACAGTTTCACTAAAACAATCCTTTCATGTAACGCGTTTACACTGTTTATCTCTTCTGCGCATACCAGTCGTTTCAAGTCACGCCAAAAATCCATTGGTGTCAGGTCCGAGGATCGTGGTGGTCAAGCTACTGGACCACTCGCCCAATCCACTGTTCACCAAACGTATTATTCGCGCACTTGACGTCCTTATATTGTGGGGGAGCACCATCCTGCTGCTAGTAGAGTATTTGGTGTAACGCTAAGGGTACGTCATCAACCATTTCGTCTAAGACGTCTTGCAGACACTCCAGGCACCATTTTGATTAAATTATTCGTTGTTTGAATACACTTCAGACATTTTTGTATAATTTATAACGTGATTTGTGATTGATGGATTTCTCAGTTTTTTACAAGTGTCAAAAAGACATTTTAAAGACAATAGATTGCAAAAGATATTTAAAAATACAATAAAAAGTAAAAAAGTCTTCATCGCCATCGCCAACAAGTGATGTGCATGCGTTACGATAATTAGTGATGTGTTTAACAGATTGTCGATAAAATAAAATACTGAAGATTAAAAAAAAAATTTTTCGGGCATTATTTTTTAACGGATTTGTGATCAGTATCAGTAATATAGTCACCTCTGTAAATATGGCAAGAATGCAAAGTAACACCCTGTATAACTATTGCCGCTCATACTCTTGCTCATCCATCACACTTACTACATTATTGTTCCCAGAACCACTGGCAGTCAACAAGAAGTCTACAAGACTGCTAAATGGAAAACTATTTGTGTCCGAGTATACTCACTTCCTAAACCCAGACATGGTGGTTGCTTTTTCATTTTTTGCAGCGATTGGTCATGCGCACAGATATGGATAGATGCAGCATGTGTCAAAAATTGTATGAAGCCGAGCGTGCCACTTTTTAAACGTCATTAGTGTCATTTTAGCGAATTTTAGTGATTGTCGCAACGTAAAAGTAATCGTATCATCGTACTGCATTTGCAAAGTCATCGAATGATATCGTGTGACTCGATTCGAAAATTAATTAATTCCGATAAAACTGATAATTTGTTAAATACAAAACCAAAAACATCTTTATTTACCTTTTTAAAATAAATTAATTCTTACAAATCGTCAAATCTCGTTATTATTTTTACCCTACCAGCGTTTCAAGACATAAATTTGTCAAGTGCATAAATACATGCATCAGTTTGTGTCTTATTGTTATGAATAAGTACGGTTCCTTGGGATCGGTATGAGTGCACCAAATACAGGGAGCATGGTTTTAACTCTTAAGAGTACATCGCAGGATATGATTTAAAAACAATGCTACTTTATACTTCTTCTACTGCTACTTTATTCTAATTAATTATTTGTTACTTGTGCTGTTAATTACAATTCTCAATCCGTAAATAATTTCTTCTTTCTACCGTGTTCGTACTACTGTCCTCGTAAAATCATCGTAACCGATTGTTGTAATCGGATTACATGAACATCACTCGACCATGTATGTCCATTTGGACATATCGGAATGGCACGCTTTGACGATCAACTTGCTGTATCTACTCTAATCCATATCTGTGGTCATGCGCATGCCGATTTTGCACCAGAGTACTTTTTGCGTTTTCTGGGTTCCGTATACTTAGTTAGTGGGGAAAACGGATCTTTGTAGACAAAAGCCTGGTAGAGACGCTATAGTAATTTATTTCTCACCATACAAATGTTAATTACAGTTACAGTATTATCCCCTTCAGACAGAATAAATACCTACTACTTCTTCGTTATTTGAGTCATAATGGATATTGTTGTATGTTTTTCTAAGGAAATAATCACTGGAACAACTGAATCGTTTTTCGAAAATTATTTCACCAGTACAAAGCTATTTATAAACTATTCCTGAGTGACTAGGATAGACTATACAAGCTTTTGAAACCACAAAGGCAAAGCCGCGGTTAAAATCTAGTTCCTAATGTTCCTTTTTTAACCGCTCCAACTAAGCAATATCCTTCAGATCGTAGTGGAATCATAAAAATGATTCTAAACTATCAAGGCCCGAACTTGGCCGTTTTTTGCTGGCGTTACGGCTCTAGACGAAATCAAATCACCTTGAAATCGGCGCGAGAGCTTTGACACGTAAACATAATGGAGGTAATGGCCGTCTAGAAAGCTAGTTTTCATTTATTTCACGAAACTGCGAAGATTCACTCAATATGTAATTTGATACGACGGATTTTGTAAAGACGCCACCAGATATCTGATCTTTTTTATGTCAAAACTTATTCTTTTTTATGCATGTACTTTAAGTACCTATTTGTCAGTTTTGTGGTGTTGTACAAAAAACTACTTACATTTTCATCAATAATTGGCTACTATTTACAAACTAAGATCCTATTAAACCTACTAATAAGATCCTACGGCACGTTTTGCTTGATGAGCTGACGTCTGTAAGATAAATTGTATCTCTCTCTCTCTCTGTTTTTCTCTTTTATGTAGATTTATTTCAAGTTGACATTACCTACTTAAAATTCGAAATCTCTGATTTTCATCAATAAAGAAAAAAGTAGCAGCTTTTTTAAATAAAAATTCTACGAGTTACTCAGTGCTTAGCTTGTTATTTCGTGGATACAGGAATGTTATATGGCCGACTAAAACTAAACTAGATTTGAGCCAATGATCAATCAAGAACAAGACAGTNATACAGGGAGCATGGTTTTAACTCTTAAGAGTACATCGCAGGATATGTATTAAAAACAATGCTACTTTATACTTCTTCTACTGCTACTTTATTCTAATTAATTATTTGTTACTTGTGCTGTTAATTACAATTCTCAATCCGTAAATAATTTCTTCTTTCTACCGTGTTCGTACTACTGTCCTCGTAAAATCATCGTAACCGATTGTTGTAATCGGATTACATGAACATCACTCGACCATGTATGTCCATTTGGACATATCGGAATGGCACGCTTTGACGATCAACTTGCTGTATCTACTCTAATCCATATCTGTGGTCATGCGCATGCCGATTTTGCACCAGAGTACTTTTTGCGTTTTCTGGGTTCCGTATACTTAGTTAGTGGGGAAAACGGATCTTTGTAGACAAAAGCCTGGTAGAGACGCTATAGTAATTTATTTCTCACCATACAAATGTTAATTACAGTTACAGTATTATCCCCTTCAGACAGAATAAATACCTACTACTTCTTCGTTATTTGAGTCATAATGGATATTGTTGTATGTTTTTCTAAGGAAATAATCACTGGAACAACTGAATCGTTTTTCGAAAATTATTTCACCAGTACAAAGCTATTTATAAACTATTCCTGAGTGACTAGGATAGACTATACAAGCTTTTGAAACCACAAAGGCAAAGCCGCGGTTAAAATCTAGTTCCTAATGTTCCTTTTTTAACCGCTCCAACTAAGCAATATCCTTCAGATCGTAGTGGAATCATAAAAATGATTCTAAACTATCAAGGCCCGAACTTGGCCGTTTTTTGCTGGCGTTACGGCTCTAGACGAAATCAAATCACCTTGAAATCGGCGCGAGAGCTTTGACACGTAAACATAATGGAGGTAATGGCCGTCTAGAAAGCTAGTTTTCATTTATTTCACGAAACTGCGAAGATTCACTCAATATGTAATTTGATACGACGGATTTTGTAAAGACGCCACCAGATATCTGATCTTTTTTATGTCAAAACTTATTCTTTTTTATGCATGTACTTTAAGTACCTATTTGTCAGTTTTGTGGTGTTGTACAAAAAACTACTTACATTTTCATCAATAATTGGCTACTATTTACAAACTAAGATCCTATTAAACCTACTAATAAGATCCTACGGCACGTTTTGCTTGATGAGCTGACGTCTGTAAGATAAATTGTATCTCTCTCTCTCTCTGTTTTTCTCTTTTATGTAGATTTATTTCAAGTTGACATTACCTACTTAAAATTCGAAATCTCTGATTTTCATCAATAAAGAAAAAAGTAGCAGCTTTTTTAAATAAAAATTCTACGAGTTACTCAGTGCTTAGCTTGTTATTTCGTGGATACAGGAATGTTATATGGCCGACTAAAACTAAACTAGATTTGAGCCAATGATCAATCAAGAACAAGACAGTTGCAAAATTACGCCTAAATTGGCAGTGGGCGAATCACTTTTCATTGTGAAGTGTGAGTGGGCTTAACAAATTTTAAGCCCGTACTAACTTATCATGAAACATATTTACCTACTTAAAACTCGATTCATACTCAAGACTCAGGATGTGTACCCTATTTTCTGAGTAAAATCTTGTCAAAATTGAGTTTTATGATCCAATTAAGGCCTGTGATTTAGACCAATCATAGGATTGAATCTATTTTTAAGTGCAGTCCAATTTTTGATCGTTCCTATCTTAGTCATATCGGATACTAAATTGAACCTGTCGAACTTGTTTTGTTAGCAAACGATGGACTTTTAAGCTGCTACATGGCTGCTTTTGCATGTGACTTCACCCGCATGGATTTTTGATGGAAATAGTCAAGTCAAGGTATTTTTTTTTAACTTTGTTTCATTTCAATTCTGGTTGAATAACATTCTTATCTACCTACAACATTCTTACAGCATCTAAATAGATAAATTAGCAGACGTAGAGTCTGGATTTTATAATTAGCAGACGTAGAGTCTGGATTTTATTGTTTAAATCGAATATCCTTATGTACACCGTTCTATGTGCATATAAGTTTTAAATAAATAAATAAATAAAATATCAACACGCCATTTTTAAGTTTTATCAATTTCAAATATGTAATACTTTCAATTAACAATAGGTATTACTATTCATGTCCTAAACTCACTAACAGGGCATTGTTCTATACTAAGTACAGTCAATATGACATCAGTATCATTATTGTTTAAAAATGGCCCTTAATACAACAGTTTAAGAAACCACAGTGTTTAGGTTCACTTACCGTCTTTACATTTAACAAGCAACCGATGTATCACTGGTTGTCTTGAAACAATTGTGCTGTCAAGAGTCAATTGACGACAAGGACAGCCGCTGAATTGGCTGTTATTAGGCTGTTGAGATGTAATGAAGGTCCTACTGGCCATAATATTATGTTTTGACTGAGAAAACTGACCTTGGGTTGCCCATCTTACTTTGACTATGACAAACGTCAAATCCGGCAAAATCCATTCAAAAATACTGGTTATGGATATAGTTACGGTTAAAGTAAAGTAAGTATAAACTTAGTCTAAGCACCCTAAAGTTAAAACCAACTACGAGCGATTTTGTGAATTGAGTGTGTACCGGGAATCGAACCCAGAATGGAAGTCGAGAGAGATTAACTTTATAAATACCCACTGGTCAGAGGAATAGTTTTCAAATAGACATCTTTTAATGCTTATTTTTAATTATGTTATCTGAATTTTTAGAAGGTAACTCACTAACACAAGAACTAGTAAGTAAAGAAGTACGGAACCCCTCGTGACTGAGTTGAACTCACACTTAACATTTTTTATCAGTATACAGATACAGTCATAAAGGGCATGAAACATGTCATCCAGCACGACGACCCTCCCTTCACAGAGTAAATATGACGTAGATTTATCATTTTTACGACATTGTGGTCGTAGTTAATTCCTTGTAATTGTATGTAACTGGATACGGTGTCAGACGTGTGGTTGTGACGTCAGACTTTGAGGTTTATGGATACGTAACGTTATGTGGATTGGTTTTATGAAAGTAGATTCATGCTCCAAAATTATTTTAGTGACATAACGGTGAAGAATTTACCAGCTTTTTTAAGCTTTAAAAAAAGCTCTGCCATATCTTCTTCTTCAATGACAATGAAATTACTATGCCACCTCTAAAAGGCATTGAAACTTTGTAATTTTCTGTCAAATGTTAATTTCTTCTGATAAAAATCGTTGGACAACTTAACCTTCACTGGTCGGAGACCAGTTTGTTCACGAAAAATGTCACGGGTATGGCACCACGTATTTTCAATAAGTTACCGGACAACATAAGAAATAAAGAAGAATTAATTTCCTTTAAAAATGCATTATTTCACTTTCTGGTTGAGAAGGCATACTACTCCATTAACGAATTCCTCCTGGACAATTTAAAAATGTGATCATAAAAATTAAATGTTTGCATGTAAAATTATAAAATGAACAGGTTTTAAGTAAATTAGTTAATTAGTATTAAGTAACCATTTATATGTATATTGCACGCCATCTGCTTGGCAAATTGTAGCTGAACAATTTTACGTTTAAATTTAAGATCCATCAATGTATGATATGTACCTACAATTGCAATAAACTAATTTGATTTGATTTGATTTGATTTGATTTGATTTGGAGAATTGACCCTTATGTACGCACAATATGTATATAGAAAACTCCATCTCAACTAACTTTCCAAACGTCAAATTGCCACAACCAAATTCAGTGTACTTCAGAATCGCATACCAATCACGGAGCACGATGTACTCCGTTGAGGCGAAGTAAAACGGTTATCTAACTAAAATTGTATAGACGCCTCAGTCAATGAACTTGCGACTCCAGATAGACAAGGCAACCGTGAACCGCGTTTAGCTAACAGACGCAGATTTAAGAAAAACTTTTTATAACATTAGGTATTTACTTGACACTGGCTGGAAGCTTGAGAGAAAAAAAAGTCTTTTGTCTTTTAAAATGCGCTGTATTTTCTTTTGTTTTATTCGCTTTTTGAATTGAGAACTTTTGAACCGCGAACGTAGCTGAAACGTAGAGCCTTGAATTAAACTTTAATATTTTTTTTATTTTCATAATACTGGCTACGAACGAAGCCATGGTGAAAAAAACTTTAGAGAGAATGCAAGCGAATTCCGCTTTTAAAATTTAAAATGCTAGATTTTTTTTTTTCATTTGAATTCACTTTGGAAATGAGAAGTTTTAATAGTTGGAATCACAGTTTGAAATGCAGCAAAATTAATTAGGCTTGCAGTTTTGCGGATTCTACTATCGAAAGACGAGCCAGGAGTTTGATATACCTAGCTAAAGTATGAATTAACTAAATAGTATTAACTAGATCTTAGTCGCACCTTTCTTTACAAAATGTTGAGAATAAAAAAAAATTAAAATTGTTTAAGATAGGGTCCAAATCACTCCATTAAAATGACGTTAGAGTTAGCAGAGCTCCTTTCTCCGTTTAAATAATAGTTAGATTGTTAAGAGTAATGTGATTTTTATCTTTTTCAGAGTCCATGGCAGTTACGACGACTTAGCGAGGGGCGCAAAGCAAGATTGTAATCAATACAAGTTACTTTAAAATTAAAATAATTAGCTGTGTGTCAGATGATTTAAAGCTAATCTTTTCTATTAACTTGCAAGACAAAATAAATAATATGCCAGCGTAAACTAATATTATCTATCACGCCCTATAGTTTGTATAGGGCATAAAAGCACATCAAACGTTACATTTTGGCTTTAAATTCATCACTATCCCGAACTAATTAAGAGTGTATTTTGCAGTGCAGCTGTTATGATTGATGTGCCTTCGAATCTACATGAAAGTGTCTAATACAGAAGTAGACTCCCATTCACACGGCGTGACCGAAGACTGACCAGCAGGCTTATCTGACGACTGGATTCTACACTCCATATTGAATCCTTTCACCGTTGATATACGACTGAAATTACAATGAGAGCGATCATAAAACAGTATTTTCGTAGTCTCGATTAAAGGTTAGATATTAAACCTTACTGCGTGGACTTAAAGATGTAAAGTATGAGAAAACTACTATAAAAAGCTCAAACAACGAATGGGTATAAATTGTTATGATCATGATGACGATAAATTGGATTGACAATGGACATCGTTTCTCATTCAGCAGATGGACTGAGTTTGAATGGCACATGTTATTCCTTTTGACGTAACTCCAAGAAAGGAAACTCAAAGACAGTTTTTATGACAAGGAGCAATGATTTTATTGAAACTAGCGGCCGCCAGCGACTTCATACGCGTGGATCCTGTTTTACCCCCTTAGGGGTGGAGTTTCGTAAAATCATAACATCTACCTGTATGCCAAATTTCAGCCCGATCGGTCCAGTGGTTTGGACTGTGCGTTGATATATCAAGATGTCAGTCAGTCAGTCAGACGTAAACGTTACTATCTTCCGACGACCACGATCAATCTGTCAAGAGCGAAACGACAGAGAAGAAGAAGAAGAACTCTATCTTTCTGTCTATTACTTTTCACCCTTAAACTACTAAACCAATTTTAGATGAAAATTGGTAAGAGAGACCGACATAGACACCCAAGAAAAACACAGGATAGTTTTATTCAGTTTTTGAAAGGGAGAGATGCGATAGTAAGTCTTTCTTGAAAAGATCGAAAACGCGAACCAAACCGCAAGCAGAAGCTAGTAGGTCATTAAAAATGGAACTGCCTCAATTTTGGGCCTAATTTATGTAAGACAATAGTTATATTGCCAAATCAGTCACCATATAAGTAAAATCACCCCCATTGTTAAGATGACGCAACAACACCATGTAACAGCCTAACTAGCCATCAAACAATGGTTTCCAACTTTCGAGAACACACGTCAAAGTATACCACCGGGAATGGAACCCGTGCCCATAGCGCCGTGAAAGGTTGATGCAAGCGGGCTTATTATATGGGCTGGGGTGACCATGAATACTGCATCAATTGGATAAAGTCCATGTAACTCTGCTTATACGCGTGGTACCTAATTGATTTCTCAGTAAAACAACGGTATTTTCCATGACTGTTCTTTACAAGGTTGAAAAACCAAAAAAGTAGATGGCTCAAAAATTCATTAAATGAATCAGTCTCAAGAAGAGCCAAGAAGTAGAAAAAGTTACTTGCCGTTTACACTAGCTTTATTATTCTTCAAAAAATCTATCTAAAATAATAAATAATGATCAGTAAATACCTATTCAAGGTGGGCAGGGTCACCATAATGTGTTGGTGTGTTAGACATCGATCGATAGATTGTACTTTGCTCTACAAAAGCATTTTTACAAAATAAGGTAACTTTTTCACATGTCCAACAGTGTCAATGTCAAAAATAATCGCGAGACTTGTCCGACACAAGTCCCAAATCATGGTAACCCTACATCCATCACGGTCCAACGCTTGTCAGTTACAGTAGTGTGCCAACACGCCGCCCACCTTGCCGGACAGATGGCGCTTCGGTTATGGTACAAAACAATGCGCAATTTGCTATACAGTGTTCGTTTATGAATAGGCAATTTATGTTTTTATTTTAACCTAATAAGGGTGTAGTTTTGTTGAAATCAGGTTGTTGTAACTAAAGGTTGGGCCAAACCAACGCGATCACACGCGATCTGCCGGCGTGCAGCGATGGCGACCAGACTTGTAAATTGTGGCGAAAGTCTTTTCACTTGAAGGAAGACGTATACCTTTGCGATAATGATGGTACCTACATTCAATTTCGTAATGTAGACAGTAAAAATTTCCAAATTGCGTTGTTGTGGTATGAAAAAGGGGGGGCCCGAAACGGGCTGTGCCTAGGGGCCCTGAGATGGTTAATCCGGCCCTGGGTGCAACCCAGCTTTAGGTAAAATGTTGTTAACTGGTAGCAAGCCAGGTTCTTAAAGGCTCATCATGACATAAAAAAACTGCTAACATCTAGAATTTTAGATCAGCACAATGACATAAAAGTAGCCTACAAAACCTAAGGCCGACCGTTGACAATGACTGTCGGTTTATTGTTTATGGCGCTATTAAACAAACATTACGGCCAATGAATAGTGTGTTATTGCCATAATTTTACCATTTGAATCACCGTTAAAGATGAAAAGACAATACTTTAAAAAGATTTAGTGTGAGCCATTTGAAATAAATGCCTTTTACGGGTTCAAGAACTTAAATTGCCATATTACTCTTTTTAATGTTGGTTTTAAAGATCGCAGAGTAAATTAACTACTTTTTATACAGAACTAGACAAGTATTTGACCGTAATCACACTTGATGTTAAGTGAGATGCAATCTGGGGTAATGACAACTTGAACTCTCTTTATTACAAACAGCAATGCGCCTCTTTAAGTAACTACTTATTAAAATACATCTTTATCGATTTTATCGTCATGGGGTATCGATAAATTTTCACATGGCTCATCTCTAGTGTGAGAAGATCAATAGCGGACAGTTTTTCCATTCAACTTTCCACAATTTCTACGTGCACCTATTAGACCGAGACAATAATGTACAAATTACGTCGATACCGTCACGTGTGTACAGTTCGGTCCATAAATGACTCATAACACTTTACAGTTAAGTGGTTTATTGTGTTTTATGTTTGATGTTTCAGCCTAAGGTCGGTTTCCAGCAAATCGGAGAATAGAGGAGATGTAGCTTAGTGAACGCTGAACGCTAGCTGAAGCTGGAGAGGTGATGTGGAAATAACGAGACACATTTCTTCTTCTATCCGCTTTGGTGGAATTTAATCTATGTAGGTGTAATAAAGCGAAATGTCACTGACTCACTCACTTCACTCATCACGAAATCTCAGAAACTACAAGTGCTAGAAGTCTCAAATTTTGCATGAGGGTTTCCTAGGTGCTCACTAAGACGGGATTTTGCAAAATTCAACCCCTAAGAGGGTAAAACGGAATCCACGCGTACGAAGTCGCGGGCGGCCTTTATTTATATTATGTAAAGCTCTTACTTATTTTCCAATATCAGCCAGTATTAGCAACCACCAATTACTTTACTTATTATGTAGAGAACTTTACTATTTGTTACCATAAGAAGCTACTACAGCAATATCCAATTTATGAACACAATAATAATTGTAATAGACAAGCATTAAATTTTACACATGTTATGTATAAAGAAATAATTGCTTTTTGTTTGCTTTTTCTCTAAACTTAATTATGAATTCTTTTAATTATTATTAAACTGACATAATATCTGATTTCAACTAAGAACTTCAGAATATAGAAAGCGAGAGTCGTTAAATAATTGATTTAATTACTTTGATTGAAACCTTTGTAAAATTCGAAATCCAATAAAAAAACCTTTGTAATTAGTAATTAGCCTAATTGGTTACAGTTCTTTATTTATAAATGTGCTTTTATTTTTTATATCAATATTAGTTTTCGTGTCACAAAGATTTTCTATTTCTAAACACATTTGGCGAAAACACATTTTTAAATGTAATTTTGACGAAACAATACAGGACGCACCTGATGCGCATCCTAGGCCGGTTGGTGTTAGAACAAGTGATCCCTTCTTCATCATCATCATCATCATTATTTCAGCCACAGGACGTCCACTGCTGAACATAAGCTTGCCCCATAGATTTCCTTAGCGCGCGTTTGGGTATAGCGGCCTGCATCCAGCGCATTCCTTCCCTTACCTCGTAATAAAATTAAAACCTGACCACTAGCTGATTAAAAACTGGATTATAACCGTTAGAAGGCTCGCAGATTATACTGCAGACAGTGCCCTTGGCAGAAGACGTCTCGCATGGCTACCGATGCAAGTCCAACGGAAAACGTAAGCCGATCGTGTGTGCAAACAAAAACTGCACGCTAAGCTGTAGGCCGTAGGCTGTTGGCTGTAGGCTGCTCGGTTATCGCATATCGCGCGAGGTTGGTGTGACCACGCTACCGGTCATAGTTAGGAATCGGTCAACAAAACAGCATATCAGTCAAATTATCATAGTTGATAGTACTGACGTGTATATGTAATCGATCTCATGTGACATGAGATCGATTATAGAATTTAAGCAGTTCTTTTTAAATTGACTTTTTGCGTAGATTAAGTCATTATTAACTTATTTTAAAACTCTTAGAACTTTTGACGATGTTAGATCTCTAGTCCTGTGAGGTTTTTGGCACTTGCTGGTGTGTTAGAAATAATTCTGTATGAGGCTAACGCTATAAATCATTATTTTCCAGTTAGAGTAGGCGCACACCGTTAATTTTTCGTCGGCCGATAGTTTATTCGGGCAGTTGATCAGTATGGGCATGTATGGGAGTGCGCACACTACGCCGATTCGATTTGGCCGATTCTTCGGCCACAACGCAACTATCGGCCAACGTGTGCGCCTACTCTTAATCTCGGGCTAAGCAGAAAAAAAGTTAAGCTTTTCTTTCATTGACCCATTTTAAAAATGGTCTCATAATTCCGACTTAAACGGCCAATTTGGGCACCCCACTCGTGTGCAGTGTGCACTATCGAACGTACAGTACGGCTAGGCTGCACCGATAAGCGCTTGCGTAACAACCACACTATATCAACGACTCGTTAATTATACGGACTCATTCGTGCCGATGGCTTTGAAACTGATTTTATTGATTTGATTTAATGATCTGCAGATAAGTTTATGTTATTAAAACACGCGTAGATAATCTGGGTTCAAGAAATCAGTTATGAATAAAGCTTTTGGTTCTTCGTAATTTATCTGGAAATAAATAGGTATCTAAAGAGGTAGAGATACAGACGACAGCTCATTAGACTTAGAAATCCGCCTCTATTACCACTACATAAAACCCACAGTGCTTAGCTTGACGTACCCTTGTTTGTGGCACCGTAAAATTGTGAATTCCCTCAGATTATAAATCTGACGTAGTTAGATTACAATATAACCTAACTGACTGTTAGTTTAGAACTTTAGAATCTCACGCGTTAGAACTTTAGAACTGACGGAGTTCACAATTTCACGGTGATCACATAATATCAGTTTTAAAACCGTCTATCAGGATCTTGGACTAATTAAATAACAAATAATGTTTTGATATTGATGGATGAGAAATTAAGAAACTTGTTTAGCTTTTTACGCAGCCGAATTCAAATTATATTTGACCTTATGGAACCTTTACCACGCTCTCTAACGCGAAATTGTTGATAGAACACATTAAAACAAACTTTTTTCTTAAGGGAAAGAAGTCGATCGATACGAAATTTTATTAAAATAAACACGAACTTATATAGCGCTACTTATACCATCTCTTAATTTAGAAGTTTAGCTATAAAAAAAAGAAGTGAGCTTTTAGACGACACTAAAAGCTTGTGTAGGTATGAATCATGTAGAGACAAAAAAAGTTTTTTTTATTCTATGGAATCAGTTAAGTAGCTCTATTTTGTAAAATAATACCTTCATTCCAATTTTTTACAATTTGTGAATGTGCTATGGTCCATCGCTAGTTTTCTGTAATTACATAGGATGAAAGGTTGAGTCTTTCCCAGCACATCTTAGACAGCAGTTATCTGTAATACTACATATCTAAAGGGCTTTTATTTAATTAACAGTTTAAGCTCTAGATTAGTATGTTTCACTATGATTTAAAAATCATACAGCATGGTTAGTTAACGCTCAGGTTTCTCTGCCATTTGTACGAAGTTATATTTTTAACTTTCTCATGTTTGTTTGTATCTTTAAATAGTGGGTAGAGAGCATCTTATTGATATGAGAATGCTAGATATTGAGGACTCTTTTGTAGCCACGTCCGATAATAACTGTTGAATTCTTTGACGTACCTTTCCAAGTTACTATACTAAATGCCAAATAATAGTACAAATTACAAACAATCATAGTTTCAAGATTCGATATCACCAACGGATCACAAGAAACTGGGAGATACAAGTCAAGCAGTTGACGTGATGCAAGCAGGTGAAATAATGATGATGTTTCTTTAAAAAAATCTTCCTACGATGATGATGATAATAATGTTTGGCAAGACGGCAACGGTGAAAAGAGAATCATTGATATTAATATGCAGTATGGCTAATAATGAATACTGCAGAGGACATAGTTAAGTGAAATGGCGATTAGGACTCAAAAAACACCCACGCGGGACGAGTTTAGTTACGAACTGTTTTTTTTTTTTAAATAATGACAGCTAGGTTACTGTGTTGTAACGGGATGACAGCGCCACAATAATCTTCGTTATGGTTCCCATAAGAAATCGCTAATGTGATGATTTACAACGCAAAAAGTTGGACCACGTGCTGTTAAACGCCATCTGTTCAACAATAATAAGTCCTACTTTCATAAAGTAGGGTTGGCAACGCCAAAAAGTGTAACGGGGACAATAATCATTATTTAATAAGTTTATATTAGTCCAGCTAAAAACGGGACTATTGATATTTTTTATTTTTTTCCATAATGTAGCAAACTAGAAACACATAATTTAGGTACACATACCTACAGGTTCTGAAAAAAACTGTGACAAATCTTCTGATGCAACTCTATTTAGATCAACGATATAATCTTTTAATTATAAAAAGAAACGATAATAACCAACTACTTAGTATTAGATTTCAAAACGACTTTTTCTAAATTCTTGATCGTGCATTATCTTTGCAGTTCTTAATCTTATCTCTTATTTTTATAGCAAGAGAAACTTAGAAGCAGAAAACTAACTTGTTAGTAGGATTTCACAAGGCGACGTTAATAAAATTCAATGCCCAAAATAGAAATTAACGGCGAAAACTCACTATAGGAGCTCTAAAAACAGTTTTAGACTGTGTAGGATTGTTGTCGACAACATAAGAAGAAGATAGAAACTATAACTTTAATTCTTCATACCTACCTACGTCGCTGAATTTTCCAGGTGGCATCCCTGAACACAACCCCTTTCTGTCGGCTATTGTGGCGTGGCGGTAAACATTGACAATGGCGGCCGCATGACGGACGCATCGCTGGCGCTGACAGCTGACATGCGCGTCAGCTCCGCTTGCTGACGGGGACAAGTGCACTTTGAGAATAGATTCATGTGGAACTAGAGAATATAATTGTAATTTGCTTGTGGCAACCAAAGCTCTATTATAAGCTGTATTCCAGCTATGTTAAGTGCATTTTGTACCTTGAAGTGCTACAACTTTAGGCTGACTTTTAAGAACAAATGTCATAAAATTAAATAGGACAAAACATTTTAGAGTCAATGAAAACAAACATAAATCACACCCAAGCCTTTATAGGTGACCGAGTTTCTTGCACTGCTTCGTCTCACCACTGGCCCATTTATTGTCCCGAAACATTGGTTGAGTTGAAAATAATACTGGGACGTGTAAAAGCGCTTTTTAAAAGCCTATTTGCAGAAAACAAGTGAGTTCAAGTGACTTAAGTTTTACACTCACTATTCTTTCAAAGTAACGCAAATCCTTCATGACAGATATTTGTATAGCAAATCAGAACTAAGTAGGTTATGAGAACGGCATGCGCGTGAGATCAATTGCCCGTACGGTATCAAACTCTACGCAGTATAGCTAGTGCTAATGCAGCATTGTCTAGAATGATCTAACATACCCAGTTCCCAGGAAATAAATTCAAAGAAGTGCTGTTATGCTAGTTTCTAGAATGTGATGATTGAAGTGAGCAGATTGAGTTATAGAGATGAGAAAAACATATTATTATTATGTAGAGATAGGATAAGTTTGAATTCAAACTATGTAGGTCGGTAGAGCAACTAAAGTTGTTTGATTGATTCACCAATTAAATATACCCAACACTAGACTAGGAAAAGTTTGAACATATTTTTTTAAATAGAAAACATTATGATCCCCTACGGATTCGACCCTAAAACAGCTGCTGACATTGTAGTTTGCTTAGTAAGCCACCGCCCACAATTTCAGTAAAACGTGCCTAAATGTTAATAAATTATTTGTAACTGTTCGACTAGTAACTCTGTTTACTTGTACTTATCAGGCTATAGATCATTTTTATTTTCTTACATAAATCACAGAATATTAAAAATCATACCATGTAACTTTAACTGCACTAAAGGTTAATAAAACTAAGTCCTATCCAAACATAAAGCTCAGAACTAAAATAACAGATACTCAAGTCTTATTAATTCTCTGTCTGTTTTATTTAGAAAGAAAACAAACACTCCGTCTGCGCCAGAGCTTAATAAAGGCTCGTACCAAACAGAAATAGTGTTTGAAAACACAGCGAAGTGAATGTTAGGCAAGATTTACGACCACTTTAAAAATATACAACTTAAAACAAGCATCCACTGATGTACAGTCAGCGTCAGATAGGTCGAAGCGTCTAAGGTAGCCAAAATGATCTAATATTCAATATTTCATATTAATGTAACCAGTCAAAGTGAGCATATTGTTTGAGGTACCCAAAGTAGTCAATATATTATGTTAGCAACACTGTTCTTAATTTTATATTCAATGAGCTGTACGGATGATTATTCTCGTCCGAACAAAATAACATTTAACTTCTCAATAACCAGGATCTACAACATAGTAGAATCACCATTTCTATGTCTACAGCCTTATTCCACATTGAATACTTATTAAAGCTACCTAGTTACAAGCTTTTTTTACCCGCTCTTGGCCTGTATCATCGGAAGGGAGATGATCAGGCCAAGGGTGGGCTTAATTTTAAAAAGAATAAATCGTTTTACATAAATTAGTCCGATAAACGAGTTAGCTCTACAATCCTCGCCGCCACGGCTACTGCAGCCGTTGAAAGGAGATTAACCATTTAAGTTAAGCATTAGGAAAACAACATAAGTAGATTAAGCTGCTTTGGTTCTATATGGGTTCGATTACATGTCATTTGATAGCAGCCACTAAGTCAATGGGAGTAATAGTTATTTACAGAAGCCTTTGTGGCTCACTTATAGAAAATCCTCTAGCGATTGGCGAAAGCGCATCGCTGCGAGCTAAGTCGTTGGCTACACACAACCCTCTAGGTAAGCTGGATAAGTCGGCTGTGGTGGTTTTTGAAGGGGAACTACATACAAGGAGTAAAATTTGTGACATGTACAAGAGTAAGTAGTCATGAAACAAGGAGGTACCTAATTACTCTATAACTACCTAAATGATATCGTCTCTATTTTTTCCCTTTCTACTTATCTCCACAGCGTTTGAAAAAGATGGATTACGCCCAATACTTATTCCGCTTAAGTTTCAAATTCTCGAGGATCTAGTCTCCCAGTTGGTAGCGACTAGCAACCTGCATCCAGCTCCTTCCTGCTGAATCACTGGAAATGTGGAAATCATTAGGGGAGGCCTATGTTCCGCACTGGACGTCCTGTGGCTGAAATGATGATTATGATGATGACTAGCTAGATACCAACTCTTGGTCAGAGAACAATCGAAGACGACACTTCTTTTCACCAACTGGGTATTTAAGACAAAGGCGTACGGTTTCAAATTATTTACTCTGACAATGATGACCTACTCGTACATACCATTTGCCCTCTTTTATAAAAAGTCAAGTAACGTAATAAAATTCATTTCATTACATATTCGTCGTCCTCCAGACTTTTTCATGTTTTGGAACAACAAAGCAATCGAATATGATTCAATTCCCTGCCTTTCCTATCCAATTTCGTTATTTCAATTTATATTCCATCTTCTCATGAAGACATTTCTATACTTACTTACTAATATTATAAAGCTGAAGAGTTTGTTTGTTTGCACTAATCTCCAGGAACAGTAGTTCCTATATCGGACCAGTAGGTCCGATTTGAAGAAAAAAATATTTGTTAAAAAGCCCATTTATCGAGATAGACTTTAGACTATAGGTAAACACCACCCTACAGCCTATAAGGGCGGAGCAGTAAAGAAAAATGTAGCAAAAACGGGAAATGTTATTCAAACTATATTCACGCGTACGAAGTCGCGGACACAGCTAGTTTGAATTGAAATACGAGAACACAAATTTGTCTTGTAACCTCTACTAATGACGCAAATACCGACAGCAAAATAGATAGTAATTAACTATTCATATCGTGTTTCATATCTTTCTGTTGTGTGCAACTTCCTCGCTCATCAATTTGTGTAACACAAACAAATAATTGGGTCATGGTACTCTTGGTATATTGTTACCACGTATCTACTAGTATCCTTGTTCTGGAAGTTCTTTATCATACTGTTTGTTGAATTATTATTAGTTAAACACAGGCAAGCTTCCAGCAAAATGGGACGAAGAGTTTGAAGAGAATAACGAAGAAGCAGGAGACGTCCTATGACTGAGATGATGATGATGATGATGAACGAAGATTGTGATCATTTATGTCAGCAGTGGACTGACGCATGCTTACTAAAAATGATGATGAATTTCCTGACATCAATTCGAGACAAAGATCCCAGATGATAAATTAAACCAAAAGCCATACAGTTTTACATCTCTTTTGAGATTCCAAGCAAGGCAGTTTATTACTTGGTCTTGTTACATCAATTTTATCGATCTCACATTCATTAAGTATGCTAGAGTTCCAAGAATTGTACCTTTTCGATAAAAAGGACTTTTGGGCTCGTCTGAAGGCTGATGATGTCTTGTTTTACAAAGAGGCATATTTGGTTACTGGAAACCCTTTGAAACAATGGATGAAGACGTCAGCGTCTTTAGAGACTCCCAAATCAATTGAAACGGTGTGTCTTTTTGAGCATTCACTCAATAATTACTTAAAGGGTTCCAGTGATTTCAATTCAATAGCTTAATGTCACCTTAGCATTTTAGTTTCCCACAATTTTCAGCTATTGCCTTTTACAATCTGCAACATTTTTTCACTTTACATTTATCTTGCAGAACAGCGCTTATTACATCACATAAGTCGCCTGTACATACTTTCAGCAAGCTATTATTCATTTCATATCTCTGTGCCATTTCCTATACCATCATTTCTCTGAAAAAATTGGTCTAACCAAGTAGGTCACACATAAACAAGGCTCGCTACAAATTGACTGGGCTATTAATTTCGACGGATGGTGTAAAAGCTCCTATTTCCAGAAAGACGATGCGGGGTCTGTTTACACGTTACGACCGGTGATATAGGATGTAATTACGGCACATTTGAAAGGCAAATGAGGGTGAAATGATAATGAAAGCGCTGTTTTGATGTATGTAATTGAATATTCAATTCTATGAATGTAATAGGTATTGGATTTTTTGCATTAAAATGTCTATTCGTTATTGAATCGCTAAGTGTGCACAGCAATTGTACTAAGAAAGAGTAGAGCAATATCAAGTTACTTTTGAAATCCTAAGTCTATAAGAAGGTTTTAGGAAGAAAAACATTTTGAGATTTCCCAAAAAACATACTAACCGAAATCCACAAATTTAAAGCCATTATGAAAATTCATCATTCTTATTTTCTTATTGGTCTTCTTATTTGGTCATTAGCTAGTATGAAAATTGTGAAACTTTTTAGTCAGCCTTGAAAGCAGTTAAGAAAATCACTACCTACGTCAAAAGGGCTAGTAAATTTTGGACAATGGTGTCATGTCCGAGTCAACTTCAATGCCAATAGTACCAATTCATCTGGTGGTCGCGTGAGTTTTGTGATTAGATGCCATGGTCAGGCCATAACCATCATAGATAGAGGCAGTAGGCCCGAAGAGGAAGCACTCTTCGAAAACTCTAACATAAAATCTCAAGTAACGTGCTCAAAAAGCGCCCTGAAGTAATGTAGGGCAGAAATGCTTACTATACTATAACTAAATAATGCACATAAACATTTATGGTAATTTTAATTAAGTCTAAACTAAATAACACTACATACTTCGAATAATGGCTGCGCACACGCATTTTGAACCTTCTGATCATTGCTGCATTCTGCTATCACAATGAACTGCGTTAAGTAACTACGGCCATTGAGAATATTGGACAGCTATTGTTGGAGACTGAATATTGACTGATCATTCAGAATTTCGATAAGAACAACAGTTCCTCTTATTCAGTTAGAGACAATAACTTACACATGTGCATTTATTTATGAAAAACTAAAGGTCTATTAATGAGCTGCTAAGATCTGTTTCAACACTTCACAACAAGAAATATCTGGTATACTTGTAACAAGCCTTTAATTGTTCGATAGCGCTATCTCTATCTGCAACTTAAAAGCTAAAAAGCTAAGCAAGCTGGTTTTAACAGCTCCTAAGCTAAGCTTAAAAGCTTTAACTTAGGAGCTGTTAAAACCAGCTTGGATTAAAAAAGGAGCATAAAACTAGATTCCAACTCAAGCATAGAGAAATCCAAGCTCCAATATAAAGCATGACCTTTGTGGTATTTTTGGATCGAGAAATCTTGAATTCAGGCGTCAGTTGGTAGCTCTAGATCCTAAAGACCGTCTCTAGATTGAATTCCAGAAATCCGAGCTGCAATAAAAGCAAGCTCAATACTCGATCCCCGGCTCACCTATAACATACGTCAGTACTAAACCCGTAAGCTACACCAGCCACACAAAACTCATCTAAAACATAATTTACCCAACGACATGTATTACATAAAAGTACGGTCGGTACAAAAGATAAGGTGAAATAGGTTTGTCATTAAATTGAGACTCTCTTAAAGGGGTATTCATATTGAAAAGACATGGCTATAGACAATATACTTACCTATTAAATATAATGGAGAGTTAAATGTTATAGAGCTATTTTTGTCTTCACATCTTGGAGAGACATTAATTCTTAAGATAGCATTCGGATCAAGACGACCGCGACGCGAGACCGCGACTCGAGACCGCGACCGGCGACCGGTCGCAGGTCGCAGGGCGACAGCTACTTACGAATCTTCGCGACACGAGTCGTGCGACCCATACGAAACTCAGTATGTTAGAAGTTACTAAACTAAACGGTTGAATTCCATCCATCTGTAAACAATAAAAATAAGTACCTTTTCTAATAAAAATATGTATCATTTGAACTTACTTGTTTTATTTAATGCTTTTCCAATTTTTTCCCAAATATTGTCTCTCACAGTAGGTATTATCTTTATAAGCTTGAAGTCTCGTATCGAATACAGGTGCGTTTTTACTTACTAATTCTATTAAAATTTCGTCTTCGTGCGAAGAAAACACGGCCATTTTGCATCTGTCGCGCCACGGCACTGCCTTGTGAGCGACCGAGTCGCGCGACGCAAGTAGCCGGCAGGCCACGCCCACACGTCGCGCGACTCGGTCGCTTGCATCCGTCAGCACTTCCTATTAAGGCGATTAGAGTCCTCAATGACCTTGGGCGTATGACCTTCACGCCGCGAGCAACACCCGCGTACCCCGCACCAAAAACTCCGATTTGACACCGATCAAAAATACACGGGCATAGGTAGATACAGAATAGACTTAAGAAGAAGAAAACAGAACTTTATTACAAGCTTTTATTTAGCTTGCAATTTATGATGTATGTAGGTAATTACATAAATGTTTGTTCGGGTGGAATTTGCAAGCTGAATTAGTTGCAAGCTGAATTAGTTAGACCAACTTCCTGACGACAACTAGGCTAGATGACAAACCCCTGACCCTGTATAAGCAAGTACCTAATGTTATGTAAGTAGGTACGCTACTTTGAAAATCATGAGTCTTCAATTCTCTAAGGGAAACTGCAGGGTCTGATGATGGAGCTGGAATGTGGCCATAGGAATAGGCTAGTTTCTTTAACCCTTCATTTGGCAGTGATGCTTTTAAGCAACAACCACTTTGAATATTTCTACAGCACCAAATAATAAGTTTTGTGCAAATCATTCGATTTTGTTACAAAGCTTAGTTCAGCAAAACACTAGTAAATCGGTCGTCGACTGAGTTTTGAGTGATTTCATATCCATATTTCTGTCAGACGCCAAGATGACGCGCAATGAGAATAACAAAGACGGAAGTTTTATGATTTTGTACTATTTTATCATCTCTAATTATTTTTGTTTTGTCTAAATTTAATTCATGATAAATCAAACTAATCATATAAAGCAATATTTGGCGTAGAAATTGTGTTTTCTAATACATGACATGCTTCCGAACCTCAATGTTGCCTAGAAGCAACAGTGCCAAACATCTAACAAATTAGGTTTAGNTAGTTTCTTTAAAAAAGACTTTTGGTCCGTCAATTTTACATTATCAAAAAATATTGGACACAGGATATTTTTATTTTTCAATTAAGAATAAGAAATTTATTTATAATGTTCATTACATGTCAAATTTTCAATATATTTTCTTATTAATCATAAACAATTGCAGTATTAATAAGAAAGAAATACACATCATGTCCAAATAAATTAATAATACAAATAGAATTAATGTCAATTCAATGTCAAAATAAATAGTGTCAATAATAATTAAATTCCAAACAGTTCGTCAATTTTATAGAACGCCTGCTCGATCAACCACTTTTTTAATTGAAATTTGAAAGAATGGAGTGATACCGCTTCTTTCACTATTTTAGGCAATCGGTTGTATACTTTAGGCCCCAGTACGTGCGTCAAAGAGTCAGACTTTCGTAGTCTACCTGCAGTCGATACTAGTGCTTCGGCGAAGCGAGTGTTATAGTTGTGACGATCCCTATGTCTCACAAATGAAATAAAATAATTAAACAAGTAATTACGAAGATAATGATGCGATGAAATTCCGCGTGACGACACAAATCGCCACATTTTTAAGCATGCCTTGACGTCATGTGCCACATCTTCTGAACTTTGGTGCGCTTCATCTCTTTAAATTTTCATAAGTTTAAAAAAGTGAAAAATACATTTAGAGTTTTTTTTTGGTAAGTTCACCGACGGTCTTATTCAAACTCTTGCTACTTTCTTGCTTTATCCACGAAACATCCCTATTCTTCGAAATTATTACGATCTACAAACGGAAAATCTCTGCTACTACGCCGCAGTAAATTCCCCATCATAAATAAAAAGATTTTTTTAAAACAAGCTCTTGTATGCTAATAATTTTGGTTTCATGACATGCTCCTAAAATTCATCACCTTATAAGAGGATTTCAGTTTTTATCTGCGAAACTTTTTAATAATATAGGTACGTTTCATGGTTTGGTAATTTAGGGAAGTTTATTTGCACTTAACATGAAAAATATGGTATCAATGTACTGAGTACCTATGCACCTTCAGTGGCAACAACAAGGTCTACTGGGTACCTATAGTCTACTAAAGGCATGAAATAGATTAATTTCACTAAAAATTAAAACCAACTCCAAAACGAATCACCAAAAGGTAGGACACCGACACCGACTCCGAAAATGGCTAATTTTGTAATCAGTATCCAAATTTTTAATAAGCTCTATAGAACAATTCAATACCACTTTATCTTAATTTTTTTTAATGTGACAGGAGGCAAACGAGCAAACGGATCACCTGTTGGTAAATGATTACCGTCACCCATAGACACCCGCAGACCCAGGGGCGTTACAGGTGTTATTTTTAATTGTGGTATTTTCGCGAAGAAACATATTTAAAATCTAATTCTAATAAGTATGAAAAATATAAATTGTTTTCTTCACGTAAATCGATTAAGTTACAGATTCTGACTAGCTCCTAATTTGGATACTGATTGCAAAGGCCTAGTAAATAAATAACGTAATAATTTTTCTACTTGTATTTATCTAGTGCAGTTGTTTTGGAGTCAATTATAGTTTTTTTACACTAATAGATTCTATTCAGGTAGAAAATAGCGTCTGAGCGCGTCATAATTCAATTGTATTGTCTGACTGCACGTACTCTATGAACAATTCTGACATAAAATCTATTGTCGAACAAAAGCTGGGTTGCACCATCTTACTTCAACTTTGACAAGCGTCAAAAGTCTGTCTAACTCCATACAAAAAACACCGGTTATCGCCAAAGCTACGGTCAAAGTTAGGTCACGTCAGGTGGTGCAACTTAGCCAAAGAAAAAATTCATTTTGATCGCTAATGTCAGTTTGTAGCGAGTGACACAACCTCCCCGTCTGAAGGCCAGCGGCCGACTGCCGCCCGCACCCCGCGAAGGCCCCCTCAACAGCAAAACGTTCGGAATTTATCAAAAGTAAAATTTATGAATGAAAGTAATGTTCGATTGAAAAACGCAACGTGTCATTTAAAGATTAAAGAATTCCCAATCTATTCGTGCAAAAATCTTTTAAATTAACATAGCCGTTTTGGAGGAGTAGGGAATTTAAGTAAAAAATCGATGTCCCGTATTTATTTTTTTAATCCAAAACAAAGAGACGTAGCGAAAATTCAAACGTCACAAATGTAGTCCTTGAACTGTTGTATAACATATATTTTTTTCAACTATTTCTGTCCAGCAGTAAAAGAGGAGTAGGCTTTACAAAATGCCCATTTGGCGCGGATTGAGGACACTAATCGCCTTAATTCATATAAAGCAGTGGGTCGCGGTCGCCGGTCGCGGTCTCGAGTCGCGGTCTCGCGTCGCGGTCGTTTTGATCCGAATGCTACCTTTAGGTGATTTATGACAAAAAAACAAAAATCTGCAAAAGTTTCCATTACTATTTTTTAAATGGATCAGCCGATTTGATGAGCGCTCTCACACTTTTAATAGAGGCTCATGATGTAGATAACGATGTATCAGATACCTTCTTTTTAAAGGTTTGGAATCTGCGTGGCTTAGAAGATTCCGTTGAAGATCTCTGTTGATGGCTGACGATCAGTTTAGTGTAAGGTAGGTATAATCCATCGGCGACGGTGGTACCGCTATCGCTACAGAATAGTATGAAAACTGTCTAATGTAGTCTAGAAAAACACCTTTTGAGATTAGTGTTTCTTGCTAAAAAAATTAACAAGAGGGGCTGCGGTTGCGGAAGTTGACGTCGCTCTATCAACTTGAATCAAACTGATAAATAAGAGCTTTTAATTCATATTACCTTACAAGGTTACAGACTCAACCCCCAAAATGCGGGGCTGCGGGGTCTTGGGCAAAATGGGCCAAGGTCGCCCGGGGCAGGACACAGCCTCTTTTTATCTGTGCAATTTTGGGTTGGTTCATTCAAGGATCTTATCACGGTCCGACCTAAGCTCTTCTACCATTTTACTAAACGACAAACAATGAAATATTTCGTTTTAAGATTTGGTTTGATAAGACCAGTCCTAAATATTTCTATTTTTTTTTTACCTTTTTTATCAAGCTAAAATGCAATGATCAGTCATGTTGACGTTTCCAGGTTTTGAAAATACTTCCCAAGTTTATTAAACTCTGTATTTTATAACAAGAAAGTATGACCATTGTTTATCTCTGATAAGCTTTGTCTAAAAAAGTTGTCAGGACACTGGACATCTTTTTTTTTTAAAGAACCTATTACATCTATGTAAATAAAAGAAACTAGGTATATCAGCAACATGCTCTGCATCATTAAGTTTTATACTTCGTTCGACAACACAGTAACTTAACTCTACCCACAAAATTCCAAATCAAACTCATATCAAGTTAAAAATGTTCTTACTACAAATAGACATGTTTGTTTAGGTCTAGTCGAGTGGTTTGGTTTCAATGTAAATACGGGTAAGTAAGTAAGGTAAGGTAAATAATAGTTAGGACTTGATAATTCCAAGGAGTTTGCATTTTGTTTCTTAAGTGTTAACTATTACAGACTTGCTATGCCAGATTAACCCTTAAGCAAATTAAGCAATTGCTGAAGGCATCACGTCCTGGGGGCACCAAAGAGCATAAAAAAATCTTGCTAGCACCACTAGCACTTAAAAACTATGTAGCGCGAATTTAAGGCCCGCAAAAGTCGCAAGTCGTATTTAAATGTTTAATAAATACGTAATAAACACCTAATACTGGGTTACGAGAGTTTAGGCATCACGGGCAACGGGTATAGATTACTTAGTTAGGGCATCAAGTACCTTGTCTTAATTCGTCACTGCAGGTAGACTAGTAGTGGTAAAGAACTAATTCCAGAGGTATTAATAATAAGCTATATTCATTCATAAGCTTTCATTCATAACCAATCAAAATTAATAACTTTTGGCACAGTGAAAGCTACAAACACTCAATCAAAGTAGACAAAATGAAATGACAATACAAAATTAAGGAATTAACAGTCAAACAAAGAACAAAAGAAAGAAGAGAGGAACAAATTCATTAATTATGAGATTTAACAAGCTCACTGCGTATCTTAAAGGTATTAGAAAGAGAAAGGAATATTGTTATAAGGCATTAGAAGGAGAAAGGAAACGAATTCGGAAATGGGGCCAAGGCTCCATCGGCCTTGGGCTCGGGATCATTAAATATAGTCCCGCAAGAATAGCATCATTCATATCTATGGAACCCATTTTGGGAAGATATTGAGGCTATTTTTGTCTACCCGCAAAAATGTATCTACTTTATGAGCTTAGAAAATAGAAAAATGTTTCGCAGCTATAGAAAAGCTTTTTGAGCTTATTGTAAAGTCTTATAAAAGATTGTGTAATTCTTAAAACGGTCGACGTTATTAAAACAAAAACATGCAAAATTGATTAAAATTATGCACATAAAATGCTCAAATAAGAGACGTTATTCAAAATTATTTTATTGTTTTACCGTCAAGTAAAATTTGAGTTTTAAATCAACTTTGGTCCTTCGAATCGAAATAAGCATAATCATGAAAATCGACTTTAAAAATGATGAGGGGATGCTGTTACTAAAAGACCTAAACTACATTCGAATCGAAAAAAGGCGAACGAAATCAGCATAATCATTAATGCTTTTCAAAACGACCCACAGTACTAAACCATTTACAGACATGCATAGATGATGTTACCTACTAAAAGATAGCCCTTCTAAATGGGTCGTGACTTCCGTGCTGAATTTTTTAAAGAGGCAAGTTGCAGATTCATTTAACGTGTACCTAGCACATCGGACTACATAATTTTGTAGCAAACTAGCACCTATTACAATTTACACAAGAAGCTACAGAGTTTAGCTTGATGTGATGTGTACAGTCAGTGTTAAATAGTTCGTGACACCCGTGACAGTGACCAAAAAGTTGATAACACAACTTTATTGTAATTTATTGTATAGATCGTTTCATCCACGAAGACGCTCCCCACCAATCTTCCACTAATGTTTGAGTGTTATCGGTACACGCTAAATCCATGAGTGCACACGCACACTACAATAATGACGCTCGGATTGCTCGGATCAAACTCCCCGCACCCCGCGCTTCTCTCGACCAAAAATTGGTGGGGCGCATCTTCGTGGATGAAACGATCATAACAAAGACGTGCTGCGAACTTTTTGGCTATTTTATGTGTCACGAAACTTTTTGACGCTGACTGTAGGTAGGTACTTTGAAATGCGTATCTTCATCGTTTTATTAGCAAACGAAGTAAGGGAGAGTCCCCTAATTTGGACCAGTTTTTTTCAATCCCATTTTACACATAGTTTTCTTTTGTTTTTGCTAATGTCCATGGTATATAATAAAAGATACATTATTCAACTTACTATTTCATAAGTATTAATTAACATTATTGTTATATATTTAGCACAAATCAACAAAGTACGAGTTCAGAGCTTCGGTCCAATTTAGCCAACCGGTTCGATAATTTGTACCACAGGGTTACTAAATTGCATTTCAATAAATTTCAAGCCTTTAAAAAAACTATGGCAAAATATTATACGATACATTCTTAACAAATTAGGAAACGAAGAGGAACAGTAGTTAATAACATAGACAATCGATATTGTTTTACACGTTATCACGATTTTGAGTACAAGTTTTGTAATTCCAATTATCGTAACGCACACTTGTACCTAATCTACTTTGCCAGTCTTTTGCTTTCATTTATTGTTAGTCAAACATAACTACGCTATTATAACTTCAAAATATGATTTACTAAAAAAAAATTCAAAATCCTTTGGTAAAGTTTCATACAACTTGATGTGGTACAATTTAGCCGACTAGGTGATAGTGCTTTTAAAAAATCGGTAAAAAATATAGCTTATAAATACCGAAAAATGTTTCAAATAATTGTAATCCACACTAATTTACGCTTCTAAATAATATATTAGAAACACCCTGTGATTAAATTTAACAAAATTACAATCTAAACATGTATTGTCAATAGTTACTTGAAAACAATGAAAAAATACTTTTCAAAATAAAACACACGTGTTTGTTGTCACGGCAAAAACCACATGGCCGATATTAATTGATTTTAGTTGTGTATCGCTGAGTGTTGCAATTACAGACATTCAATAAATACTTTACGAAATATGAGGGTGGTACAATTTACCCGGCGGTACAATATACCGAACTCTCCCCTATGTAATGTAGGTTATAATAACTCGGTAATGTTTATGTGAAGTTTATTAGTCACGCGCTGGTTAGTAAAACGAAAAAGCCAGTAAGTGAGTGTTATAGTTTTTATTGATGTCAACAAGCAGTTTTTAGACAAGCGTGTTTGTTTATTGCATGAAAACACTAGGAGGCGTGCAGGGAACTCGTTTAATGCAGTAATAAATACGTTTTCAAGACAATAATTTAGTGTGACGAAAATACATAATAAAAGAAGCTTCACAATACAAAATATTTACATTTAGACATGAATTTGGACAATTATAAAGCAGAAGCAAATAAACTAAGGTATATAACTTCTATTTATCTGGTATCGATAAGTGCTTTAAAAATATATTGGAAAAATCAGGTTGTGTAACCAATTAAGCTCAAGACACGATTATATCTCAAGCTCTAAGCTTGAATTAAATTGGATTCAATGAAATTGAAGCTTTTGATTAAAAAACAACAAATAGATACATCAATATTTAGTTAGATCAATTATAGAATACAGAATGGATTTTTGTTATTTATTACCAAATCACACAGATCGATATTAGAAAAACAGGTCACATTTAAAGCAAAAAAAGGGAGTGAAATTAAAAGCAAAAAAAACTGAACAAGGAACAGATACAAAGCAAAGGAAAAGGCAGTAAAATTATAAGCAACAAAAAGAAACAAAAACAAATAAAATGCAGTTAGTAAGGATGAGTTTCTATTGCAAGCTGGTTACTTCTACAACACTTCTTCAACAAGTGAACCTGTAGATGAAAATAAGCAGCAAGGTTAGTGATAAAGCAAAACAAAAAGAAAACAGAAATCAATGGTAAGTTAGAGTAGGCGCACACCGTTGATTTTTAGTTGGCCGATAGTTGTGCCCGATTTTAATTTGTATGAAGAATCGGCCAAATCGAATCGGCGTAGTGTGCGCAATCCCATACATGCCCATACTGATCAACTGCCCGACTAAACTATCGGCCGACGAAAAATGAACAGTGTGCGCCTACTCTTAATGTTAACCAAAATAAAAGAAAACAATTATTGAATAATAATGACGTAACTATAGCTACGTTAATAATTATTATTATGAATAACTATGTAATAAGTATTTATTTGTTTTTTTTATGTTATAAGCAATGCATTGACCTAGTTAGGTGGATAGTATTTTTGTTTTTATATTATTACTTTATTCAAAATTAATTATAAGATCTCCGCATAATATTTAAGACCTCATTTTTAATTAAAATTTCTGAGTAATCTAACACCAGTGAATTATGCAAAGGAATTTAATATAATTAAATATACATTAGTAAAGTTATGGTAATTATGAGTGTACCTCATGCATAGTGTGATTTAAATAAATGTTAAAGATTTCATAATGTATTCAATGATAAACAAGTACGTGAACTGGTTTAATATTCGTCTATTATAACAGACGCTGCTCTAGATTGAATAGATAAACAAATTAAACTGCATTGATATCTACATAGATAATTATGATAATATACATAATATACTTGGAATAGACCTAAATAGATAAGTTTTGTAGATTTTATTGTATAAACTTAAAACAATACGTGATTTGCTTCTTGTGAGTTCAATAGTTCTTCAATATAATAAAGTAGTTATCAAGTACATACTATAAATGCCTACGAATGAGTTTAAAAAGCACCTTACTTATTAAAAAGTGATTTATCCGTAAGTACATTTTACGTCACGCGTTTGAAATAGAAAGGATTATCAAATCCATTACAAGTGTATTAGAATGATGCAAGTAATTGTTAACAGTGAAAGCAATTTTGTATGCGCTGGTCAAAATTCAAATACATCGAGATGACTACGCGAAAGCGCGTCCGTTCAAGTTACGACACTTGCATAACTCTACCAGCGAACCAGTGGCTCGCCGGCCAGCCATCCAGTGGCTCGGCTACTCACCATGCAACGGCGATTCTCAGATCCGGACAGATGCACTCCTCTCCTCACAGCATCACACACCGTCCGAGAGCACAAGTCGCGAAACTACACAATACACAGCCACAAATAATATAGGTAGGTACACAAAAACCCAACGGACCCACGAAACCTGTTCCCCGGCACAAACTAGCGGCACTTGTTGCAAAACACAAAAAGATCGTAATGAAAAATCAACGAAAATACGCACTCTCGTTAAAATCGATATTTTAAATTATTATGTTAATTCAAAACACGTAACACAGTTATTGGAACACTTAAAACACTTTTCTGTTATAAAAGCCCGAGTTCGTTTGTCTGTTTTGTTTAAATTTTATTTTATAAATAAAATAAATCATAAAACTATTGTGAGCTGTCACTATCCGTCGGGGTGGCACAGTGCACGGCGCGCATGCGTGGAAGCGACCGGCAGCGCCACCTGCGCGACCGAAACTGACGTGACGACCAGTGTTGCCAGTCGGGTCTAGTCAGAAATTACCAGAAATATAAAAAAAAGTAACCTTTTTGAATAAAAAGTAACCTTTTTGAATAANTAATTTATGTCTTTACCACGAAATTATTAAGATTCTAACATCATTAGTGATTAGGATGTTGCTTGCTCGTGTTTATTATTTTCTTTTGACATTTCAAGTGACAAGCAGTGTTGCCAGTCGGGTCTTGTCAGAAATTACCAGTAATATAAAAAAATGTAACCTTTTTGAATAAAAAGTAACCTTTATACCGGGGGGTGCGGAGCGATGATTGTGTAAGGTTGTTCATGGATGGAAAATGAATACAATATTGATCATCTAAATACGAAAAGTGACCAGTCGTATAAAAACGTTTCATGGATTTGCGTTTTATTATCGAAAAACATTCGCTAAAACTCATTTTTCTTAACAAATAATAAATCAAATTCAAGTTTAAATGCACTTTATGACATAATTTTTAAATTGTCACTATTAATATTTTTTACTGAATAACCTGTAAAGTTAATTCTACACTTTCTGAAAAATCACCTAAAAGTAACCTTTTCATTAGTGTAACCTAAAAGTAACCACAGCAGTTCAAAAGTAACCAAAAAGGTTACAAAAGTAACCTTCTGGCAACACTGGTGACGACCCAGCCGGCGGCGGGGATACCGTTTCACAGAACCGAACCAGCCGGTTGCCATATTTAAAAATAAAAGCACCACTCCCGGTGCAATGGCGGGAGCATCGTCCATTGGTCCATTCATAGATAGGAACTTTTGCAAAGCGCTTTCAAAACTGGACCATTTCTTACAGCAAACGCCTATTTATCTCAATCAAACTCTATTAGATAGATGCATAGATCTTGCAGGATTCAGTATTTCGATTCCGAGATTCTAAGCTTGGTAGATCTTATAAAATACAACCGTGGCTTAGCCTTACATTTCAGCAGAATATGGAAATGTTATAGCTACATGGAAGAGATAAGACAAGGATACAGGGATACCTATCACCTAACTTCTATTGATAAAAAATAATGTTTTAGAGATTTCTTCTAAAGTTTTAAGAACCCAAAAAATGTAGGTCTCTCTACAAAATTATACGGCTCTATAGCCGTTTTCAGAAGCAGTGTGTTTATCCAAAGTTTTCAATAATCTGGAAATATTGTAAAACTTATTCCTGCGCATAGATACCACAACAAACCTCTGAGGAGCGGAGCCAAGCCATCGCGATGACAATTTCATTCAATTTGGTACGAAATTCGAAAAGCGATTTCAAATAAAAGAAAAAAATATATCATGTATCTATCAAAAAAGAGGAAAATTTTGTTATTGTAGATTTAAACACCAATGTCTTTCAAATTGTCGTCATTTTTATTAACAGTTTTACCGTTAGTTTTTCTGTTAAAATTTAGTGATTATTATATTAGTTCGTTTCTTATTCTAAAGATAATTAATTGTATGCGTGAGATGTCACACATTGAATGAGCTTCGAAGTGGATCGGTACTCGCCAGCGTGGGCACATATAGCCCTTTGTGCGGATCTCACATGGACTACGGAACCCCCTGATGAATTCATTATAGCTAATCAGGTACCCATAGCCCTATACAGCAGACCAGTCGGTATTTGCCTTTGCAGTCAGCTGTTTGACGTCAAAAACTTATCAGAAGTATCGAAAAACCACGTGGAGTAAACATTTTATTGGATTCCTCTGAAACCAATCTATGAAAACAATTTAGCCACCAACAGCGAAAAGACTAATTGAAAATTCGCCTGTCAAGGGTGTAAAAAAGCTTATAAATCCATGACCACCTTTCACGTGAATGTGGCAATCTAGACCTGCAGCGAAGAAACACGAAGGGAGAGGAAAGAATATTCCTCCAGCTAGAGTGTATGATTCCACCGACGCTTTGCGTAGATGCAGTTTAGTGCACGCAGTTACTATGTCTAGTCTTCACACACCGCTGCTTACTTTTATTACTGTTATACCTACTTTTAAACACACGTAGGGCCCACTGCATATGCTGAGAATGTCCCTTGTGCCCGTACTTTCTCGAGTTTGATTTCTGTTCTGTTTCGATAATCTTTTATAAAAAATCTGCAAACATCCATCATACCTGAAATAAGTTTCATCTAAGTACATAAAGTCGATAGATAATAAGCCTACATTTTTTCAGCGCCTATGGGCACAACACTGCCGAATATCGCAAGTGCTACAAGACGCAGCAGCAGAATCGCAGAACTTGCAGAAGAACAACGAATTAACAGGCAAGAATCTAATCCAACATAGCCCGCAGAATTGCTAAACTCGAGTGGCAGTAGGCAGGGCACTCGTAGAGTTGACGGCCGTTGGGGCAGAAACGTTCCTGAGGGCCGGAAGACGTAGTGTGGGCAGGCCTTCTACTAGGTGGACCACGATCTGATGAAGGTCGCGCAGGACTGGTCGTTGTAGAAATCTTTAGGGGAGGCCTTTGTCCAGCAGTGGACGACATTTGGCTGAAAGGAACGAATCTACAATCTTGAACAAAAACTAGTTTTCAAAACACAGGAGGTAATAACGTATTTTTCAAATCCATAGATAAAAGAAGCGTATCAAGCCAGAGCCAAGAGAACGGCAGCTGTAGTGGCAGGAGAAGTGTAAAAGATGTTATACCGGAATCGAGATTAGCACAATTTTATGGAAATTTCTATTACGACGAAGTCAGGTAAACTCTCCATTTAAATATCAATCTTAAAGAAACACTACAAATAAGACTAAATTGTTAATATGACATAGGTACCTACTAAAGTGTGCACCAATGTATGTACATTATACATACCAAAACAACTGGTCCCAATTCCATAGGTATACTTGAGAAATCTTGAAAAGTAGCACTTGCGTGTACGAATTTGCAGACACAGCTAGTTAATTTATAAATACTTTGCACTATTAACACTTAGGCCGCAGCCTCGAGTTTAGCGGGCAGCGGGGCGGGAGCGGCAGGATCTTATGCGTAAAATAAAATAGACCGGTTCTCGAAAACAGCGGCGCGGGAGCGGGCAACGAGCGGGCAGCGCACTCCTTCTTTTGCCCACAATAAATCGAGCGTTAGGAATAAATTTGAATCGAAATAAAATTGTCGCCGTTGTTCAGACATTTCGTTTGCGAATAAAAACAAATATCTCGACAACACAACCCCGAACACAACACTTCGCCGCTAAAGCGCCGCGCGAGCTGCCCGCTTGTTTCGAGAACGGGTATGCGTTGCCCGCCCCGCTGCCCGCTAAACTCGAGGCTGAGGCCATACGACCAAGAATACTTCCTTCTGAATGATTTCAATGATGTGTCATACACGGAATATGCAATTGATTTTTCAGAGAAAAATGTTATACCAGTCCTAACGAAAGACCAAATGGACGAGGGTACAACGGACAAGGATGTGAAAACTCCGATCTTACGGAATGTTGGATGCTACCAGAGGTGAGAGATCTTTACTATTTACTCTTACAAAAGAACTAGATCGACGATCTGGTTAAGGTCGCGGGAAGTACCTGGATGCGGGCAGCACAGGACCGATCGACGTGGAAATCCTTGGGGAAGGCCCTTGTCCAGCAGTGGACATCATTTGGCTGAAACGAAAGACTAAAAGTATGTATTTGGAGTACATCACTAATACTTTTATCAAGGTTGAATAAGATGACATAGTTTCAGTCATCGCTTCTTCTCAGCACCAATTTTCCCGAAGTGATGCCGATAGAGTTAGCTAATTTTGGAACATAGGCATAATAAATAGTAGGTCCCTGAAATGGTCTGAAATTACTTATGCCCGTTTTCACCATCAATCCCATAAGTGACCCCTAATGAAAACAAAATGCCTGTTATGGGTCAACATAGGGGTCACTTAACAATTATTAGAGATTGATGGTGAAAACGGGCATAAAACTTATAATAATCCTTTAAACGCCAAGACTTGAAAGATTTTGTTAGTAAACCGGTATAAAGCAGAATTGTACCTGTAAAATGAGAAATCTGTGAATTTACTGATCTTCGCCAGGTGGAGTACTGGTTTCGGAAGCTGGTAGACGACTCGCCAGACCGGAGCTTCCCTCGTCGCCGCCGCCAGTACAGGATGCTCACCGATGACGATTTGTGCGTCTTTCCTTCTATTTATTTTATAGGGTTTGATTCGGACAACTGAATACCAAACCACAGAAAAAAAAATTGTTCTTTTTTAAATTTCTACGAAGATTTTTCTGCAAATAGGCTTTTAAAACGTGCTTTTTCACTTCCCAGTATTACTTAAGCCCTACCACTGATTTGGGACTAGTGACCCTTGCCCCCCCCCCTATTACACTCGACAGCAAATAAATCGCACCACCCGCGACAAGCATTTTCAAACGTATGCATCCCTACTTCCCACCAATATTGGCACCAATTAAAAGCCTAGTTCTAAACTTCATTTTATTAAAGGAAAGATTTTTACCCCAAAAATGTGTCTTTACAAGGATCTAGAGTCACTTTTTCAAAAAATAGGTAGTTACGCTATAGCCATTTTTTATGACTATAAAACTGTTAAGTTGGGATTAATCGCTATCCATCTGTTAAAGAGGACACGTAACAATCACCCTGCATAAAGATCATTGAACTAAAAGAAATCATATTAGATTACACCAAGGCGAACCGCTTAATGTTAGGAAAATATGAACGCGCTCCTAAAAATGCCGTTTTTAGTAGCCCGCCGTCCGCTTACCGCATCAAGCACAATCCAAGAAACGAAAGAGAGAAGACTAAATTAACCCACCATAAAAATAAATAAGAAAAGCAGCACAAGAAACACTAGATATGGAAAAATAATGTCAAAAGACAGCGAAAAAGACGACAAAAACACAGAACCGCATATTATATCGACTGAATAGTCAAAAGTGCAAACAAATCAAATTAATAATCGAAGAGAGAAGATTTATTTAGCCCAAGACAAAAAAAAAAAAGAAATATTCGACTCAGGGAAAACAGACAACAAAGAAGACGACAAAAACCCAAAACCACAGTTATCGCAGTAGTAATTATTTAAAAAAAAAACAAAAGTGTCAAGTTTTTCAGAGGTTGTGGATAAATGGAAACAAAAATTTAAACATCTACTATCCAAGAAATAGAAAAGAGTGAATTCAATTTTATTATGACACAAAGAAATGAAGCATAAGAAATATCTGACCCGGAACATGTAAACAAAGAAAACGTCAAAAACTCAGTAGGTACCTACCTAACACAGACCTCAGGAGAAAAATGAAGATAGCCTAGCAGCAGTACAAGAACCAAGACATCTCACCAAAGGCCAGACCGCCCGTCTCATCACAGAAACGCGCAGTCCTACCAACGATATCAAGAAAAGTAGCATAAAATTGAAAAAAACAATGAAGTTAGTCTTGTAGCAGTAGAACTAAGAAAAACCAAGCCGCCTCAACAAAAGCCAGACCGCCCATCGCATTGCATCAACGCTCAGTCCGACCACCAATATTAAGAAAAGAAGCATAAAATCGGAAGAACAATGAAGCTAGTCTTGTAGCAGTACAAGAACTAAGAATAACCAAGCCGTCTCACTAAAAGCCAGATTAAGCTAAAGAAAAGAAATACAAGAAGTGTTTTACCTGGAGGAATATAATAGGCAGAAAATAAGACGATACAATTGGGAGAACAATGAAGCTAGTCAAGCAGTACCTAGTACGAGAACAAAGAATAAACAAGCCACCTCCCACACCAAAGGCTAGACCGCCCATCTCATCGCACCACGCATTTAGTCCTTCCAACGACACTAAGAAAAGAAGTAGAAGAAATAATTAATCTGGAAGATACAGAGACGACAAAAACTTAGTACCGCAGACATCAAGAGAACAACGAGGCTAGTCTAGCAGCAGTACATGAACCACGAACAACCAAAGCCATCTCATCTCATCAAAGGCCAGACCGCCCATCTCATCGCATCAACGCTCAGTCCTATCAACGATAACCCGTCTTTACCTATTTTCCTAGACCAGGCTCAGGATGCATATCTACTTGGTTGTGGTCGACCGGTTGCGGTTTAAAAGACGCAGCGGCTAGTCGGCCGTCCCCTCCCATCCCAGAGCGTGTCTTTCCTTAAAATCGTGCCCCCTGGTATACCGGTTTGACCGGGACAGGCCTCGTCCTGGCTGGGTCGGCACTATCGTATCGTATCCATCTGTTAAAGAGGACACGTGTGATCATTATTTGGTTTTATAACCATAAAATTTGGTCTAATTGATCCCAGAGGTGAGCCCAAAGTGAGGTCTTTTTTCAAGTCACATTTAATGGTATATGTTAATCATTTATTAAGAAATTAAATGTGTTTTTCTTTAAGGATATTTATTGGGCTTTCAAATAACACCAATATTGTTGGGGCACCATTATTGTGTCAAAAGAAAATCTTTAAAGTTCGCGTCGCGGGTGGTGCGATTTATTTGCTGTCGAGTGTATTTACCTAAACTTTCATCTACATCCTAATATTGGCACTAAGCTCTCTTTATTCCTCTAAACCTGGTCCACTCCACTCCTGCCGGGCTAGGAATTAGGATGCGCGCCTTATTAGCGTTAAATCGCCGAGCTTATTAGCGTTAAATCGATAAAATAGCGCGATAAACGCTTATCACGGCGTGCATCCCAGGCCACCTAGCCCACTGGGCATAGTAAAAATGACGATCAGAAATTAACGGGCACCGATCGGCAGCTAGCGAGCGCTGGGACTCGGCTGGGGCGCGGGCGGCGGGCGAGGAGGCTGCACTGGCCGCCCGCGTGCTCAGCGTCCGGCCCCTGTGGGCCCCGCAGGCGCCCCGGGCCCCCCGAGCCCGGGCCCCAAGCCCCCCGCCCATCCCGCGCAAGATACGGGCCCGGCGCCGGCAGCCGAGACGACTGGCTGCGCTCGCGCCGCCTCCACCGGCGTATTGCTTGGAAGTACCCGCGCAGTTGTTCTGCGATCCTACTTGTAAGGTGAGTTTATGAGAGCTGTTTTTATGGAGCAGATGGGTAAAGCCATTGATAAGCTATCGACATTGCAAGGTTGCTCGCGAGTTTCCTTGTTTAAGCAGTAAGTCAAGAGGCAAACGGGTCTTCACATCGCGAAGTAACCATATGTCCCGCGAACCAGCCTCGCAATGTCGATACCCGCCTTTACAAACAAAGGGTATCGTGATTGAGTTGCCTTGCTAAATTGTAACAATTCGTAACGTAACTTTCCTAGCTAAAGAGTAGGAGTGCCGCTGGAATAATTTTAAATGATTCACGTATTTTTTTTTCTTTCAGTTTCAGTTCGACCCACCCAGACCTCCTCAACTTACTGAGTGCCAGCGAGCGATGGGCCGTCTCTCAGCTAGCGTGCAAGCAGCTATGCGGGCGTCGGCCGCTCGCTGCCCGCCGTATCGCGGCACCAACGTCAGCCGGTACGCGCCCACCGGTCAACGACCCGCGCGCTGCCCCGACCGACGCTACGGCGTCTGGTGGCCAAGGGATCACCCCTCTCCCCGCCTCGATCACCGCTTCCATCTCACACACCTCCCCCAAACCCAGACGCAAGAACAAAAGAAAGCAGAACCAGAAGAACCCAAAAAGGAACCGGTCCCAGAGGAAACAACCGAACCCGAACCTAAGCCAGAGGAACCACAAACGTCGCCTGAAAAACCGGAAAGCTCCAAATGCGAAGAAGTAGCGGCCGATGGCCAGCAACCGTCGACGAGCGCAGCTGCGTTGGATACCAGCTTGCGAAAAAAACGACTCTACAGCACCGTCCTCAGTATGAGCGCCCCTGCTCCCCTCAATTTGAGCCCTGTAGGATGCGTGAGGTTGACCCAAAAACTAGTCGCGCCTGGACTACTCAAACTGAACCCGAAAATCGTGCTCCCATCTGCGCGGATACGACCGCCAAACGTCGACAACAAGTTCGAAGAACTAGAAAAGGAGGCTTTGGAACAATACAAAGCGTCTGACGAAAGTATAGACACGAAATTTCGTGAGTTGGAAAAACAGGCAGTTGAACAGTACAGCACTAGCAATAGCAACACCAGCTGCAGCAGCGGCAATTCCGCAGAGAAGGGCACGTCCAGTCCCGCAGCACCCGAGGAGGCAAAAAACAAGAAGCAGCCGGCAAAATTTCATAAAGAAAAAGCAGTTGACAGCGTCGTGATATACTCCCAAAACTTCCCGGACCTCAACGCTAAGGGGCATACATCGAGTGTTATGAATTTAAAAAACTTCCACACCCCCCCGAGGGGGGAAAAAAAGGAGCAAACTCACAGACCTAGTAAACTGCGGAGCCTGAAGAACGATTCGCAACGGGCGGCCTCCGATACTGATTACGAAGCGCGCGAGGCGAAGGGCCACAAGGGGCCCATGAGGTGGACACTTCACGTGGTGCCGCCTAAGAAAAGGCACTTGACGTTGTGCGTCTCAGACTTCTCTTCAGACGAAGAAATGGAGGACGCTAGTGGTTCAATAAAGGATGCTGGTCCGCGTATGAAGAACCACGTCGGCAGCAAACTTAAGATGTCGGCCCACGGCGCGGGAGACCTTCATCCCATCATGAGGAAAACGTAGCATTATACACTGGACACCCACCAGTCGGTGTCGAACGCAAACGCGATTGCTACTCATTTATTTTTACATTTTACACGCTCGCCACTGAAAGTTGAAGAGGATAGGAGTAAATTGTGAAAATGTCTCGCCGGTCACAGTGAAGCCGATCTGAATAAAATTCCTGTGTGGTGTCAATGTTTGGAGTTTCATCATCAACTTTTAGTGGTCCGAGGTTTTTGATATTAATATTGTGGTGAACGGAGTTTTTGTGAGATCCGAGAAGTGTATCGAACTGTCGTGACCGGCCCTTGTCCCGTGTTACATAAAGCTGTTTTAGCAATGTGCTTATTTTTACTAGTCATAAATACTTTGTATATATATTTTTGTATTTTTGAATTTATTATTGAGTAAGAAAAGTAATTTCAGTTCATGATACAGGGTGACGAATGACGATACGAAATTTAAATTGATTAGGTAATTAACAAAAAAATAAATTGTATGCATTGTTTAAACTTCAGGCTGTTTTTTTGGATAAGTTAAAACTAAAAGTAAAGACTTGAATATTCAACAATAATTATATTAACTTTGGAATGGTAAATAGGCTCTTTTTGAAACATATAGGTACATAAGCTCTCAGTGACATCATCATACCTTAAAATTATAGTTTTCATCAACTGTCAAGAAACTTCTCTAGGTCTGTAGGATCTTCATCCAGTTGTACTTGCTCTAAAGTGATTGGAGAAGCGGGTGCAACTGTAACAATAAAACACAGGCTATTCTTCTATTCCTGTAAGATTCTTAGAAAAGCTAGCTTTGATTGTCCAACTTAGATAATTTAGGAAAATTATTTTTATTTGTCATAATATGGATTTCTATATAATGTGACAGTGTTTAGTTTTACTTTTAAAAATATTTATTCATTTTAAAAATACAGATTCAATGCAAGTAAAAAAATAAACAAGTTGAAGTAATTTCGGAAAACATGGAGATTAAATATTATTATTGGAAATAAACTAAATAAACATTCAAAACGAAAAAGTACGCAAAACAGGGCAAAACAAGTAGGTACTACACCATAGACACTATATTTATAAAAAAAACCTTTCTTTATGCCTCTCCTGGATTAATAATTTTCTTAAATTACTTGTGGATTACTTCAATGTTAACTTTATAAAAGATTACATAAAATCCTTACACCACTAAATACATACCTGATGGGACGTTCCCACTGATGAGATACTTGGCCATGTCGCACTGGAACGCCACCGCGCTGTGGTCTCTCTTCGCCTGGAACTCGGCTAGCTGCTGTCTCTCCCGCTCTAAGCTCTGTTCCGTGTTCTTCTTTGCTAGTTCACTGCGGATGCTCTCTAAAGCCACTGAAACATTTAAGTAGTTTTATTAATTTTTTAATTATTTTCAATAGTTTTTTTTCTTTTATTTTATCAACAACTTAGTTTTGAGAACTATGATTTCACCAATGTCATGTCAAGCAGCTTTGACAAAGTTACAGGGTTTTTAAATTTCAGAATTCTTAATAAAGTTATTACAACTTAATGAAACAATAGGTAATATTCTAATAAGACTTATTGAAAGAAATATTAAGATGCTTTACACGAAATTTACTTTCTTCAGGTACCTACCTATTCAATAATTGCATTTGTTTAGAGCATAAAACATTGTCTTCATAAGACGATACTAAATCAATTTAGATGCAGTTTATTCAGATATTATTATATCAGATAGTTAAATAATAATATGTTAAATAACACTGTTTGTTTTCTTAACAAAGTAAATAAAATAATAAATAAATATGAATCTAAGGATTTTGGAGCTAATATGCCAACAAACAAACTGTCAATACCCATTTTCTTTTCTTTGTACATAGTGAGATGATAATGGTGGTCAAGTTTCCAGCTTTCCATCTTGCTCCTCTCCACAATATCCTCAAATTCCACCAAATCTTCTTCCACAGACTTCAACAAGGTCTGTACGTTTCTCAAACTGTCCATACATTGAGCTACACTCGCAGTCAAGTTTGGTAAGTGGGACAATGCTTGGCTGAACTCGTTGGCAGTCTGCAACTTAACTTTTGTAGTTTCATGCAGCTCTAGTATCAATTTGTCAACTTCATCAGCTGCCTTAGCATTCTTATCCGCGTTCTCGTGCAACTCTGCCCATTCCTCTTGATATTTCTCCAACAAGGCACCACCAGCACCATAGTTCACTTTAGCTTCAGTCGACCCCTTTTGCCTGTCTTTAAAAATGTTTTTCACTTTCTGCACTTCTTGTAATGTCTGCCGTATATTGCTGTTTGATGTCAGCCCATCTTGCACCACGGAAATAAATTCTTTAAGGTTTCCTAACATTTTTAAAACGTAAAATATAGTTTTTGTTCAACGTAAACATTGGCTATTGCAGAGAAACCTGTCAACCAGGGTGAAGAAACTTCCATACAACGGTCATCGAAGTGAAACTTGCTTCCAAACAGCGACATCGGTGAATAAATTCAAATACTTTTTAACTACCCTAAAACGCTCTAGATGTCGCTGCTCCTGTTTCCTTCATATTTTCATTTTTTTCTTAATTAAAATATATTTGAGAATATTGTTAATTACAATGTGAAAACTTTTTTTAAATGAAATTAATTTGTTTTAATTTAAAACTAAACATTGACNGTAAGTAACAGACAGACAGACAGACAGACAGACAGAGTTACTTTCGCATTTATAATATTAGTTGGGATTGGGATTACAATGTGAAAACTTTTTTTAATTGAAATTAATTTGTTTTAATTTAAAACTGAACATTGACATTTTTGTTATAATTTACATAATAGAGTAGTAGAAATTACTATTTAACATATGGCAACTTTGTTTTTCCTCCAAAATGGCCGGTGTTGTTTTTGTTAGGTTGAATTGAATGCATTATTGTTTTCTTAGCCATCGTTTATGAGTTCTGTGGCCCTATTAAAGTATTGAAGAGTCGAGTCAAATTCAAGTTCATTCCTTCGTACCTGCTGCTGTTCTGGTTCATCGGAGTTTTGTTCGTTCCTTCGTGAATCGCGAAGAAACTTTCTGTTATGTTCACAAGTGATCTGAGTTTTCTCAATGTGCTGTGTTCTGTGTTTATTGTTGAAAACTTTGCGAAAAGACGCTTTTGGTGTATAATATTATGTGTGTTCATAAATAAAGTAAAATTATTATATTCAAAAGTTTTTGTTTACTTATTTGCATTTCCATGTGCAATGTAGAATTTTTCCAAATACATTGTTTTGAAAATACGTACACCATAAAGATAAATATTTTCAAAATAATGGATTTGAAAAAATTCTACATTGTACATCATAAAAACAATAATTCTTTGAAGGTTATGAGGGCCTATGTGTGCGTGAACTGTGTGTATGTGTGCGTGGACTTTATGTATGTATGTGTGCGTGTACTATGTATGTATGTGAGCGTTACGTACGTAGGTTAAGTATAGATGACCCACGCTGAACTGTCCCGCCAAACTCAATGACAGGGGGGCGCTACCATCGTTCAACTATATGGTTTCCAACATGGCAAAAATCTGAACCAGCGATCCGGTATTGACGGTGGCGCCCCACTGTCAATGTCATCGACAGGACAGTCCAGTATTTTGGAACTATACAGGGAATTTAACACCAGGCTGTCAATTAGTAGGCTCAAAAATTTGACAGAGAGGGTTCTCTATTTCCTATGTATTATATTACTTTTCTCTATGCTGTCAACTGTCACTAAAATGTCAATGTCAGGCAGACTGCAGACGTCACTGTCACTGACAGGCAGTAACACTTGGGCATAAGCCTTTTTTGTCTCCCATAATTGTTTGTTATTTTTTATTTTTATATTTTATTTTCACGTATTGTGTTGTCTTATTTGTGATGTCTGTTTGTTTTAGGTATAAGTTTGCTTAGATTGCAGCTACAAAATTATTTATTTTCATAACATCCTCCTTGTAAAAGCTGCGCACGTGACATTGGCGGAATAGTGTGCCCTCAGTGGCGAAAAAACACAAGTTCATCGCCATAAACCAAAGAAGAAGAAGAAGAAGCTATTTTGCCCAAGTTATCATTTCCAAATGTGAAATTTTTATTTCTTCAAATATTCGTCAAAATATTTTGGATAAAAACTGTCTGGCCACTGGCCCCCAATATTAAAATTCTAAACTCTGACGCCATTTTTCTAACAATTTATTTCTAACAAGCGCTATTTTCTGCTGAACGCAGCCATTGATAGCATGGCGCAAGCACACTATAAGGGAAATTCGCCAAGACGTAATAGTGTGAGCATCATCTCGGTCACTTTTTCCTCTCTCCTCGCGTGCGTCTCCCATACTTCGGTGTGTGCTAAGCGCTTCGAGGGACAATAATTTCCGACATAGTGTACTAGCACCATAAACAATACTGTCTGCTGTCACTGTCATCAAGCTGCCTCTTGGCCTGTTGTCAAATTCAGTCAAATTTGAAATTCTCAAACGCTTTTTGTTGTGCGTAAAAATCGCAATTAAATTAAAATTTGGGCTTAACTAACAGCAATAAGATGTGTGATCACAAATTAAGTAGCGATGAAGTGCCTGCAAAGTTTGCGGAGTGGCTCTTATCAATGGGATGTCCTCCTGAGAAAGTTCCCACTGTTGACAAAGTTGTAGAGTACGTATCACAAAAAACCTGATTTATTCCATTTATTGCCGTAAAAACGGTTTGAAATCTATTTCAATAATGTATTTAGAACCCTAAAATCATGCGGTGTTTAATACTTTCTGCGTAGTCTTGTGGAAATCATTGATTTTAAGTTATCAATATTCAAATACAAATTTTGCAGGATGTGTCGCGGTCAGTACTACATGGTATGGCGCAGTTTGATGGAGCACGTTGAGTCGAAAGACACAATCCGACAGAAGAGGCTCCGAGTATTCTGCGACGACATCTACAAGTACAAGAGAAAGAATGCCTTCAATAAGGTTTGCTCACCATTTCAGAAAAAGGTGAGACCTTTTTCTGGATTCTAAATTGCTTAAATGCTTGATAAATTTGCATGGCAATTTCCATATTATTCATAAGTAAGTACCTATGATCAGCTAAACAGAAAAACATATAAGTATTTAGTTTGATATTTTAGCAAATACTTAAATAAAGATTAATTATAAGAGAAATAGTACTACTTGTGATTGGCTATGTGTGGATGGATACAGTCTAAACTTACCCCTAAATTATGCTTGTTTAAGTGAAGCAGCAAATCTAACACACAGCGATGAATAAAGGTCTGTGATTGGTTCATGTGTCACCCTGTGCGTCCACGCGCACTGTGAGACCTCATAGTAATATTTGTGAATATGGGCATTACTTATCTACCTATCTAAGCAGAGCTATGGTTCCTGTCTCTGAATTGTATTTATGTAAGATATTATTACAATATTGTTATAATGAAAAACTGTAATATCACTGAAAATGTTTTGCAAACAAGTTGATAAAAGGAAATAACTTATTTTAATCATATCCTTCCAAAGACACAATGTGATTACATAGAATTTTCAAAACCTGAGTAAAGATAGAGTGTAACCTATCTATGTAAACCACAATGCTATTTACTTGCCACCATAAAGCAGCTTAATGATTAATTAAATAAATAAAAATATTCATAAATTCTTTTATAATTTCAGCCGGAATCAAATGCAGCAATGCCTGAAGAGCTGACGCTTTGGCATCAACACAATGAGATTAAGGAAAAAGTAGCGGATGCAGAGGAAAGAGTGGCTAAGGCTAGGGAGACCCTCAACCAACTGACAGACAAAATAACCAACAAGCGTATGAATTTGTTATAGCTCTATTTATTCTGCTGAGCTAATGATTTCAGTAACTCCAATGGCTTTTGACAGGCATTTTAATAGCAAAAAGTTGGAGGTACTGCTGATATCGCTAGCATGGCAATATTAATGTCTAGGGAAAACTCTTTACTGATTAAAACAGGTTGTGAAGCCACAGGACAGTGCTAAACATAGGCCACTTTTAGAGTTTTTAGATTACTGATTTGGTTGGATAATGCATAAAACAAGACAGAACCAGTGGTGCATGTAAACCACCAGTCCTTACATTTTTTTATGCTGTGAAGAAGACGGAGGTTTTTTAGAACTTAGGCCCGGCTTCCACCAAGGCGGAGCAGAGCGAAGAAGTGTTTGGGCCGTCATATTTTTCTATAGAATTCAGCGGCGGCGCCGAGAAATGAAAATAATGAAGTCTGATTGGTTACTCAAAACACTTCTCCGCTTTGCTCCGCCTTGATGGAAACTGGGCCTAAGTCTTAAAGCGTTTTTACATTTAGGCGATTTAACAGCGCTACAAACGCGCTGCCGAAAATTTCATACTATGTGACAGTGGCAGTGGCAGTGGAAGGCAAGCATGCCTTCACAATCACATTATAAAAAAGCTGCGCGGCGCTTCTAACGCCTTAATGTGAAAGCGCTCTTAAGATTGTAAAATGGCGAGGTATTAAGATCGTTCTTCTTCTTTGGTATATGGCGATGAACTTACGTTTTTTCGCCACTGAGGGAACACTATTCCGCCAATGTTATTAATTAATTAAGATCGTTAAAATGTTGCAGTGTCGCACCGCAACTTGTCCCAAACGCGCGTGCAGCAGCTGCAACGCCGCGCGTGGCTGCTGCAACAAGTTGCAGATGACTTGAAGACCAAGAAGGAGAACCTTGAGGAAACCAAAGCCATCGCCAACTCACTGTGCACTATTGATGAGGATGTTGATGTGCAAGTAAGTTGTTTTCAGTGTTTCTTTTAGGTAATAAGGCTTAGCTTAACTAGACAGAGCAAAGAGAAGAAGGTACTTAAACTGATGGTGACTGTCATTTTGAAGTAGGATAAAAATAATGAGACAATACGCGACACTTTAAAGCTCGTCAGTGTCAATTATTGCCGGCTCACATATTATGTGAATATGTGTAGCAACTCATAAAGGCTGCACAATTGTCTTGTCACATACAAGCTACCAGTAAATATTTTATTTTTATAATCAGCAGATGCGCAGATGTAGAATTGCAGACACTTAATGTGTTCACTTGACATTATACTCATCTCCAAAGTGTTCAGAATCGGAACAAAGTGTTCGATCGATGGCCACTGCAAGACACGGCGACTCTTGTTTCCTGTGATGGACCCATGCATGTCGGCAACAAAAAGTATCTACACACTCTTAGCCTCTTACTGATGTGATATTTGATTTTAGAGCAAGCTGGACAAGTACATATCGTCTAATCGTCGCGGGGGTGCTCCCTCCGCGGCGGTTCTCGCGAACCCCGTCGCCAGCTCCTCGCTCGTGTCTGTCAGCGACGCCAACGACTCGGGTGAGCTGCTTCAATACTTCAATGATGCTCGACTCTGAAACATGCTAAATTACACCATATTGTTGATGACATTGAGTAAAGTCCGGTCGCCGAACACGTAGCATTTAGTCCAATGACCCCAAACTACTCATCCTTATCGCTCGCGCGTAATTATATTGCTGTCGCGACTGTGCAACGGGCGGCCGCAGTGTGTGTGCGAGCGCGACAGCAATATAATGACGCGTGAGCGATAAGGATGGGTAGCTTGGGATCATTGGAAGAAATTCTACGTGCTCGGCGACCGGACTTTAGACTTTTTTTACATACCTTTGCAAAGAAAACTTTCTGTACGTAATAGAAAGAAAGAAATTATACATAGAGCAATAAGCATAAACTTTTAAATGCTCTAGTCGCCGCTTCTTTATTGCGCCGCTTGATCCCAAAGCATGAATGAATAAAGGGCGTGGCTTGGAGCGAGAGCATGACTTAAGTAAGGGTGATAAAGCAGCGGAGGCCTCGACAAGTACATAATATAGTGTAATCGTCGCGGGGGTGCTCCCTCCGCGGCGGTTCTCGCGAACCCCGTCGCCAGCTCCTCGCTCGTGTCTGTCAGCGACGCCAACGACTCGGGTGAGCTGCTTCAATACTTCAATGATGCTCGACTCTGAAACAAGCTAAATTACACCATATTGTTGATGACATTGAGTAAAGTCCGGTCGCCGAACACGTAGAATTTAGTCCAATGACCCCAATCTACTCATCCTTATCGCTCACGCGTAATTATATTGCTGTCGCGACTGTGCAACGGGCGGCCGCAGTGTGTGTGCGAGCGTGACAGCAATATAATGACGCGTGAGCGATAAGGATGGGTAGCTTGGGATCACTGGAAGAAATTCTACGTGCTCGGCGACCGGACTTTACTTTTTTTTACATACCTTTGCAAAGAAAACTTTCTGTACGTAATAGAAAGAAAGAAATTATACATAGAGCAATAAGCATAAACTTTTAAATGCTCTAGTCGCCGCTTCTTTATTGCGCCGCTTGATCCCAAAACATGAATTAATAATAATTAATTAATTAATAATTAATAATAATAATTTATTCATTAAAATAATAACATTATAAGAACTTATTATGCTAGAGTTTACATATAGTTCAATAGTCTTTTGTAGCCTGAGCTAGGTTAAAAACCTGTGTTTCAGGCGAAAAAAAGCTCACACGTAAAATAGTAATTAAGTAATAATTAAATAAATTAACAATTTGCTATATTATATAAAATTTTTAAGAATACTTAGGTTAAAACTTAGATTACATAGGTACTACAAGTAGCTCCTCGGTTAAGTCATATGTCAAACATTGAAGATACTTAAATACTTAATGAATGAATAAAGGGCGTGGCTTGGAGCGAGAGCATAACTTAAGTAAGGCTGATAAAGCAGCGGAGGCCTCGACAAGTACATAATATAGTATACCCCGTCGCCAGCTCCTCGCTCGTGTCCGTCAGCGACGCCAACGACTCTGGTAAGTTGCATCACAATACACTGCTAAAGTCCGGTCGCCGAGCATATACAATTTCGTACAATGACCCCAAGCTACCCATCCTTATCGCTCGTGCGTATAGGAAAAGGTGGGACGATGATATCAAAGAAGTGGCAGGAGTAATCTGGAATCTGGCTCAGGAAAGATCAGAATGAATGGATAAGGTTTGAGAAAGCCTTTGCCGATTTGCAAACATCTGCAGAAAATAAACAACAGTAAATACTAAAATACTTTTTATTTTTATAATAAAACTAGCGGCCGCCTGCGACCTCGTACGCGTGGATCCCGTTTTACCCATCTATTCTACGCGGTTTAGATTTTTTCATACAAATGTCTTTTCAATGAATTTTGCAATATCCTGTTGTAACTAAGCTTTAAGTTTACTAAGGTACCTGCATGCCAAATTTCAAGCGTCTAACTTAAGCGGTTTAGATTTTTCATACAAAAGGATTTTCCCGCTAATTCCAGTTCCCGTGGGAATTCCTAAGTATACTATAACCTGCCCAGGAGTACGAAGAATAATTATACCAAGTTTCGTTAAAATCCGTCGCGTAGTTTTTGTTTCTATAAGGAACATACAACAGACAGACAAACAGACAACAATTTTACTGATTGCATTTTTGGCATCAGTATCGATCACTAATCACCCCCTGATAGTTATTTTGAAATATATTTTTTTTCTCGGATATTGGAAACAACTTTATTTACAACTAGCTGACCCGGCGAACTTTGTTCCGCCTTAATGGCAATAAATAAGCAGACTTTTTTTTAATTTCGAACAGGATAAAAAGTATCCTATGTCCTTCTCCTGGCTCTAAACTACCTCCCTGACAATTTTCAGCTAAATCGGTTCAGCCGTTCTTGAGTTATAAGCGAAGTAACTAACACGACTTTCTTTTATATATATAGATAAACAGATTTTTTTTTTAAACTAAGGCAAACTTAACTCTAAACAAAATAAAAATATAAACTTATTTTACTCAAAAATAAAAGTGTGTCCGTGAGGCAAAGAGGCGAGAATATATTACATAAAATATATTTCATATACAGAATTGACCTCTCTACAGATTTATTATAAGTATAGATATTATTATTACCAGAGGAGCAGCTATCCTGGCTGCCCAAGTGCCGCGGCGACGCGCTGTGGACGCGACTTGCCGAGCGGCGCGCGGGGCTCGCGGGAGAATTGGCTAAAGACACCGCTGACAAAACTGTTGCTACGTAAGGGTTCAAATTCAACTTCTTTAATTGCTTAATAGGGTCAATAATGATCTAGGGGCGTAATGTGAGTTTACTTTAAACGCATCCGATATCGACTGCGTAAAAAAGTGACATGTATGACGGATTGTACAGCGTCCCTAGCGGATACTTTCAAGAACTAAAATCTTCATAGAATTTATGACGCACTCGTTAAGAATCGAATATGTTTGATGTAAATTCACACTAAGCCCCCGGTACCCAATAGAGCCAAGGAACCAATACCAATATCCAGCCTCTCCTGTTCGCCTGTCCTGTTATGTGAATCCTTAACTATAGTTTTTATTTATTTAATTAGGACAACCAACAAGACAGACACAAAATCAAGCAAAGGGGTTTACATACATAATTTTGTCTTAGGACTAGGTGCTATCTTAATTACAGGCTGCCACGGCATGCTGTTTATAGCATGTATAGCTGTATTAACCACAAATAACTACAAAAATTAAGAGAAGTGGGGAAAACTAGTTTTTGCGATGTTCATTCTTTTACTCAGTACTCGTATTTAATAGCTTGAATTTTTATAACTCTTAAGAATACAAAATGTTAGCTTCTTCCATCTCAAAATATTGTCCCCTGTTGCGCAGTAATCACGCCGCGATGTAACCTTATCGCCTTTTTTAGACGACTATGGGATTATCGTCTATAGTCGATAAAATGTCCCAATAAAATGATATTTATAAATGGCGCACATCCGGACTATAATTAACTTCCAAAATTAACGCTACATTGCTTCTTTCTTACCCAGGGCGAGTCCGCAGGCCGTGCTATCGCACACGGCAGCGCTACACTGCATGCTAGCGCTTGAAGCGCTGAAGAACCGCGCGCACATAAAACAGACGCGCAAGCGACTGGCCACCGCTGTCTCTGAACTTAATGTAAGTTAATATTGAACTAATATTGAGAAAAATATTAAACTTGAGTAAACTATTCATAAATAAAAACTTAATCCTAGAATATTTAGTGTAAGTAATGAAATCGGACTGAAAACAAAAAAGATTTAATTTTGTATGGAAATAGCGTGACGCCACGTAACACGCGTCCGTCTAACATGGCTTTATTGTGTTCTGATTACAATTATAATCTACTCTTAATCACTTATGAATAAAAAGTTACACCCTCGTTGAACTAGGGTGTAACTATTTTTTATTAATAAGATGGTGATTAGGTCCTTATTAAAGTCGAAACGAATCAATCTCTATCATGTTTGTGATTGGTTAAACTTCGACCAATCACAGGACATTTTAAAAGCATCGTATTCTTCCTCAGAACTACCTCTCCGGCGAAGCATGCGAGCTCCTAGTGCTTCGATGCGAGAAAGCGCGCAGCACTGCACGGGTTAACACGCTGCGCACGCTACTGGATGACGTCACAGCGCGCAGCGGCGTGTTTAACGCGGGGGGCGATGACGTCATAGAGGACAGACGCGCCACGGGCCGACAGATCGCTGCCATAGATAAGGCTATTGTAAGTAAAGCCTGGTCCGTGAGCACGTAGAATTTTGTCCAATGACCCCTAGCTACCCATCCTTATCGCTCGCGCGTAATTATATTGCTGTCGCGACTGTGCGACGGGCGCCCGCAGTGAGTGTGCGAGCGCGACAGCAACATAATTACGCGCGAGCGATAAGGATGGGTAGCTTGGGGTCATTGGACAAAATTCTACGTGCTCACGGACCAGGCTTTAGTCAAGCTTAGGGCATAGACAAACTTCTAGTGTTACAATAACACGCTGCGCACGCTACTGGATGATGTCACAGCGCGCAGCGGCGTGTTTAACGCGGGGGGCGATGACGTCATAGAGGACAGACGCGCCACGGGCCGACAGATCGCTGCCATAGACAAGGCTATTGTAAGTAGTCAAACTTAGGGCATAGACAAACTTCTAGTGCTTCGATGCGAGAAAGTGCGATTATTGATGACGTCACAGCGATGACATCATAGAGGACAGATGCTCGACGGGCCGCCAGATCGCTACCATAGTCAATGTATCGTAAGTTTTCAAATTCAGGACTCTAGCTAGACAAACTTGTGCTGCTTTAACGCGCTTGATGACGTCACCGCGCGCAGCGGCGTGTTTAACGCGGGAGGCGATGACGTAATAGAGGAAAGACGCGCCACGAGCCGTCAGATCGCTGCCATAGATAAGGCTATTGTAAGTAGTTAAGCTTAGGGCATAGACAAACTTCTAGTGTTGCAATAACATGTTGCGCACGCTACTGGATGACGTCACAGCGCGCAGCGGCGTGTTTAACGCGGGGGGCGATGACGTCATAGAGGATAGACGCGCCACGGGCCGACAGATCGCTGCCATAGACAAGGCTATAGTAAGTAGTCAAGCTTAGGGCATAGACAAACTTCTAGTGTTGCAATAACGTGTTGCGCACGCTACTGGATGACGTCACAGCGCGCAACGGCGTGTTTAACGCGGGGGGCAATGACGTCATAGAGGACAGACGCGCCACGGGCCGACAGATCGCTGCCATAGACAAGGCTATAGTAAGTAGTCAAGCTTAGGGCATAGACAAGCTTATAGTGCTGCTATTACGCGCTTGATGACGTCACAGCGCGCAGCGGCGTATTTAACGCGGGGCGAGATGACGTCATAGAGGGCAGACGCGCCACGGGCCGACAGATCGCTGCCATAGATAAGGCTATTGTAAGTAGTCAAGCTTAGGGCATAGACAAACTTCTAGTGTTGCAATAACGTGTTGCGCACGCTACTGGATGACGTCACAGCGCGCAGCGGCGTGTTTAACGCGGGAGGCGATGACGTAATAGAGGTCAGACAAGGCTATCGTGAGTATCCAATAGATAAACTTTTGGTAACAAATTCTGGGCATAGACAAACTTCTACCAAGTCTTCTCGCACGCTTAATGTTGACGTCACCGCGCTCAGCTGTGTTTTTAGACTTTTTAGCGCTGGGGGTGATGACGTCTTGGAGGACCTATAGAGCTATCGATGTTTTCAAATTCAATACATAACAAATTGACTATTCCGCTGAGTTACGTCATATAGAGCATCATGGATTGACAACAACTAAAGCCTGGTCCGTGAGCACGTAGAATTTGGTCCAATGACCCCAAGCTACCCATCCTTATCGCTCGCGCGTAATTAAGTTGCTGTCAAAATTCTACGTGCTCACGGACCAGGCTTTACTCGTAATTTAAATGCTAACATTTAGTTCGCAGCTGTCGTAAACATTTTCCAAACAGTTGTAATTTTATATTCTCTTTCACAGGAAAGCAAAAAGGAAGAGGTAAAAAAACTGGTAACAGCCCTCGCTACCACAGAGAAGAAGATGCACAACGTCAGGGAGTGTCTCATCGGGATATTCAATGGGTTCCACAAGGATCAGTCCTTGTACGACAATGACCGGTTCAAAGGTGGGATATAGTATAACTCAAAGGTGACTGACTGACTGACTGACATAGTGATCTATCAACCAACGCACAGCCCAAACCACTGGACGGATCGGGCTGAAATTTGGCATGCAGGTTGCAGGTAGATGTTATGACGTAGGCATCCGCTAAGAAAGGATTTTACGAAACTCCACCCCTAAGGGGGTAAAACGGGATCCACGCGTACGAAGTCGCGGGCGGCCGCTAGTTCAACAATAAATTCGTTTCCACTGGTGAGTGACAGGACTTTATGCTTCGCCGGCGCGATCAAAGGCCAATGACAGGTCGCGCGACCTATGAAAGTTCACTGCTTTACAGTGGCGCCAACTGTTCTAAAACGAGAGCTTTCACTTCATATTTGTACTTTAGGGTAAAGAATTTTCGTGTTTACCAAGTCTAAAATCTTAGTGTAACTGTTAATTTAATTAGTACCAATAAGATAATTGATAGTATTAATTTCAGATCTCAGAAATGTCATTATTAAAGGCTTATAAAACCACCTTTGGTATCTACTCTTATTTTCTTTCGATTAATTTCGTTGCTGATTCAATTTCCCTGGATCTAACGTACCCGTAAACATATTTTCTTCTTTGTCTTTTTATATCTACTTTTTTTACTAAAGTCCTGTTGTTACAGCCCACCTAGACTTCCCCCAAGAATCAGTAGCGACCTTACGCCAGTTCTACGAGGAGAGGAGAGAGAAACGCAAGAACAAGGTCGATCTCAGCATGGACTTGGATGTTTCTGACAACTGCTCGCTTACTGACCCAATAGGTGACAAATTATTCATTTATTTCTCGCAATTAAGCTTTTTAACAGTGTTAGGGCTGATTTTTCAATCGTCAGATAACTTTTAACTGATGGATAAACTTGTCATTTTGACATATTTTCCATACTGAAACTGTCAATATGCCAAACTTATTCTTCAGTTAAAAGTTATCCGACGCGCGTTAAGTGACCCCTATGGTAACATATAACAGGAGTTTTGTTTTCAAGTCACTTAAAATTAGAGATTGATGGTGAAAACGGGCATAATTAATAATACACTGGTTACTTTAGAGCCTACGCTAAACTCGCGCGGGAATACGCACGCGTGTCTGTCTGTACAAAAACACACGCCGTAGGAGCATTACTAGGCGGGCTCACACACTGGTTTTAGCGTAGTTATTTATTTTTTATCATTTTTTAACGGGTAAAATGCATTGAAATTTCTTACCTACCCCGCGGGGATAGAGTAGGTTATGTGGGTCATAAGTGGGAGGAAAATTATAGGTGAACCTTAAGTTCATTTAGAATCTTGTCTGTAAGGTTCAACCAATCAAAGGATAATTTGTTTACACCAGTGGTTCTTAACCTTTAAGTCACGAGGGACCATTTTACCAAATTTCTGTCCACTTTTTTTTTCAAAATCCTATGAAAGGGGAAGTTGATTTCTCGCCCACTGTGCGCCGTTTGCGTTGTGTTGACTCGACTCATCACGTCACGTCCACTTGTTTATTACGATGTCTTCGTGGACCACTTGGAATGCCTCCAGGGACCACCAGTGGTCCGCGGACCACCGGTTAAGAACCACTGGTTTACACAATAGCTAAACGACCTTGTAAATTACTTTCATATTTCCTTTCAGACATTACTAGCCCAAAATTCGTTGATGAATTAAAGATATATTTGAAGAAATTCAATCTGGAAAACAACAGGAAACTGGTATTAGAAAGGTAATTTGAAATATTTTTATGTTGCATGAATCAGTTTCATTCACGTTAGGTTAGTCAAAATAGAGTAAAAAAAACTAATTTTAGCAGTCATTTGAGTTCATTACTTTAGTTTTAATTCAGCCAAACTTAAATATTCTTAAGTAGGCTACTTAAAAAACTAGATTGAAAAATATTTACACCATTTTTTATTTACAGCGGCCAAAAAATCTGGGTGTTCGAATCAGTCCAATCAGCAATTGACAGATTCCACAACAGATGTCAAAACGGTGAAGTGTCTTGTGCCCTACTCAGTCCTTCAGTCAGTCTGTCTTACAACCTACAAGCGTTAGTAGGAATTGTGCAAAACGGAGCTACTTTGAGGACTATGTTGGATGCTGTTCAAAGTGAAGTGAACAACAGAAACGTCAATATAGGTAAGTAACTATGAGCTAGGACATGTAACATTGGCGTAATCGTAGTGCTGAAAACCAAGTCTTGAGGTAAATAAGAAGATCTATGATCAAAAAATCTAAAAACTATAGCTCACGCTTCTTGGCGGAAATCTGAAGCGTCATGTTAGCGGTTTGGTTTTATTTCCTCAAATTCGTGTTTGGGCTACTATTAATGTGTAATAATGGTGGATTATTAACCATTGAGTGTTCGTGAACGTGCATGAGTGTGGGCAAATGAAGCAGAACAGTGCATCGTGATTCTTCTGGTTCTCTCAAGTTGTCCATAGGAGGTCTCAGTAAAGCACCACAACTTTACTGAAACTCAAAGGGTGGGAAGGGGTATCATCTATCATCCTTCATTATATCATTACTTGATCTCATTTTGTAACTCGTATCACTTGAAAATGGCACAAATCAAGTCGACCTCGACGTGTATTGCCAACATCATCAAAAAAGAAGAAGAAGAACTATAGCTCTAGCGCATAACTCGGTCAGTGCCTGAGGTATGGGAGCGGCACGGGAGGGGTGGCAATGACATAATTATGACGTGACAGAGCATATAAATCTGAAGAAAATCTGTGGCCTAAGTCATGTATTTTGACAGTCAAGATCTCGCTGACGTTCATAAGTCGTCCCATTGAAAAACAGTTCTGAATCCGTATTCACAAGGGTCATTTTGATAGAACGATTACTCGATAGGAACGCAACTCAGTGTTTTGTTGTCGTTGAAGTTTGAAGTTTTGTTACGTGAATAAGGCTACTGAAGTCTCGCTGATGTTGGACTCATTAGTCTTAGGCAATAATTGCTGAAGCTACGCCGTGCGACGCCGTTCGCAGTATGGGAGCCTTCTTGGCTAGTTCACCCTCCGATAGTTTCATTAAGTCACTCACGACACGCATATAGGTCGCTCAACGAATGTTTGCTTGTGTTGATGGCCTCAACTTTCGTTGCGCGAACTATAACTTTCTAATAAATATAGACAAAGAAATGTTACCACTTTTTTACAACAAAGGTCAGAAATCTAATAAATATTTTTATCCTTTACAGACATAAGCCTAAAGTCGAAAGAAGAGGCGATCATCGACAAAATAAAGAAGCGTCTCAACGAGAATCTGCTGAGTTTGCAAAAATCAAGCAAGACTTTGGAATTGGGGCAGGAAAACCTCAAATTTTGGTCTAGCAATGAGATGAGAAAGTACATTTCGCCCAACAGAACCGTGGATGGGAAGTCTTATAAAGATTACGAAACTATTTATTTATCTATTTAATTCAATTCAAGTCTTTTAACATGATTCAAAACTTGAAAAAATGTAATGCCACAAGTGGGATTCAAACCCGCGACCTTTCACTTGCCTGGGGACTGTTCTTATGTACTGAGAGCAAAAAATTCACCCGTATTTGCTTTGAAAAACAACGTCTTATGTACCTGATGCAGTTGATTTTCTTCAAGTTTTTAATTATGTTTAATATTTAACATTAGAAATGTAAAAATCCTAATTAATCCCATCTTATTATTATTTGTATTGTTAGTCACCATCTTTTGGTCTATTGATTTTATTAAAAATATTTTCTAATCGATTTTTTGGAGTTTACTTACCTTTCAAACTTGATGACGTCATTTACATCCGTAGTACAGTCAGCATCAATTAGTTCGTGACATTCAAAGTTGCCAAAATGTTGATAACACAACCTTATTTCTATTGTAACAAAGACGTGTTGCGAACTTATTGGCTACTTTTGGTATCACGAACTATTTGACGCTGATTGTACACAATGTCTAAGGCGGTTATCACACTGCGCCGCGTGATTTTCATATAAAAAAACGCGCGCGGACGCGTCGTAAGTGTGAAGTGCCGCGCGTGTTTTCTATACAAACTGAGGTACTTGTATACAATGATTAAACCTGTCGCCCCGCGCTCCGCGGCGGAGCGCGGCGCAGTGTGATAACCGCCTAATAACATTAGATGAATGCAACCTCAAATTAACTGTTTTTAAAGTTCTTTGAGTGAGAAATGTACAATACTAATGTGAGAAATCTCTACTAGTGTTGAAATAAGGTCCACCCCGCGCTGGGATGCGCGCCGTGCGCGGTCTTATCGTGCAAAATCGATAAAAGTATGGCGCGCTAGGTCTACCGAACCTTTACGATAAATTTTAAACAATGTGGTAAAAACCCTTTCTGGTTCATTGTCATTCTTTTTTACTTTTTGATCCAAGTTTATATCTGGTGAATTTAAAAAGAAACGTAGACAAGTGACGTCATACGTGCCTTATTTTTACTGTTTGATTTTTTTATAATATGATGCTTGTTCTGTTCATAATACTTATAATTTGTTGACCGACGATAACTATAAAACTTAGAATAGGTCTACGGTACTAGGTAAATAAAACACGCTGTATTGGATTGGATCCTTTAATGAAAGTCATCATAAATAAATAATGTAAATGTTATAAATTATAAATGGTAGAGTATAAAAATATGAAATCATAAAAATATAAAAAGATCTGTTTAAAATGTATCAGGCGGAAGTTTTTTTTTTTAACAACACACACGAGAAACACATACAATACGTAATCTTACTGGCAATATCATAATTTCTTTGACATTTTCGGTATGTCGTAAATAAATAGCACAACGATTAAATCATTGCCTTCCTCTTTGTAGGTACATAATGTCGTTGTGCAATAAAAAATGGACCCGCAACATGGCGGTTGTCGTAAGCGTACTTAAGTATTCTTAAATCTAAATGCTTGTTTACAAGCATTGTATGGGGAACGCGGGGCGCGAGGGAGTAATATACTTAGTCAAGAATACACATTGATGCAAAATAGACATAATACAATTTCCTAATATGCCAATGTCGTCTACGAGACTGCTTATAAATATGCCCCGGTCACACCTCATAGCTTAGCTATGGAACATTATGCATTACATAGCTAGCTGTTGTACGAGTACTACTTACTTATAATACTGTTCAATACATAGCTGGGCATCGTTAGCCAAAAAATTAAATCGTCACTAAAAAAGGAAAAACAAATATTTTAAACTGCGATCTCCAACCCGCCTGCCAAGCGTGGGGATTATGGCAAAACCCTCCACTACAGTGGAGGAGACTCATAGTCCAGCGGTGGACTGTAAAGGGCTGTTGTTGATGATGATGATGGAAAAGGTAAATTATAGGTAAACTGTGGCTGTGGAAAAAAAATTGACGAAAGTGGAACACAGGGACAACCTGTTGTGCCTATGAAATACTCGTAGTAACATGATTATAGAAACGGGTTCTTAACTCTTGTAGTAAGAGAATATTTTTTTATATAAAACAAGGTGTCATGGGACTATACTGGAGAGGGTATTGAAGATTTCGTAACGCATGCCATAGGGCCCGCATTTGGGGAATCATTTTCGCTAATCGATTGGATAGGCGGAGGGCGGGAAACTGGGAACGACGAACGCCGATTGCGAGAGAACTTTACGCATGACTGTAAGTACGACTCTTTTAGCCTTTTAGCAGTTGCTTCAAGAGTTTGTCTTTGATCAGACGTACCGGGATTCCGTTTCATGGTGTTGAGTTATCGGACTTATCTAATGAAAATGAGTCATATTTACTAAAGAGTTAACAGCTTAAATTACTCAAGTTAAGTTATTCCGTGACTAGAAATTTTAACTTCGATAGATAAGTGTGACTGCAAAATGGCATCCTGAGAATCATCTCAAATGCACCATGGGTCATTACCAACACAGAAATCCATGAAGCTCTGAGCATGAGAACTGTTAGGGAGGAGCTAAAGGTAACAGGGAATAAATATAAAACGCGACTGGAAAATCACCCAAATCAGTTGGCTACCGCGTTGGCAACAGCTACACCACAGATAATTATAATACTAGGCTACACTAAACGACTGAAGCGCCACGATATACCTACTCGGCGACAAATGGTGAATGAGAAGTGTCCTGCTGGGGCTCCTTGTTTTTCTTTAAATTTATTTATTGGGCTTTCAAGTAACACCAATATTGTTGGGGCAACATCATTGTGTCAGAAGAAAATCTTGAAAGTTCGCGTCGCGGAAGGTGCGATTTATTTGATGTTGAGTGTAGTTTGGAACTGATTGCAGATGAGCGCAAAAAAAAAGTATGGAATAGCAATAATGATTTTGAATTTGAATAATTCAGTACACACACCGGCAGATTTAGCGGAACGCAAAAAAAAGTATGAAAATAAGGAAAATTACTACTGATCTATGAAATATTTATTATACAAAATAAAGAGATAATTAAAATAAAATAAAATAACATATATTTTTTAAATATTTAGTCGTTTTTATTTAATAAAAAATCATCGAAACGAAATTTCAATTTTTCAGTTTTGAACAAAAATTAGAAATTGTGGCCAGATTAAAAATTAGGGTAGCTTATCACTATCCAAATGAATGAATTAATGATGGGTATTTCCCCCTCTTGCTCTGATGATGGTTTCCATTCATCTGAGCATGCTGCAGTTAATGATATGAAGGGTATTTTGGGGCAATGTCTGCCATTCCTCTAGTAACGCGTTTCTCAACACCACCGGTGGTATTCTGAGTTTAACACATCTTTTAAGAAAGTCCAAGACATGCTCTATAGGATTCTTGTCTAGGGATCTTGCCAGCCACTGCATCATGGGTATATCCAAATGGTTTAGATGTGCCTGTACTGAGCGAGCACTGTGAAAACGAACATTATCGTGAATTAAACTAAAGGAGTCCACAATAAATGGAGTAAATGGCACATCATGTTCTTCTAAAATGTTCCTAGTGTACCATTCAGAAGTCGTATTTCCTCCATCACCCACCACTAACTCCGTGCGAGCTCCCAAAAAAATCCTTCCCCACACCAGAATTAAGCTACCTCCATAAACCACGATATTTTCAAAATTAAGACTAAATGTTACGTTCTCTTTGTGTCTCCATATTCGCTATCTTCCATCGATCTGGTTTAAGAGAACTCTGCACTCATAAGTGAAGAGATCATGCCTCCAGTCGTTCAAGACCCAATCACGATATTCACGTGAAAAGTTCAATATGTTTTTTCGGTGCTGTGTCACAAGTTGGAGCTTTCTCGGGTATGCACGACCCTATACCAACTTCAGTAAATCTCCTGTGAACTGTGGGCTCAGTCACTCTTACTCCTCGAGTGTCTTTAAGGTTATTTCTGGCTTGAACAGCAGGTAACCGCGACTTTCTGAAAACTCGAAGTTGTAAAAAACGGTCATCCCGTCGCGAAGTACGCCTTTTTCTGACTTGAACCCTCCTCCTAACGACAGAAATGATCAATCTGTACCGTTGGTTACTGCCATGGGTGGTCGATACTGATCAACGACGTCTTACGGCAGCCGATTTGTATGCATGGCCGTTACTTCTCATTTCATCTGCCTTAATGATTTCTGACGGTGCTAAGCTGGGCATAATAAACCCTTATAAGTAACTGAATGCTTACACAACAAAATTCTCAGAAAAAAACATCTTTCACGTAAAAGAAATCCAAATTAGCAAAAGCTTCATTCAATTCAAAACACTCAACGAAACTGTTGATGGGGTAATTTAAACAAAATAATTAAAAAAATATACTGTTGGCAATTATTTTTTTCATATTTAGAATTAAATTAAAAAATAATGTCATAATTAGGCATTTTTTTCCTAAAATAATGATGATATTGATGCTTTTTTTTCCGTTCCTCTAAATCTGCCGGTGTGTGTATAATTACCTACTAACGGTCTTGTGCCCAGCTATGTATCTTATTTAGGTACAGTGTAGACACAGATAATATAATACGTATAGATTTACTCCTTACGAGAGCAGTTCATATTAATAAGCATGTTCATATCTATAACATTAATTTCATCGTCTTCATCCTCCTCTTCTTCAGATTCAGAGAACTTGCGCTTTGAGAAGCCTGTAACAATATTTAACCATTATAGGTAACTGTTACAATTAAAATAGTAAGACACGGGTCTTAACGCGATGTTTATTAATGAGTTACATTAAGTACTCACGCTTGACGTTTCGGCTGCGATGCTGCTGAAAATCTTCATGAGTTAAATTAAGTACTCACGGCTTGACGTTTCGGCTGCGATGCTGCTGAAAATCTTCAAGCCCCCTCGAACGGACGCCGCGAACCGCCAGTCTGCTTATGACCACGGCTGCAGCATCGCAACCGAAACGTCAAGCCGTGAGTTAAGTAGTACATAATGTAACTCATTAATAAACGTCGCGTTAAGACCCGTGTCTTACTATTTTAATTGAAATGGAACGCGAAGGTTTAAAAACTTATATAACTGTTACAGTTAAAACCCGTTTTCCATAGTTAAAACTAGAACTAGTTAACTGCTACTCTAAGTTTAAATTAGTGTAAAACTAGTTATATTAACTGAATCATTTCGTAACAACGCGTTTTCCCTAATTTTCACATTGAGTGAGGATTTAGTGAAAACTAGTTTTAAATACCCCTCCAAAACGATTCAGAACCATGTATTTGTAAAACTCCAGCAAGCACCTACTTATTTATGTCTTTTTCATATATTTTTTTTAATCGAATCGTAACATTAACATGCAACAGGTCGAGGAGAGCCATGGCTGAGACGAAGAGAGTTAACGATCACTGCTGAAAATAAATAAGTAAGGTACGTACTAAGCACGAATAACTTGCGTAAAAGTTAATCGTATCGTTAACGTAAAAAAAATGTATGAGAATCTGAGAACGCCTACAAGTGCCTACAACGCCTAGCCGAACACGGGCCGTGCGGGCTTACACGTACTTTTGCCGATTGTCACGCCTATGCGGACAACACATACGTCTGTGTTTTGATATAATGTGGACAATATGTGTTAAAGCAGTGTTTTTCAACTTTTTCATGACGGGACTCCCTAGTATGAAAAAATATTTTGCGACCCCCTCGACCGCTCGTTTTTTTCATGCATTTTATAGTGTTGCTTAGATGTTGTAAGAATCGAATATTTAAATCCATAGTTACAACATTTAAACTGCGGCGTTATCATGCGTCGTATTGTGAGACGGAGCGGAGCGGGAGCGAAAGGCTGACTCCTCTTAAAGAGTTCTAACTGTTCTAACTGTTGAAAAACGGCATTCAGTCGCCTGATAGTTTATAATGATCCAATTCAAGTGAATGGTGCAACCTTATGAGTCTATCCAAGGAGCCTATGCGGCTATGCTATACACTCCGCGATTTTTAAGAGCGCTTTCGACTCACGTTTGTTTGTAGCGATACAGGTGACGTGATACATGCGAAATTTGCACCCAATCTATGGATAAAGTTTGTCCATTTAATGTCCATAGACTGAACCCAAGTCCGACTTTCGCGTTTTTCCTGCAAATGTAGGAAAAACGCTCGCGCATGTGCTAAGAACTGTGTTAACCACAGGTGTTAACGTTCAAACCATAGACAAAAACCAAAAGGTCCTTAAAATTGCCAACATGAAAAAATACACTGGTCAACAAAAAATCAAAATGAAAAAGGTGCCGAGATTCTGTTGATAGTTTATTATTAGGTGTGTATTAGTAATAATAAAAATATTTTTCTTTTTTTTTTCCTACGTGTAGTTTTGGATCTACCCTCAGTTTTAAAATTTAGCTTTAATCGGTACTTTGGTTGCACAGATTGTAGTGTTCTCGGTACATTTTTATAAATGCATTTATTTTAATATCATGTCTACATTGCCAAGAAGTTGTCTCAATAATCAAAATGTATTTCTGTTACATTGGTAGAGTGTACACAGTTAAAAAGTTCATAAATTCAGGCAAGATTTTATTAAAAGTGCTTATTTTTCTTACTTTAAGTCGGAAATTGTGGTTGAATTCAAGCCGTGGATACCCAAAATTGTTTTTATAATCTTCTGTGAACACTTAAGGCAATATTACAATGGTCAAAGAAGCCGTAACATGAAGTTCAGAGTGGAGAAAGTGAGAAAAGAACAAAAAAAAATTCTACTTTGAGCATATTTTTTTTTTAAATTAATTTATTAAAAGTAATTTTTAATGGTCCATAAATAACAATATTAATAAAAGATACTGATTTCTTAAGTTCGATGGACTATTTGGGACGATTTGCATAGATTTTGTTCATTGAAATTACATTTTTTTTTTTCGGAAATCACTAGTCCAGTAACTACTCTGAAATTGTGAGACATGCCTTAAAAACTCAGGATGTCATAATTTTTATCAAAGAGCACTACCTCCACAGTCATCTTGACCAATTCCCAGAGAATTTTGGGTCACTATAGCATGCTATAGCTAAGAATAGCGAGAGCGATGCTATCAAGACCTAAAAACCATTGGAAGAGAGGTACCAAGGCAGATGGGATCGGTATATGATGGCTGATTACTGCTGGAGGATGTAACGTGATAGTTCCATTACACCTCATTCACAAAAGTCGTGGAAAATAAAGTTTTTAAGCATTTCAAAATATTATAAACGCTGATTTTGGTGAAATTTTGTATTTTTCTATACACGTCAAAATCTAGAAAACCACACGTAGGAAATCAAAAAATTTGCTACTAATGCAACCAGCATAAGGTCCTCAATCAAAAAATATATACAATTCCTTGGCACCAAAACCACTGTTGACCAGTGATATCAATGCAACTTACTGAGCAATGGCTTAGCCACTTTCAAGTTGAGGACTTCGTTGTTGCACGTAGCCTCAAGCTCGAGAAACTGGTCTATGGCTGAACCAGCGGTGGATGGACCAGATTTTGGACCAGGAGCCGCAGTAGACGGCCCTGGGGTGGCCAATGAGGCCATCTCGGAAACCAGCTTTTGATCTGAAGGCGGGACTCCAGTGACTCCAGTGGGTATGTCTGAAGCCTTCTTCAGTGGTTGACCCTTTTGGTTGAGACTATTTTCTTTAATGAACTCCCTTTTCATGTTTTCCAGCTGCATCCTCTCAATCTGGAACCAAGAGTTTATTGTTACAACATTCTCAGTTCTCACTCAAGTTTCAAGCTAGGTAGATAAAATATATCGTGGGCATTGTTCTTTTTTACAGAAAAGATTTACGTTTTAACCCCTCTGGCTAAGCTAAGTGCTTTTGTGGTTTCACCACAATAATCAAATTCGGACCAGTATAACCAGTATTTCTCAGATCTTGAGTCGACCAGTCTGACACTAACATTGAGGTATTTGTCGTCTTAAAAATACAACTAGGAATTGAAGTAAGAACTGCAGCGCTCGCGCGGCGCGCGTCTCATACTTAGTTGTTAAGTAATAATGTAGGATGTGTATACCCTACAATAAGTGTTATGTTAATTTATGTTAATGTGACATACCTAATTATTTTTTTGCGCAGCTTTAACTTACAGTTGAACTACAACAACCAAATGACGGGCGGTAATCTATAAGAAACCGCAAACCGCGATTGCTTGCGGATTTATAAGCCTAAGCCGTTTTGCGGTAAAAAGCTACGTTACTCGTACGGAATACGTTGGGTATGTGATGCTATTTATGTAATGTCAATGTTTTGAATAATGTTATTTTTTTTAATTTAAATGTTGGTTGGAGAGGCACCCGCTGAAAACCAGCGGCTCGATTAATGCTGAGCGAGCGCCTTTTTGACACAAAAATATGCGTGTATAGTTTTAAGTTCCTTTGTTCTATTTTTTATTTTTTCTTTTTGTGTCAAATAAAGTTTTTCTTATCTTATCTTAATGTCGATGTAATGAAAATTGAATTCCCCTATCATAATGTAAGATTCCACATTAAAATTTTTAAATTTGTATGTAATTATGTATGTAAACCCCTTTGCTTGAATTTGTGTCTGTCAGGTCTTGTTGGTTGTCCTAATTAAATAAATAAATAAATTTAAACATTGACAGTGCTCGAGATAGGTCCAGTTATAGACAAAACCAACTATTTCTAACGTGGTTTTCACCAAAAAAAGTACAAATCACATTTGTCTACATTGAGATTATCTAAGAATCGATCTACTTGTTCGAGCGACACTGTTGAAAACTTGAAACCGGAAATACGGAAGCGCGGAAAATCCCGTATCAAGAAACGAAACCGCAGCTTTAGTTACACACGTATCTACTCAAGGTTAAAATTGCGTGCGTTTAAAATATTGTTATTAAATTGATTTGTGCTTGAGTACCTAAATTATCGATTGAGCGTCGTTGCACGCTTCGAGCAACTGTGCAGCGACGCCTACGACTCAGATCTTGCGCACACCCTAAAAATAAGCGCACCTGGCCACGCAGAATCGCATGCAAAATCAACAAATTATAAGTATTTTTGCAATAAAATATGTAATCAAACATAACAGAACCATAGAAAGTTCAAATTTAATGTTAGAAGGCTTGATTAACTAACAAAATCGCCTATGTCTACCGGTCGGACATTTTAGGCTGGCCGCGCACTTTAACTGCGACGAACGCGTCATGGAAAATTGAAAATTTTATTAAATTATTTTTAACTATATTTTCAGACGCATCACCAAAAAAATTGTTATTAAGAAAATGCGTTTAATCTGAACATAAGGCACACTTTTATAGTTTTAACTAGCTATAAAGATATTAAAATTTGATGCCTGCTGCTCGTAAACATTTTACTATTCCGCTAACAAAGAAAACTTACAATCTTTTAAAAACAAGAGAGTAAATATTTAAAATAAAGGTTCTTTTCCTCTAATCTCCTAAAACATTTTTTTCCTAATAAAATTACGAACCTGGAGAGCATTGCGCTGATTTTTAATTTTCTTTAATGCGTCGAGTATCCATTTTTGTTCAGCAATAAGCTGCTTTTCTTGATGTATTTTCTCATTTAAATCAAAATCGGGATTGTTCTCGCTCATTATTTATGCAAAACAATTTTCTAGGTAATTAATTTGTATCGGTTCGTCGCAAGTCGCAACTTCGGTCGTCGGATAAAAATCGATCGATAACATCAAAAAGTGTTGCCAAGTCATTCATTACCTGTGTGTAGGTAGGTATATTAAAAACCCATAAATCATTTATCGGATGCTGTACCGTGTCACTGTGTGAAACGAAACGTCGACAACAAGGGATGACAAGGTTAGGGTCTTGCCTGGGTAAACTCGCACTGTTAGTACAATAGTGTTGTAACTCAAAATGTGACTTTTTCCAGAATTTATGAATAAATGGATTATACTTTATTTAATACGTTTATAGACACGATATAATACACAATCTAATATACAGGGTGTTAGGTAAATGGGAGATTTGTATGAAAATTAAAATAATTAATAAAATGAAGATATCAATTTTCTGACTTCACCATACCATTTATATGCCCATGTTAACATGGGCTAGTGTCGGCTCATATACCCATTTACCTAACACCCTGTATATTTGTTACGGTATTTAAGTAGTATTTTGGCTGGTTAACAAAAGTTGAGCTATTTTAATCGAGTAAGTATCGTGTTAATTTATTTAAATTCGCAAGCTTTCAATGTACTTAGTCAATGCAGGTAATGGTAGTTTAGTAACCATATTATTTTAAACTTTAAGGTCCTAATTTTTTTTAGTTTTTTGTCATATTAAGGGTTATTAAGTTACTTTAATAGTCTTACTCGGGAATATCGACATGCTCTATTATGTGGGTACCTAAGTAATGAATGGTTGTCCTAAGCGGTAGGTAGCAAGAACTGAAGGCGCTGGATATAGGCCAATACCAACTGGGCGATCTGAGTTGGGGGAGGAAGGTAGACGTCCTGTGCTGTGACTGAAATGATGATGATATTATTAGGGATGTTATGGATATGTTGTTTCGGTTATGGATACGGTTACTGATATATGAATAATATTATACCGATTATACCGATTATACCGGTTTCGGTTACGGTTACGGATATTTTTTTATTTCGGATATCCGAAAGTTTTGGTTACGGTTACAGATATTTGTGCTTTAGAATGCAATTCTTAGCCGCACATTTTACATCGAATAAAAAGTAAATAAAAAATAAAAATTGATACGTCCGATTTTTAATTCGACGGAATTCTGACAGCTGTCATTTTTTGACAATTCAGATGTAATAAGCCTTTTTTGCTTTGAATTATTAATAAATAATATTAAATTAAATTTCATCAAGTACAACTTACAAGAATGAACTATTGTTTGTATTGTGAATTCAATGTACACTAATTATTATGTACATTTTAGAGATTAAATAGAAAAAAACGTGTTTTTAACACAGTAAAACAACATATTAACATAAACGAAAATATGTATTGATCATCAATCATCGTTGTCGTCATCATAATCAACTTGGATTATAAAATTGGCATCTTGTTAAATTGATTATTTTATGAAGCTAAGATTTTATTAACAAAAGGATTTTCATAAAAAAGGTTTGTAACCCATGGATTATTGGGCAGGGATTCCAGTAATAGAAAAATAATTTCCCAATTTTTTTTGTAACTTCCATAATATGATAATAAAAATTCAAATAACCATTTTGAAATGATCAGTACATTTTTAAGCCTTAGTTTTTCAAGTGAAACCTTAAATTCAAGAAAGGATTATTTTTTAATTTGTGAAAATGCTCTCCATTCTTAGTGGAAATGTTTCAATGTTGACAACACTTCTGAAATGTCAAAATTCCGTCGAATTAAAAATCAGAGTTTAGATGGCATTATAAAAGTAAATCAGATTGTTATGCCTTTACATTATACCTAATGCTATACAAAAAACAATTTAAACTGCCTACATCTGAAACTATCCGAAACATTTGAAACTGTTACGGTTTCGGATATCGAAAGTTTCGGTTACGGTTACGGATATCCATAACATCCCTGGATAATATGTCCTACAGGCTACAGCCTCTACCAAAGTGGGTTTGTTGTAGAGACTGAGTTGACCATGTTTCTTGGTGGTCTTCCGCTGAAAGTAGCCCGATATAACAGCGAGATTTGTTTTTTACCAGTCGTCGCGTCGCGTCGATAGAAAAGAATAAAATAGGTTCCCTTCCCTTTTTCATTCCCAAGTTCTCCCAGGCTAGCACTACTTGCAAAAAGTTAGAGGAGTGTCTGCTGCTTGCTTGTGCCATAATTAAGAAGCAAGCCTTTTAGTCGAGTAATTTAGTCGAGTGGCGAGTAATTTAGTAGCTAAACGTGGCAACACCAAAAATTTAGTCGAGTAGGCTACTAAATCGTTCAGTCAAGTCAATCCATTTTGTTCTATTTTGACCACATTAATTTTAAATTAATTACCACCGTGTCGCGATGCCTTGAACTGCTCCTTCCCAACACTGAATCAAAGATTACATCTTGACACGTATTTGCAACTCTAAAAAGTGTGGGTAGAAAGACAATTCCACCAAAATATAGGAATTACCTACAAATATGCAAGGTTCTTACCTCCTTTGCCGCTATTGTCCGTACTTTAAAAATATAAAATTTGACATCATTTATGTTCCGAATTTAATGCTTTAATGATTCTAAGCAAAGTCCTTGAAAAATATTTATAGTAAGCAGCTGTACAAATGTACGTTATAAATAATGATTTCATTATTTCAAAGCTTTATTTGAACTTTTTGAACACTGATTTTTAATAAACTGCTCAGTATTATTAAATTTTAGTTTTTACAAATTTGAATTAGGATCAAATCGGAACGCTATCCTAGCCTTAATGACATTGACAACAAATGTCAATTTGACATTTGTTTCAGTCGGCAATTCGGGCTGTTGTTTCGTTGTTTGTTTTATTTTCTACAGTACAAAACGAATGAATTGCTGTGTTGTCTGTTTACTTCCCTCATTAGATAAATTAAGTATCATTTAATAAAGTGTATCTATACCTAGCCATTATCATAGTGCACAAACACCATAGTGTACTACTATGAAACGGAAGTTTGAATGCTCAAGATTAACTAAACATACAAGGTTAATGAAAATTAAGCGAAAAAATGAAGATCTTGAGGTTAAAAAGGAGAAATTAAGGAAATCTAGAGATGCCAACAGGGCTCGGAGGGCGGCGGAGACACCAGAACAGAGAGAAGCAAGACTAGAGAAAAGTAGGCTATATAACAGAAGGAAACGGGAACATATAAAAGCTCAAATGAAAAGTCAACATCGTAATGCTATTATAGAAGCTGTTAAAAGAAAAAAATCTGCACAAGAAATAAAAGAAATCAGGGAAATAAATAATGCTGAAAAGCAATTGGCTCGTGGACAGAGAGAGGTAACAGAACTCGTAAACAAATTGAAAAAGCAATCATCCAGTTCTGACGATGGTCAAGAGAACCATACGGCTAATGGTGAGAAAAACGAATCAAACAAAACGGGAACATCAGAAGACAGTGACGAAATTACCATAAATCACCTTTGTATAGTGGAAATAACTTGTATACAATCTGAAGCTGATGATATAAATTAAATTACTGGTTCCTTTTGGCTCTTTACTCGTCGTTAATTTTGTGGTCAGGAAGCCTGGCAAGAGAATTAATTTGAATTTTACCGATTAAGAATTCATTTTGCACTAGTGGCTGTTGTTTTTTTTTTTAAGTTTTAAATAATATGTTCTTAAATATTCAATTAAAAGAATTGTTTTATTTATAATTTGGAACTACATAATGATAATAAGAATGCCTTTTATTTTTTAGGTAGAAGTTGTTTACACTGTGCTGTTAAAAATAATGTTTATTTTAATAACAGTGTAAATAATTATTTTAAAATTTTAAAGCAGTGTTCTTTCAAGTCATTTGTAAATAGAGTATTTATTTAATTAATTGAAACTTGTAATGTATGAATAATACATAAATAAATTTTAAAAGATGTAAGCTTTATTAAATTAATCAAATATGTTTTTAATATTAAATCCACCTCCTTTTATTCTATCGATGATTGTAAATCCTGCCATCTATTGCTTTCATTATAAACTAAGAATAAATATCTGGTAGTGAAACAAGTCACTAGATGTAGTCCAGTCATTTAAGCTTAAATTAGGTAAGAATCTCGGAATTCGAGATACCCAGCTGTAAGTCTGTAAATACTTGTATATTGACACCCTAAAAGTTGTCTCAAAACCTACATATGGTAGGGTGTGTTTAAGCAACTATTAAATTTTAAGGTCAAAGGTCACAAAAATCGCTTTTTTTGGAAATATCTCATTTCCTATGGGTTTTTTGCTATTTGTATTTATTATCAATATTGTAGAATACAAAATTCTCTACAAATTTTGTTCAAAAAATTTTTTTTATACGTTGAACCGTTTTCGAGATAGAGGGCGGCCGCTAGTAGGTANATTTTTGTCTGTCTGTCTGTCCGTCTGTATGTTCCTTATAGAAACAAAAACTACTCGACGGATTTTTACAAAACTTGGTACAATTATTCTTCATTCACCTGGGCAGGTTATAGTATACTTAGGAATTCCCACGGGAACAGGAATTAGCGGGAAAATCCTTTTGTATGAAAAATCTAAACGCTTAACGGAAGTTAGACGCTTGAAATTTGGCATGTAGGTACCTTAGTAAAAGTAAACAACAAGGAATTCCAGAAATTCCCACGGGAATTAGCGGGAAAATCCTTTTGTATGAAAAATCTAAACCGCTTAAGTTGACCTGAAGTGATGCAGTGACCGCGCGCTCTCCGCCCTCTATTTCGAAAACGGTTCACCGTATAAAAAAATTTTTCAAACAAAATTTGTAGAGAATTTAGTATTCTACAATATTGATAATAAATACAAATAGCAAAAAACCCATAGGAAATGAGATATTTCTAAAAAAAGCGATTTTTGTGACCGTTGACCTTGAAATTTAATAGTTGCTTACACCCTACCATGTAGGTTTTGAGACAACTTTTAGGGTGTCAATATACACGTATTTACAGACTTACAGCTGGGTATCTCGAATTCCGAGGTGAACTTACAATAATGACTGGACTAATAGACAGTCATGCTTTGTTCATTCGCCGAGTCGAGTGAATAACCGGTATAGGTATACCTACTATGTTTAAGTGAAGGCTGGGCGCCCAAGTGGTGGCGTGCTGTAATAAAAATAAAAATGTCGCTAGACTCGCACAGCGCAGCGCACTCGGTATAAATCATAAAGTTTATGGTAACTTTATGGTATAAATAGAAGTAAGTACAGGCGACAGCACATCGGACGGCTAGGATGCGCGCCGTGATAAATTTTTACGATGATTTTAGTTAGACGTCAAATTATATGCAAATGTATAGGCTTATCGCGTAAAATCGATAAAATGGCGCGATTAGAGCTTATCGCCACAGTTATTCGAGGTGCGCATAGATCCTAGGTTTACAGACAGACCACAGATTAGTGTCTTGGACTACTTACACATTTTTGTTGCATACTCGCCTGTATTACAACTGGTTAAGACCCTTACAGTGGTTAGCTTGACATGCATGCTGCCGCCTGTACACAATTCACAAGCGAACCGTGTCGTGCAGATTTCGCAAGCGATATGAGTCCTTACACTCAATGTTTTAAAGGTGGTAATGGTTTGACATCATTATTATTATTACTGCTTGCCCTCTCATGGCGGGAAATCAGACCACCCCCCGCCCGGTACCCTTCGGACTTGTGGAGTGCACAGATTAGAGAGGTGGAGTGATCTCAAGCCCTTGAGGCCTTTTTGTAACTTAACTTTTTTCGATCAATAATTTTTGTGTTAGGTTTTTTATGGCTGATGGCGTGATGTAAAATAAGTAGGTACCTACCTATCTACACAGTATTTTATGATTTATTTACTGTGCTACCTACTTAGTAACATTGAAACTAATTCGTTCGTTTCAGTCACATGTCGTCTTCTGCTGGACAAAGGCCTCTCACCTCTCACAAAGATTTCCTGCCCTGCAGCCTGCATTCAAGCATTCCATGCCTTTCCGCGATCTTCAGCAGATCGTTGGTCCACTAAGACTGAGTTGCACCAACATACTTTTACCGTAACTATAACCGATTTTTTTTTTGTATGAAGTTTGTCAGATTTTGACCTTTGTTAAAGTTAAAGATGGTGCAACTCACTCAGCCTTAGATGAAAAAAAAAGCGCTACTGGTCTGTTTGGCTAAATATTGCCAACATTATTATTATCAACATTTTCAACATGCTCTGTTCGTTGCGCGTGTTTCTCAAAAGGGGATCGTTATCTTTATTTTCGTTCAAGAAGATAACGATAACCGGTTGTAATAAATGGTTTTGGCATTCGTTGTTCTGATTACATTTTATTTGGCTTGGTTACGCTCAAAAGAAGCGTAATCACTAAAAATGATTCTCATTAATTATTATAACCTAGGTACTTCTCTCGATGCTGAATTAGGTAGGACCTACTGCGTTAATTTGAAACATGCTCACTCAACAACGCCTCTACGCTAGGCCACGCTCGCGCCACGACGCCACGCCACGTCATGCTACGCTGCGCCACACATGACAATGTAATTAAATAAACATGTATTTGTGATAAGATTACTTAGGTATTTGGGTTGACTAGGTAGGCTAATACCTTCCAAGTCGAACAGTTAAAAACCAGAGTACGATTTTATCACCATAATACAACATCCATGGGTCGGCTGCGGGCGAGAGCTCGGTCGTTTCGCCGGGCCACCCGCCCCCTCACCCACAGGGGGTAAGGGGTACAGCGGAGAGGGATATTGCGCAGTCGGTACCCTCCCCGACCCCGACCCGACTCACCCTCTCTGCCACTCGGCGAGGCGAGAGAGGACGCACCCTACTCCTACTCGTCTTATTGTTGAAACATTTTAATACCACCGGGACTCGAGGGAAAAGCCGGATTTAACCGTGAGAGGTAGGGAGAAAGCATGGATATTTGAAAGACATTTTAAAATAAACTTAGCGCTGGCTGGACGCACCCAAGTGTATAAAATTAATGAGAAGTAGGTATATTCTTCTGAGTGTTTTTATTCTACAGGGTGTTAGGTAAATGGGTATATGAGCCGACACTAGCCCATGCTAGTATGGGCATATAAATAGTATGGTGAAGTCAGAAAATTGATATCTTCATTTTATTTATTTTAATTTTCATACAAATCGGATTTTATAAAATTTATTTTGTATGAAAATTAAAAAAAATAAAATAATGATATCAAATTTCTGACTTCACCATACCATTTATATGCCCATGTTAACATGGGCTAGTGTCGGCTCATATACCCATTTACCTAACACCCTGTATTAATATAAACTTCTAAAAATAATTAATAAAGTTAAGTAGGTATACTCTGAGGGAGAAGTCACACGGAGCGGTGCGGTCGCGGCGCCGCTCCGGAGCGGTGCCGCTGCGGTGTCCTGCATATAAAAATCAATGATATGCCAGACAGTGCGTTCCGGGCCCGGCACCACACCGCAGGCACACCGCACTTCGATTGAGGGAGAAGAAGCCACACGGTGCGGTGCGGTCGCGGCGCGGCGCTGGAGCGGTGCCGTTGCGGCGTCCTGCTTATAAAAATCAATGATATGCCAGACGGTGCGTTCCGGGGCCGCCGCACCGCTGGTCGATTGAGCGAGACGGTGGCCGTTGCGGCGCCCCATACCACCATGTGTACAGAGATGCGGCAAAATGTTTGCGGTGCGGCGCCGCACCGCACCGTGTGGCATCTTTCTGAAACTCTTATCATCTATCTATGGCGCGGTTGCCTTCTTTGTTAAACTCCTTTTGGAATGATGGTTACAGCAAATATCAGTGTTTCCACAGAAAGCCTACAACCAATGAATACTTACATGAATGAGACCAGGAGGCTCATTAGAAAATCATTTCTTACAATAGAAGTAAACTTATCGGGAGTTGGGAGTCTTGGGAGGTCTTCTGGTATTGCAGATGTTGGTAGTACTAGCTTGTTTGCTTCCTATGCTATTCCTGCGGCTGCCTTATAGTAAAAAAAAAAATTGTTGTCCTCACAGGTTGTTCTTAGACCGCTTCTTCCTAGGGTGGCTGATGAAATAGCCATTCGGAAAGGAGTTAAAAAGAAGTTAGACATCTAGTTATTTTGAGCATAATGTTGATCGCACTCAGCCAGAAAAGTTAAGATATTATTATAGTGGGGTATACCTATGGTAATGGTGGGTCTTCCATATTCTGAACATAGGCCTATCCCACAATGATTTCCAGATTGCTTGCTATGCTCGGTGTTATAAGATTCAATAAAAAATTAGGAGATCCGTAAACTAACCAAAGTCGCTCCTTCCTTACCTACAATCCGATCGAGTTATCTGCGTACCTCGCTGGAATGCGACTCTACCTCGTACTCACCCGCTCATCTCCACGCGTTCGCCAAATTCGTACCAGAGAGCATCGATATGACGTCATAACTGCCAGGTGCGTAGTTACCTTGATAGGGTTGTACAAGAGCAGGAGATGTATGGAGAATTAAAGCCAATATCTTTGCACAAAAATACCTAGCCACCTAATAAAAAGTTCGCCGTAGAAAGCAGAGCCTTAGGGTGTTATGGGATAAGTATGTACCGACACACCCTGCCTAGTGTAACCCTGGGACTGGGAGGTAGGTGCTTCCACCTCCTTCCCCCACCCACAGTGGCCACCACTTACTGGTAATTCCCTAACCACCCCTCATTTACTCGTAGGCTTGTAGCGGGATGTGAACGAATTTGAATATAATTTCTTCTAAAACAAAGTACTCGTAAGTAATTTATTATTTTAGTAGATACCTAAGTAAAATTTTCTGATAAACGTCCATTATTAAATTAAATTTTTGGCATGAATTTGTTTGTCCTCAATTTAATTTTTAGTTTACCCACTTACTCTCTTAGGATTGATAAATTCTAACTTCGTACAGTAACTGTAGGTACTCCTACGTTTTTAATTTAGTTTCGATGACCCCATGCAAATCGTTGATCACGTAGTCCAATACACTAGAGCTCGAGCGAAGTAGAAAACAAACGAAAGAGTAAGTTCTTTTAATTTGTAAATTATTGCAAATAATAAAAAATAAATAGTTACACGTATTTGAACCAATAAATTATTTTTCTTTCTTTCTTTCAAATATACCTAAATTGTGCGAAATATTACGGGAAATCGGGTTGGTGTTGTACGAGAAAGCGGGTCGGTGCAGTACGGGAACTACGGGAAAGCGGGTTTGTGCTGTACGAAAAAGCGGGTCGGTGAATGGCTGTACGAAAAAATGGGTCGGCGCCGCGCTGGCAAGAGAAAATGGAGTGGTAGACCGACACCCATGATTTCATTTATTTAATGACTGACTGACGTTTATTAACATCGAAATAGACGTCTCATTAAAACTGCTAAAGTAAATTATTTAGGGACAGTGATAAGATAAGACTGATAAGTAAGCAGTAAACACCTACCTATACAATATTAAATTACTTAAGTAAGTATTTAAGTACTTAACTACTTAAACAAGTAGGTAAGTAATTATTTAAGTACTTACCTAAGTAAGTAATTGATTATTAATATAACGGCAACGACGTCAATAACACAGAATGAATGATAACGTCGTAAAGTCGTTTGTAATTCTCATAACCAATCAAGGTCATCACGCTAATAACCCAGGAAACAACATATCGTTCGCTGTACACGACTCGACCACAATACGCTTTGTGAGCTGGCATTATTATTATTATTCCACTTTGAATCGCGTGCACGACGCTCAACTCGAGCCGAGTAAGCGAGGTCATTCCAATACGTAGGCAGGTACTAAATCCAGCGGCCGACCCGTTCCGATCATAAATATACCTACTAACATCTAGCCACTCGCTAGTATGTTTATGTAGAAAGAGTCGCTTGTGGAAAGCGCGAGATGAGACAAATATAGCGAACACTCATGCGAGCGATTGCGACAGCATGCCCAGCGTCAATCTGCCGCTAGGTGTTTGCCAGCCAACCAATACTGGCACTTCGCAACACTGGCACTGGCAGGGCAGCCGTACGTACAGTGCCTGTGAAAGGAATAGAAGTTCGCTCGCTCGCTCGACCTTGCCTTGCCTTAGTCTGCTGTAGTCTGGCTGCGCGTTCGATCGAAGCGAAGCTGTGAAACTGTGAAAGTCGTTCGGTTACTTACTTATCCAACACGTTTCTCAAAGTAATTATTACAATTGTAATTTGCATAAATTGATTACAGTTGTAATCGAATATCAACAATTTTGACTGACGTACACAACAAGCCTATTGGTGGATAAAACTATGGTTGAGAATTGAGTCAGTCTTTTTGACGTGAGTCGTTTATTTATTAGCCGGCCATTTTGTATTTTCGTTTCCAAGAATTCCAAGTGCAATACAAGAGATCAGTGACAGGAGTGCGCGGAAAATACAGAATTAGCATTTTTCTTGTTCTATTGTTGTTTTTATGACAAAACTGAAGCCGGGAAGAGTCGGTATACAGTTGTTAGCCTTGTGGACTCAGATTTATTGTGTGAATTGAAGTTACGTCGAGTACTCGAGTGGCTTGCATTGCATCAATTCGCTTCAGTAGAAAACGCAAAGCAAGCATTCAGTGAACTTTTAGAAAATTGTTGTATGTGGACAGGCCTGTAATGGTGACTTTCTTCGATTAATTGAACAATGAAAGTGAGTATTTCACTATATTTTGTGAACATGTAATTACCGATTGATACACAGCATGATGTGTTGTTTGTTGTGTGAGTGATTTGTTTATGTACAGTCCCGGAACGAAATGTTTTGAGTTCTGTTTCATTTTATCATAAATTCGAACGAAGTACGGCTTGGATTATTAGCTGTCTTACACTAGATTTACTGTAATTTAGGAAGTAAACTTGTACTATTTTATCCATCTTTGCATTTCACACCAAATTTCAATAATAAACATGAAGCTTTTAAACTACTTTTTAACTCCTCTAACTAAAGTAGAGGACTTCACATATATTTCACCTATATTTTTTTATTTTAGTAATTATCTTATACTTCAAGCTGTTATTTATTTTTTGTTAAAAAATAAAAACAGTTAGGTATCCCACATCACTTTTTTATGTGTGCATGGTTTGTCTAATATAATAAATTTTAAGTAATTTCAACTTTTTTAAATCTTACTACCTATCATAAAATAATCAATGACTTAACTATACGAACCTATACCTACTATTAATTAGACAAAGGACAGTGCCAATCCATGTATGGAAGTTGGACCAAGTGCTGCCCAGAATGAAACCATAGTGCATTTTTTTCCTCAGGCCAATACTAATTTGTAAACCGAAGCGCACTGAAATCTATCCCTGGAGTTAAGAGAAAAAAAGAGTTTTGTTTTGAATTATTTACATACAAAATATCATCGATGTAAACGTACTACGCATAAGATTTCGCGATTGTGGCATTAAATAACACTGTCTATGCTGAACTTAACCATACTGCATCCGTACACCTTACTTTAGTACGACTTGGACATTCTTTATAACCGATCAAGCGCTGTTGCAGTAGTTTGGTTACTTGACAGAAATTAATTATTTCCAAAATGGGGCAAGAAGTTTTAGCTTACTTAATAACTTCAATAATCGATTGTAATACACCAATAAATAGATTTTTTGCAAGGATAGAGAACTAAAACTTCTTGCTTCATTTTGGAAATAATTAATTTCTGTCAACTTACTAAACAATTAAAACAGCGCTAGATCGTTTATAAAGAATGTCTAAATCGCACTAAAGTAACGTGTACGGATGCAGTATGGTTAAGTTCAACATAGCGAGTGTTATTTTATGCCATAATCGCGAAATTTTATACGTAGTACGTATACATCGATGATATTTTGTACGTAAATAATTCCAAACAAAACTCTTTTTTTCTCTTAACTCCAGGGATAGATTTCAGTGCGCTTCGGTTTACACATTAGTATAGGCCTGAGGAATAAAATGCACTATGGGTTGATTCGGGGCAACACTTGGTCCAGACCCTGGCACTATCCTTTACACTTTATATTTTGTTGTGTGTTGTACTTAGTTTTACTATTTCCTTACAAGTGTGTGGTCGCACTCACCTGAATGTTGATAAATAATGCAATATATTTACTAAAATACATACATTTATAATAGTACAATAAATTGCAGTACATTTATGAGCAATAAGTAATTGATAATAACAGTAGTTAGTATTATTTTTATCTGTTTGATGAGTACCTAGTTAAACATTTACGTTTCAGGGTTGTGCATAATATTGACGCATCTCGTAGCATTTAGTTCTTAGAGAATGTAGGACAATAACCACATTCCCTTCCCTAGAACCTTCTCTGAATGTTAATTAAGTACCTATGCTTAAGATTATAATTTTAATTCAATTCCAATAAACGGTTTGGTACGGTTTCAGAAATACAGGGTAAAATCAATCTCTGTAATTATCTGTGAATGAGTTTGATTCACAAACAATTGGCTGTTACATTAAATTGCATTTAAATTGATTGGCGAACTTTCCATATGTCCAATTATAAATTATGTACGCTTGTAATTACTAAATTATAGGAATATTGGACATAATAAGAGAGTCTTATCTCTTAACTTGTTCACAGGTATTCTATCATGGCATCAAAGCCAGAAACTGACTTTCCACCGTCACCTACAAACAATGAATCAGGTTTGTTTTATTTTATTTTGTGCTTTTTATATTTCTTATAAAAACCTATTGTAGTTATTAATTGATTGATCTCATAAGACATAATTCACAATAAAGTATTCTAATAATATTACTAACATACAGTAACCAGTAGTATTATATTAATGCAACATAGTGTAGCGACACACTGCATAAATTGTAATTTTTTTTCAAAATAAAGATCTTTTTGTTTATTGTTTTTTGTAACTTTTGATTTGGGTTTAAATAGGTACTAGCATCATTTTATCACTTTTAAAATAAAGTCACTTGTCTATGTAGACAGCATAAAATAATAAAATAAAAAGTTTTAAAAAGTTCATGGATCCCATTAAGGGGGTGAGGAGTGAGAGGAGGAGCGGGTTTTGACGCAGAACGTCATTTTAGAAAAATGACATCGCGAATTTGGTCACTTTCTCAAAAAGTCACATTTACAGAAAATTACTGAAAATATACAGGATTAAACATTACTTCGCGATGATATTTTGCGAATATGACCTGCGTCAAAACCGAGTTGGTTTTTGAAACAAAAAACGGGTTTGACGCAGACCGTCCCATCCGCATTTCGTCACGAATTAAAACACGGTCCCATTCGCATTCGGTCTCATTCGCATTCCGCCCCATTCGCATTTGGTTCCATTCGCAAAATGGTCACATTTTTTCAGTCTACAAGTTGAACTATTGTTTCTTATATGGTACGCATTAATTGGTGAGTTAATCTAAGAGTGACCATTTTGCGAATAGGACAAAATGCGAATGGGACCCAATGCGAATGGGATGGAATGCGAATGGGACTGAATACGAATGGGACAAATGCGAATGGGACGGCCTGCGTCAAACCCCAAAAACACGTTGGAAAATTATCGGAAGGTTTAGCGACCTAACAGCCGATTCACACAATATGTCTCCGTTTTACTGTTCCGTTTTATCGTGTACGTTTTTTTTTCGTCGATGTAATGTATTACTGTATACAGAATACTGTGTCATGTGTGAAGTCGCTCATACAACTACATAGGTACGCCATCGACGAAAAAAACGTACACGATAAAACGGAACAGTAAAACGGAGACATGTGTGAACCGGCCGTAAGGAACTTTTGAAAGACACTATCTATTGCAAGCGGAAAAAAATCAACTATGAATAAATGTATACTGTTACAGTTGTTACTGGTGTCTGATTGTGATATTACGTTTTATATGAGATACATTTTCAGCTTGGCTTGCTTTATTAACACTAATGTATAAGTTTCGCCAGTACATCAAGCAATACATGTTTTTGCAAAAATATAACACTTATTTTAACTACTTACTACTTAAGATAGCATCATAGCAATATTATTTAGATTTTATTTCAAGGATTTATAGCAGTTACAGGATGTTAAGTAATTTTTTTTTAATTAAATCCTTAGAAATACTCATCACTCTATTTTTTCATCGTAAATTAAAATTATTGTCAGGGAGGCAACAGTGACTCACTTTTTTTTCGAAGCTTAATAAAAATAGATATCGCTTTAATATTGGCCTAAAATTTGCTCACATTTTAGATACACTATTGAACTGTAACTGAGCACTCATGATTCTACATTATTTACTACTTATGTCAAAGTAGGAACCTAAAACAAAAAAATGATAATTGAGCCACTGTGGACTACTAGGTGTACACACTGACTCACTACCGTGGTACACAGTATTAACGTGGTACGGCAGTATTTATATGAAAAGAAAATGCCCATTCCGCGTAGTTTTTTATTAGAAATAATAACAAAACTGCACAAGCTATTCTTATTATAATCAACAATTCAACACGACTCTTAGTACTTTTATTGCTACCTATAAGATCTTAAGTCATCTCAATCTCTTCGTTATTTATTTCTTCCCTATTTTTCTGTCGGTTTTTTTCCGTGGCATTCTGTAAATAAAAAACAAAATTCGATTTAAGTTATAAAAATATTGAATTCGTATAAAGTATTAAAATTGAGTCACTGTGTACTTCTACGCCATTTTGTAAATATTTGATCAAAAAAACCAAGATGTAAAACAAATTAGTCAAAATTCGGATTAAAGACAATTGATACAAGACCTACTATCCGATAAATATAACGGCTATTACCTATAGCAACAAACAAAGATATGAAAACAATCGAAACTCACCTTAGAATGTAATTTAGTGGGCGCGAAAACAAAAAACATTCCCTCACCCTTCCGCACGGCACTTGACCGGCGAGCAAACTGGTTTAAAGTTATAGGGGCATTTTTTGGAGAAATTTATCAAATAACCAAAAAAACACGAATTTAAAAGCAGATTTTTTTCAAAAAGTGTCATTTTTTATTATTTGTTGGCCTTTTTTGTGTATTTTATGTATTTTTTTAGTATCGCCTGTTATTGAGCATTATTTCTGTTTTTATTTTATTAGGATATACCGCTTAGTTTAAAAGTTATTACGTTTTCTTTACAATAAGTAATTTGAAGATAAAAAATTCTATAAAAAATTAAAAAAAAATCTCAAAAAATTTTTGACCTCTTTTTTGTCGATAAAAATAGGTCTAGTTTCATCTATTTTCATATGTACACTTTAACGTGACTCACACTGTATAACGGCTATTACCTAAAGCAACAAACAAAGATATGAAAACAATCGAAACTCACCTTAGAATGTAATTTAGTGGGCGCGAAAACAAAAAACATTCCCTCACCCTTCCGCACGGCACTTGACCGGCGAGCAAACTGGTTTAAACGTGTTCGGGTACCAAGACCTTTGAATCGGTAAAAGAGACAAATATATATTCCTATGCCTTCAGGTCGAAACATGACTGAGCCACTGTAGCCGACCGAGTCACTGTTGCCTCCTTGACCTCAACATTGTAAAAGTTCAGTTTAGAATTAACTTTTAAAAAAAATAAAACCGACTTCAAATGCGTGAACACAAAAAAAACAAAAAATTGAAAATATTGCGTATAAAAAAGTTCACCCCCAATTTTCCACCCTTGGGGGTGAAATATTTTCTTCAAATTCGCATGAAACCACCCTTTTGATAATACCTATTCAACAAAAAAATAATCGTTCAAATTGATTTATAATCGGCGGAGATATTGCGTATAAAAAAGTTTATCCCCAATTTTCCATCCTTGGGGGTTGTTTTTTCTATTATTAAATTTAAATGGGACCACCCTTGAGGTATTACCTCTACGCCGAAAAAAGATTTGTTCAAATCGGTTCATAATTGGCGGAGTTATCGCGTAACAAACATAGAAAAAAAAATACGGGTCGAATTGAGAACCTCCTCCTTTTTTGAAGTCGGTTGAAAATCATTACATAATGGAAAATAACTACCGATTTCACCATAGGTAAATAATGTAACCTATAATACCTAAATTCCTAAATTGTTATCATCATCATTAGCTTTTTTAATTTAATATTTGTGTTAATTAGGTGTAGTAAAAATTATTTTGGTTTAGTTTAGATGTTCCTATTAAAAATATGCCACGAAACTAATTCCACCGTGTCATCAACGTGATTAATATAATTACATGTCATGGCTACCATTATAATCAAGTAATCAACGCCAAAACGTATTTGTTTTCAGATGGCGAAGCTGGTTCAGTGGGGTCCAATTACCAAGAAGATGACGACGAGCAGGGCTTAGACGAAGAGCAAGAAACGGAAGAACAGGAGAAAAAACCCAGTGTCAAACCGCAGAACAACAATGTTGCCGATATCTTGAAACGACTGCAATCCTCAGGGGCTCTAATAAAGAAGCCGAAACAGGAATACAGGTGCAACACTTGTGACGAAGACTTCCCCGACTGGGAGGAGTTAGAGAACCATCTTATACAACACGTGTCGCTGCCCTCGGTGGTGCTAGACAAACTGCCGTCGGACGACGAAGACTACCCTCCATCCGGAGATGAGAACTGGTCCGATGAGGACGACATCCCAGTTCCGCCAAAGCCTGGCACGAAAACGACGCCACAAAAAATTGACATCTCGCAAATACTCAAGAAAACCGGATTGTCACTCAAAAAACCAGCCGAAACTGAATCTAAAAATTCAAATGCATTAAACAAACTTAGCGGATTAGGATTCACAATTAAAAAGAATAATGTACAAGTAAAGAAAGAACCAGAATCGGAACCCGCGAATACCAGTAACGATGTTATGAAAAAGCTAGGCCAGTTAGGCGGGATTAAACTCAAACTCAAATCTGACGGTAATAATTCGAATTCTTTTAAAGTCATAAATGGTCTTAGAGATTTTAAAGCTTCAGACGAAGAAGATAATGACGAGAGTAAAGAAGATCAAGAGGACGATGAAGAATTAGAAAAATCTGGAGAACAAGAAGGATCTGGAGCTGAACACGATTCAGCTGAAGAAGACAATTCAAATAATAGAAATAAGAATTCCGATAGCGACGACTCTGATAAGTCGCCAATAAACCAAAAGATTTCAAATGCTCTCAAGAACTTGAAAGCTAAGAACGCAGCTTCAGTAGTCAAACAAGAACCATTAAAAAATTTGGTGAAACAAACTGTAAAAGAACTACCGCAATCTAAACCGGTGGGCAGGCCGGCGGTAAAGCAGACGCCTAAGAGAGGAGCTAACTTGCCAATTGCTAGTAAAGAAATTACCCAAGAAACAGTACCAGCAAAACCAACGCCAATAGCTGTGCCTCCAACAATAGATCGACGGCAGTCGAGAGAGACCACTGCAGCTATGGAAAATATTGTTGTTAAAAAAGAAGTGGATTCTGGAGAACCACAATCATCATCCACTATTCCTCTCTTTTCGGGGCAAGTCAAAACTGAACGAGCCTCACCTCCTATAGAAACAGTTTCCACACCGATTATTGCCCGAATAAAATCAGATCCTGACGCTCAAACTGTCGTTCCAGTTTCATCCACAACTACGCCTCTTCTCCCAGTAACAAAACAAGAAGATGCAATCATTGAAATCAATGGTGATTCAAATGATGAGGACGATGATTGCTGTGTTGTGTCAGCTACACCAGCTCCAGATATCAAACCAATAGTCCCGAAAATAGAAGAGGTATCGTATCCATCCCAATCCTATCCAGCACCAACTCCGACGTCCCAGCCTAATTATGGTGCGTCTAACATACTCAATTCGCGACTCTCATCTTCTACGCCGTCCACAGAAAAACAACACAATTTCAATTGGAATGCACCTGACACCAAACCACCAATTAATATGCTCGATAAAAGCGCCGATGATATTTTTGAGAGTCTTCTCTCGACGTCTACTAAAAAGGAAAATCTATCACTGTCAGACGCGAGTGAATACATATCTTTAGACACGCTTGGGCCCCAGCAAACCTGTGAAGTGTGCAATACGAGGTTCACTGATTTGTCTCTGTTAGAAGAACATCGTCGTATGACAGGCCATTCAAAGAGTGTAGTACTACCTTCATCATCAAATCTGCTACCATATTCTAGTCAGCCCACGAATCTTCTCTCAAGCTTATTACCGGTAAAACAGTTGGCTGAGCAAGTTGGAAAACTATCGACTATTGGGGGTGGTGCACCTGGATTCACTCATCAGCAAAATGTAATGATCAATATCCAAGCATATCCAGGAGGAGGTGGAATGGTGCCTCCTCAACCATACAATGCGTATGCGCCAAGCCAGAATATGCATCCCGGATACCCGCAAGCGTCAGGCAATATGTATGGAGCTACTACAGGACAATCGATGCCAGGCCAGTATCCTGGTCAACACTACATGGGACAGCAATATGGGCAATTCCAAACACCAATGTCTAAAACCAGTCCATATCCAAGTCCGCAGAGCACCTATTCGACGGCTTCGTCACCGTACTCCACTACATCACCCTTGCAAAGCATGCAGCAGGCTTACGGTCAAAACGCACCAATGATGAATAATCAGGTACCGATGGGACAAATGGGACCACCTGGTTCCGCACCTAGTCAATATACCCCCGCTTCAAGCCCCGGAGGTACCATGAAGCCACCCACAAGTAGCGGGGTTAGAATACAGAATGTCCAGACTTTCCAACCTGGGCAAATGGTGATGCCCGGACAAACAGTAGCGTCTGGGCCTGAGATGGGATCACAAGCTCCGGGACAGATGATGGGTGGTCAAATGCCCGCACCGAGCCAAATAAGAATGGCGACAGGCGCTAACGTTGGTCAAAGACCGAGAATGCCCGGCGTCAGGAATACGCGCCCTTCAATAAGGCCAGGGATTCAGGTGCATGGACAAGTGCGGGGTCAAAAACCTGGAATGCGAATGCCGATGAAAAGACCCGGAGGTATGGTGGGCGGGCCGGGACAGAAGCGGCGGCCTGACATGCTGCTCCCCGGCAAGCACGACAACGAGGATTGCCAGGTCATGGCGATGCAGAAGCAACGGGAGGGCCTGCCTCTGATACACAGCGTACAAGGTGCCAAAGAAAAACTGAATCTCGGCAGTCAAATCTCAATAACTAAAAAGACTGTTAATAAGGAAGCGAACGCCATGGCTAACGTGCTGGCTTCCCGGGGCATTAGCATAAAACAGAAGCAAAAGAGTCGGTCGCCCACTCCCGAAAGGCCTATCCCTCACATTCCTAATCTCGGATCTGGCGTCAGTATCAAACATACGTCGAAATCGAGTAGCTTTTCAATTCCCGAAGCGAAGATTGGCGGGGGCGTTGGTAATTCTTGTAAATATTGTAAAAAAATGTTCATGAATCAGAGTTCGTTACAAGTGCACATGGCTGCAGCGCATCCGCAGAGCAAAGTTCCTATGTTTAAATGTGACGAATGTCCAGCTTCATATCCGAAGTCCTTACAATTGCAGCATCACAAGAGAGTTTTTCACAATGTGACAGGGCCCAACAGGGAGTTGGGATTGCCGGTAGTGGATTTGTCTCAAGAAGACAATTTGAAGCGGCTGAGTGCTTTAGGTATCTATAGTTTTATTCCGTTGGCTAATAGAGAACAGGCGAACGGTTGTTTCGGAATCCCAGTGATTTCAGTCCATCATATGCAGAACGGTATGACTAGTGGCTTGCAGGCCCTAGGTGCCGACGGTTTACTAAGTTTAGGTCCTCTAAAACCTTTACCTAATACTTAAATAGTAATAGTGCAGTGAAAATTTAATACAAATACTGGAACGGTGTTTGTAATATGAACTATTCATATATTTTTCTAATTTAATGTGAAATTAAATAGGACGTTATTGTCTTCACTTTGCACACCATGACTTTCTAATTGTAAATCTGGAGTCAAAAGTACATCGGCCGGGTTTGACGCAGACCGTCCCATTCGCATTTCGTCACAAATGATTCCAAAACATTGACCCATTCGCAAAATGGCCACACTCAGATAAAGTTAAAGCCTATCGTTTTTGAAACAAAGTTCAACTTGTAGGTTAAAAAAGTGTGACCATTTTGCGAATGGGACCAAATGCTAATAGAACGGTAGGCGAACGGGACCGTTTTTTAATTCGTGATGAAATGCGACAGTCTGCGTCAAACCCCATCGACCTACCACCAAACGTTATGTCCATTGAGTAAATTGGTCGTCTATTGTGCATTTTATGATTTGACAACAATGAGTTGTGGTAAACAATAATCAAGAAGTGACACAACGCCTTCGGAATTTAAAAATTTAATCCATTAGTAATAGAAAAAGTTACATTTATTTAAGACATTTTAAGTAACTTTTTCGTCAAATTCTCGACACTGATAATTAAATTTAAAAAGTAACAATACATGTTTGCTTTTTTGTTTATAATAATCTATAGAATTTTATTTCATGCTAAATGTAGGACTAGGCATTTACGACTTGGCGAATACTGACTAACCTACGGCATTTAGTATTTATATCACACAATTCTATTTTGTATCAGATGATAGGTATTTTTAATAACCTACATTAAGTATTGTTACTCATCATGCATAGATTTATATTTTTATTTATATTCATTGCAGCAGACTAGTTACATAGTAAGTAATATTATTTTTAGTTAATTACTGGATTTGATTATGTATGCCCGAATCAAAAAGAAAGGATTTTTTTAGTTCCTTATGTTCTCAGTTTAACTGTTAACATTTATTTACTGTAATGCCTACTTTAGATTTAAGCTTATTCTTGTTTGGAAGCTAAATGAATAATTGAGTTTTGTTTTGTAACAACCCATTTTGATGCAGTAACTAAAATAATACCATTCAGTAACCCTAACTTTTAAAATATGACAGTACCATGCGATTTCGTTAAATGGACAAACGTAAAATAAATGTTTGTATAGCAATACAGTGCCCTGAAATTGTGTCAACTAATTGTTCTGCAGCACTCATACCTAGTAATAAGTTAAGCTATTTGTTTTTATAAGTTACATCACAGTTTTTTTTAATCCTTCTCTTACATGTTTGGACTGAATAAAAATATTTTCTTTCTTTCATAACAGTTTGGTTACAAACATAAATTTTGGGACTATTAATTTTGTTGGTCTACAACTCGTTTGTCACAAATTAAGTTGGTGCGTTTTATAAGTGGTAGCACAGGTGGTAGTTACTGTAAATAAATAAAAAAAAACTAAGGCTTTGTAAAAAGTGTGCCGACAGTGCAAAATTTAAGTTTTCCACTGGTTTCTGAGCTTGTTGACAACGCCTGAGGCAAGTTAGTTGAACGGCTAGCACAGAAACCAGGAGGCTAGTTATTGTAAGCAGAGTTAATAAGTTTAAGTTTACATAAGTATAGAGTACAGATATTGCAAGTTTTTGTATTCGAGTTATTATTTATAAGGGATATGAAACTCAGAATAAATACATTTAGAAAAACTTCCGTGATTGAAGAATAAAATATTATATTCAAAGATACAATATAGTTTTATTTGGTTTTATGTCTTCTACTGCAACCAGAACATTACATGTACGTACCTGACTAATTTATATTGACGTATACTCGAGGCAACTTTCATACTATGGGAATACATATAGGTACAATGGGACTTCTATTATGGGTACAATGGGAATTCATATTATGGGTACAATGGGAATTCATATTATAGGTACAATGGGACTTAATATTATGGGTACAATGGGACTTCATATTATGGGTACAATGGGACTACATTTAGGTGTACAATTGGACTACAATTAGGTGTACAATTGGACTACAATTAGGTACAATGGGACTACATGTATGGGTCTATCCCAATCAAATCAAATAAACATTGATGGGTCTTAAAAATTGTTCAGCCACAATTTGCCAAGCAGATGGCGTGCTATATGTAAATGGTTGCTTATTATTACTAATTAGGTATGTAGAACATTTTATATGCAAACATTTTCACATATTTAAATTGTCCGGGAGGAATTCGTTAATGGAGTAGTATGCCTTCTCAACAAGAAAATGAAATACGCAAGTATAAAGGAAATTAATTAATTATTCTTTATTTCTTATATTGTCCGGTAACTTATTGAAAATACGTCTCCATAAAATAACTTTTTATTCTCACCATAGTCTATCCATCCTTAGGGGTCTAGTCTATTTGGATATGACACCATATTATATTTTGGTCACTGAGGGCACTGCCAGGTGATAATTTTTAGTGAGTAAGCCCTGTTAGGTAAAAATGTTTTTTGTCGTGAACACAAGGCAATAATGTGACACATTCAACCTAATGAAACTGGAAGTCCGAAATATTTCCATCAAAAAATTGGGTTTTTTAAAGTTTACAAAGTTTTTGCTAAGTGAGAGAGTTCGTTTATTAGGTAGGATGTCAATGAAAAAGCTGAGTTGTTCACAATTACTTTATTTCATCTTAGTTTTACAAATAAAGCTTTAAACAACAAAATCGGTATCCTGGGTGTTGTGCTTATTATAGATATTTACAGTCTTGACAATTAACACTGGTTCCAAATAATTACAGAAAATTGCCACACAGTTTTTGATAAAAAAATTCTCACATAGGCTCAGTTATTGAATTATTTGTGTTTTGACAAGTAACTTCACAATGTTATATTAGAAAAAACTGGGGCTAAATGCATATTTTCCCAAAATCCCTCTAAATGCCTTTGGAATGTGCTGGAGACAAAGTGATGTGTATAACTTTAGTGAAAGTGTGATTCACAAGTTTTGTTAGACAGTCGTACTGGTAAATCTAATTAAATTTAACCAATAGAATCTTCAAATTGAAAGTCTTGACTAGATGACACTATTAAACGATTACATATATTGTGACATAGAGAAAATTTTGAGATATCAATAATCTATGCTACTCTACGCATAAAGATATTAAATCCACTCATCAAGGGCAAATGATGCAGTTGATTATTGAGAATAATTGGATGTAATAAGGACACTAGAGCGCCCAATGCCCATTTAAAGGTCTTATGAATGTCATACAGAGAATATTAACTGGTCTAACAAAACCATAAAGATTTGGGTGTGGTGGTAGAATTTATTCGAGTCGGATGAGTTCGACGTCGAAAATGAGAGTGGAGTTAGGCGGGATGACGCCAGGGTGGCCTTGTTGGCCGTAGGCGTAGTCGGGGGAGCAGGTCAGCTTGGCACGCTCACCAACGGACATCTGTAAAAAAAAGGGAAAATTTTCATTAATGTTTTATATTGCCTTAGCTTTTTCGCATGGGCTGCAGAGCATATGAGCATTTACATAGTTTACCCCCAAACAGTGTTATAATAATGAAATTAGAATTAGAAATGTACAGTTGTCTATTTCCCACCGTCAAACAAAAATAAATTATAGGTTCTCATTGTTTGATTTAGGACAACTTTCTATGAAATGTTACCAATTTTTCAGTTCGCTGGGTTTATGAATACAATCTCAAACATTGAATTCATAGGTTACCTTAGCCACACCCTCATCCCAGCCTCTGATGACCTCGCTCCTGCCGATCTTGAACTTGAAGGGCTTTCCGCGGTCGCGGGACGAGTCGAACTTCTGCCCGTTAGTCAGCGTGCCTGTGTAGTGGACTACCACTGTCTGCCCCGATTTGGGGTAAGTCGACCCTGAAGATAAGAAAATAAATCGATAGTAAGTGATTTAAATATTTATTTTAATGTTCATGAGGACATGCACTTCAATTGTCACTGAAAAATGAAACTAAAATGTCCCCCTAAGACAGATTGCAATAAAATGGGAAAAAATATGTTCTTGGATTTCGCTCAATGCTTATTATTGTATGTAATCTACAGATTTTGAAGCCCATTAATTTGTAACTGGAACCTCAATAGGACTTTTATAAATATCCCATTGAGTCAAATTGGAAAAAGGATTTTCAACTAAGAAATTGGATAAGTTTCTCTTGCTGAGGCGAGGGCCTGATAGCAGTATGCTGTAGGGTACTAGCTTAGATTAATAAAGCCTAGAAGCAGTGATAAAAGGGAATAATATTGCAATGGAAAAAAGTGGAAATAGGAATATTAACTATCAAAGACTAGATAGGTTAGCTTAAATGCAATAATTGATTGCTGGGAGATTCTATGCGTCATTGCCAGAAGCGGTAGCGTCATTACACTTTGTGATAAGAAAAAAATAATACTATTCACTGACAATAATCAATCGTAATGTGTTCCTTTTATATTACACAGAGTTTACAATACAATTAACGATTGCACGAATGGAAATTTTCCATGAAAATTCCCAGGATGTTCCACCACCACCGCTGACAAGTGATTAGGGTATTGGCATTTTAATTAAGGAACTTACCATCTCCGGGGCTGATTGTTTCCACAGTCACACCCATGATCAAATTATCTAATTTATAACCTTGTGGTTACTTTTTCCAATAATTTCGGATTTTTATCCGCAGCACGACGGCGTCCGGTAATGGCGGGCGTTCGTGTTTTAGTGTTGCCATGAGTAAAAAAAAGTTTCACAAGCATTTTTAAAGGCTTCAATAATACTTATTCATCGAGTTTGATTTTTAACAATGGAGAAGTCATAATCAAGTTTTGTTATTAAAATTGAACCACTCAGATTTGGGATGTACAGTAGTAGTAGTAGTCAGTAGTGTTTACTGGTGTTTTGCAAATTATAACATTCGCTTTTAAAGTGAAACCTATAAAAGCGAATGTTATAAAGTTATAGTATAGCGTCTAATTTCACGGTCGTCTGGCCATAAGTGGTTCACGTTCCTACCGGACTACTTAGCAGAACCCCGTCGAAGCTGTGGGTTCGATACCCGCACCCGCACAATACCTACAAAAATCTAACTGTTTGTATTGGTCTGAGTTTTTATATCATGAATAAAATGTCTTACTTAATGGGAGACGTTTAAGCGAGCACAAAATTAAATCGGAAATTAAATTCAAATGGGTTTTCAGGAAAGTAAAGTAATTATTAATAAAAGCCCCAACAACTTTATTACAAACCCCCTTTTCGGGGCAATTAATTGGACACAAGAAATTAATACTTTCTTATTTAATTTCAGATTCAGTTATGTAATACTAGACAGATTAAAGACGAGATCCTCAGTGCGTGGGAGCACGTGGGAGTTCGACAAACTACAATCTATTGGAAATCAAAGGCATAATATGGGCACAAGTAGGTAAGCAGCGCAAGATTGGTCATTGCGGAAATCTGAGACTTTTGTACAGCAGCGGATGTCCTTTGGCCTAAATGGACAATCGGATTAAATAAAACTCTTTAGATATAAATATAAACATTTTATAACAAACACCTTATCCAACATTAACACGTGCCGGGCTCAATACAAATAATTTTAGAGGCCTAAGTAAACGTTTTTGCGACATAAATATTTTATAGGTACTCTTACATAACCATCAATTTCATTCATAACGACAAATAACTAACACAATAAGTACTCATGTACTTATTATCCAGTTTTAATTAAAAAATCACGTGGACAGAAAGTTATGAAGGATTAATTTTTTCATGACATAACAGACTAAAGATGACGTAGAAATGCAAAGTTACACTTGGCGTATAATTTCAACATAATTATTATCATTCCATCATAAATATCTTACATCTTGACTAGAAAGAATAAATACAATTTGTGCATATTTCGGTAGTTTGTTAAAGCTACATTATTTTATCACAACACCGATTTAGACCACTAATAAATAAGTAAATTCAAAAAGGAAGGTGAATAAACTTGAAAAGTGTGATAATTAAAAAACTTATTATTACCAAAAAAATTAAGAACTTATTAGGTTAATAAAAATTAAATTAATTAAAAAGAATAGGTACCTACTTTACTTTTAAGGAAATAAAATGGCAGAAACGCGACGTTATGTCGACGAAAATAAATGTGATTTTAAACAGACTAAGTATAACGTATAGGTAATAATTAAATAATTAATTTAACATTCACTCGATATAAAAATATTTACGAATATACACACAATGATGCTATAACGCCACAGAGTTGCAGATTGCGAAATGCAGTAGCTACAATCTACCTCATTGTATTCGCAACTTCATAAAGTTATAACTCTTAATAAAATACAGTCATGTGATCTACGTGTAAATAAATAATTACAATAATTTATAACACCAAAGCTATACAAAGTTATAGACGAAAATAACGACATCAATAAATGAGGAATACTTGCTTATCTTAACTTTTTTCTTTAAAAAATAATGATACAAATGCTGTGTTAATTGAATTTAATGTTATAATAGTACATAAAATATCAGGGAACTATTTATTTAGACAATTATGTGCATTTCTCTACCCAGCTAGCCACACCATTTTGAAGCAAAGACATTTAAAGATTTTAAAGCTACACCGAATCTATAGGATATAAAATCTACGTTCCAAATGACATGACAGGGAAAAATAAATTACAAGTTTATCTGGGTAAAATACACTTTTTTTTACACAAAAATGGTTTTAAGTAGCTAATAAATTTTTTATTATCTTTCAATTTCAGTGCAGAATAAAATGCATTTTTTAAAACACCATAATTATATTTACAATCAACAGTTTTTCATTATTAACGTCAGGTATTACATTGTTTGCACTTATTTTTTATTTGAGTAGTTGTAATTCAAAAGTACAGCCTATCGCTAAGTCCTGAGAAGTTTTGATCTAAGAATTATAGGAACTTTAAAGTTTTTATTGATCGTTAAGATGATTTTTGGAAGTGTAAAGAGTAGGTAGGTAATTAATTCAAAATGACATGATGGTCATATATTTTTCTTTTGTGAATTTTTAATTTTTTTATTAGGGATATCGCCACAGTTCGAGATATTTGAGCACATTTTCCACCACATTTATTTAGAAAGTTTAAGACATGCAAAGTGATTTATTTTTAGTGCAATAATAGTTTAATTTGATTTGCTGTCGTTTTAAGTGACACGAATGTTGTTAGAAAGTCGTATCACTGTGGCGATCGAAAGCGGTCTGAATTTAATTTTTAATATTATAGTAATTAATAAAGATTGAAGATTGTTTTAAAATTGGTGTAAGTATCAGGGAAATGGTGTGATATGTGGGATCGTAGTGATATCAAAAATGTACGTTAAAATCTAGGTAGCATTCCGTTTAAACGACTTATGAAAATATTCGCAACTTTGTGATTGCGCAGCTAATTTAAATATTTGGCATTTGATTTGGCTTTAAAATTGATAAAAGTTTTTCTAATGAGTATTTTCTAGTATTTTCTAGTATTTTTGAGTATTTTTCCCCATTCGTTACGTGAAATCTGTGTTACTAAAAGCTGACCCAATGAACTGCTTGATTTGTCTGCGTTTTGGCTCCGCGAATGTCGGATATAATTTCTACGCAATATAAAAGCTTTCTGAAACTTTTCTCCGCTTAGCTAATTAATTACTTACTCCAAAATAGCAAAATTTGTTAAATGTTACGTGATTATGTAGCAAGAATAACAATAAAAAATGGTGTATTTTAAAACAAAACTCCGCGGAGCCGCAGGTATAATTTTTTTAAAGTGGTAGGTAACAAAGTGTTTGCGCGGGAAAATTCCACCAACAAAACCACAGAGAAAAAATGCAAAGTTAACAAAAAATCCTAATTCTTTTTAAGATGTCGCAACACTAGAAATTCGTTCAGATATTCGGGACGGACTGATGTACGCGTTCGGATACGCTTACGAAGCTTCTTCGGTCGGCTCTTCTTCTTGATGGTGCTTGGCGAGCGCTAGAAGGATCATGGTGAGCTGCTTCCGGCTGATTTTGCCGTCGCTACTGTATTCAACCCCTTGGAGGATAGTTTCTTCGAATTCTAGAAGATCTTGCGCGTCGTAATCCTGAAATTGATAGAATAAACCTTTAAGTAGAGAAATATTTAACCTACTCTCTTATATAAATAACTATTTTCGCAGACGTCTCACTTGTTATTTTTATTACTGAGTAATTTACACACAGGTCAATGTGGTCTAAATTGAAACAAAAATGTAGTACAGGCAGTCTGATTATGCTAACATAGATTACGTAAGTTATAATTAAGTAAGTACTATAGTTTTACCTTTTTTACTAACTCTAAAAGATCTTTCAAGAATCCTCGCAGCTCTTCGTTTTCTATGGATCCATTGTTGTCCTGTTGAAAATTAATCTCATTAAATTTTATAACTTAGCAACAGAAATAAAACATATAGAACCTTTAAGTTCCAATCCATAATAAACCATACTACACTACTCTACAACCTTATCAGGCTAACTGCGCACCTCGTTGAATGCGACTCTCCATCGCACTCACCCGCACACCTCTCCGCGTTCGCCCCGTTCCGTACCAATGCCACAGAATAAGTAATAGTACAGGTACAGAAGGATTACTCCGCAAGACGATTTAAATAAATGCGAGTCTTGCTACGACGCGATAAAGTGGAATTCAGCTCGCACAGCACTACGTACCTACAATTTTATTCACCTACAAGTTTTGTCTCTTTCTATCGCGTGCCTCTGAACTCTTCTTACGCTGTTAGGGTTGCTGTCTAGTAAAAAAATAATTAATCTACTTATATGTAATGAAGTACTCGTACGTATGTAGGTAAGTACGCATTCATTATGGAAAACCTTGGGAAAGGCCTTAGTCCAGCAGTGGACGTCATTCGGCTGAAACGAACGAACGCATTCTGAGCAGTAGTCATGGTAGGTTAGGTTCCTATACTATCCTAAGAATTATTGATTACCTACATGGCAAACATACCTTTCAGCATCTTTGGGAAGCGAAAAAAAAGATAAATCCGGTAGATTTCTTTTCGAATTTAAACACCCGAACGCCGCACAATATTTATCTCTCTTTATGTCCATTTTTAAATAATACTTCGATCATAGAATTAGGTACCACTGCAACGCACGCCAGCGTCCTGACGGGCGCGCGCGTGACACTCGACTGATATAATACCCGCCGGCGGGGCGCTTCGCTGTAGGTAATTATCGGATGTACCGCGCGAAGTGAGCCAGGCCTGCCAATGCGTCGACGTGACGTCACGGCTACCAGGTGCGCAGCTAACTCGATCGGGTTGTATTTCTACTACTCGTACTTCGATTTTATCATCACTTTCTACCGAGTGAGATATCCACTGGAGCTTTCCCGTTGTGGTTAACAAATAAATTAAGGAAGAAGATTTGACGAATATGCGGTTAAAACAATAAATGAAAAAAAAATTTAAACTTACCCTGTCATAAAGTGAGAATACCCTTTCTATGTCATCTTTCGTAAGTTTAGTTGCCCCCTGTTAAAAGAAAAATGCTTTTGTAATATTAGTTAAAATTAAATCATCTACGAGGTATAATAAGGCCCACTTGTTCAAACAAAATTTTACTGAATAATATTAAATAGAAAAATAATTGTATTTTACTTAGATTTAGTTTTTCAATTTAGGAATGTCTCAGCAAGTGGTCAATACTTTAAGTACCCAATAGAAGACCTTTTCATATTATTGTGGCGCCCAACATGGTGCAAGGACCCGTATTTAAAAATAAACTAAGTAAGTAAAGTAAACTATACTATCACACATAAACGATTACGATTTGACATTTTGCAATGTTGGCTACTTCACATCACAAATAAATATCAAGTCTAGAAAGTTTTATTTTGCTAGTCCCAGCTATAACTATTGTTTTGTGACTATATACACATAAATGTTACACTCCTAATGTAAATAATCTTTATTAAAAGTTGTGTTTATGTAAATCATCATTTAAAAATCACAATTCACAAAAGCATAGAAACAATGTGCTGCAAATTATTGCTATTCCATCGCCATAAGATAAAATTGAATCGTTAAATTTTCTGAAACTTTCTTAAGAAATATGTACAATAATCTGCACAGTAGGTATAGGTATAGTAAGGTAATCTTATCTGTTAAACATTTAAAAGTGAACTTTATAAACATTTGGAATAAAGTTCGTCAAAAGATGCATTTTTGTGCAATTGCTGCACTCAAATCAGTCTAAGCTTTTAGGAACGTTAGTTTATCCAATGGCGATGCTATTATAAGGTCTCAGCTATTGATATCGTATCTAATATTTTTCTACGTCCCAATTCCACAAAGATCATAAAATACAAAGGCATACATTTGTTCTTAGATGAACAGATTATATCAAGTCAAAGTATCTTATTTTTTTAGTTAAAATCCAGTTCTAACGAACTTTTTAAAATATTAAGTGACAAGATTTTTTATTGTCATAGGTCGGGCTTTTGATCTTCACAGTCCGTAAAGCTTGACTATTGACACCCTGTGTACTTGTAATTTTATATTTCTGGTAAACCAGTCAGTTTTATAACAGATCGTATGAATTGGGCATTCCCAACTTCTATAGTAGGTATTCGTATTAGGCTTTTGTATAATTTGTTCTTTGTGAAGTTAAGGATAGTATTGGTTGACACGATAGCAACAGACCTCGAGGACTCACCTCTATGCCCTCCTAAGGTGTGCAGTGCAAGACAAGCTTAGTGTTAGGACAGACAGAAGGACAGGCAGCAGACAGACATCATGCTAATTTTGATCCACACTACAAAACATAGAATGTGTCAAGAACGTCGTAGGCATTTTTAAAAGAAAAAGCCACGAATATTTTTTGTTATGGTATTACTATTTTTTAAAAATGACACATTTGTGTTGTAATGTGGATTCGTGTAAGTAAATAATAATTTTGTTACACAAATAACACAAATAATATTGTCAGTATTTTTTAAAATAATTTATTAGATTTAGAACTTACGTTTCCAATTTTAGTTTAATGCTAAATAAGAAAGGAATACAGGGGGAAATCAAGACATAAGTTTATTTATTTAAATAGGTAATGTAGGTACCTAAGTATTAAATATTTATTTGAGTTATGCCTTTTTAATTTAGTAGGGTAATGCCCTCTATAATACACAATTGCAATGGTTCAATAGAACAGTATTATCGGTATTATTTTTAGGACAAGTAAGGTACCTTGATTTCACCCTGTATTATCTGTACAGTATAGATAGAGCAATTTGTTTAAAAGTATTATTATTTTTCGTTTGGTTTAATTATTTATTAATATAGTGCGTGATATGTTGTAAAATGGAAATGAAAACTAGAAAAACGTGCAGCGGAAAATGCGTGAAAATGCGTGAAAATGCGAGCAATTTAAAAAATGCACACAAATAACTAATATTACCTACATTGTTTAGTATAATTTGTATTGTTAGCTCTATTTCGTGTGCTTTTAAGTATTCGTATTATACTTAGATCTTAGACCTAGAAGTATTTCATATAATTTAGATTTCTTGCTAAAGATCTCCATTTTATTTAATTTTAATAAACAAAAAGAATAGCTTTGATATATTTAGACGATGAGGCTATCGGTAGGTATTGCGTTGTATTTACAAATAACTTTGTTCGACTAGTCGCTAATATTTTTGAAAACATTAATGAAAGCAATGGGGACAACTGACTATCAACGTGGGAACCATGTTTCTAATGTTTATGGAAAATGAAACGACTTGTAATACTCGCAACACTGTCGTTGCACTTTAACAATTTACCCAAACACTTTTTGTTGATCGATGATCAAAATAAATCACCAAAATTTCACTTACATCCTTTGCTAATAGCTATTGGTGATTTATATTATTCTTTGATGAAAATGAACCATTTTTCATTCCATCATGTCTGCCTTTCATTAAAATTCCCGCGCGCGGGACATCCTTGGCAAGATGGCGTCTGATTTATGGCGCGAAATGAAGTGTCACTCACCTTGAACACTTGTCTGCAGAGGAAGTTCTCTTTGACTGGCAGCAATCTGCAACGTGATGGTATACGATACTACCCGGCTGAAATAAGTCGGCACATTGCTTTGGAAATACGTGGATCGTATGTCCACGGCGTATGGGCCTTGTTTGATTGACTAATATTTTTCATGTGCAGAGTTAATTCAGCCGCATCGTATTGTGTGTTCAGATACAAGTAAGGATACAAGTAATTATAGAAAAATGTAAGTTACTAGTAAGTTAGTAGGTAGGTTCTAGGCCCTAGTAGAATTTAAATATCATAGTTGTTGTAAGGCATATTTTTTTGAAATAGAATGCTGTGATTAATGAATTAATGTTATGTAATACGATATTTAAGTACATAATAACTGTATCATTTCACTGGCTTTTACAACAAAAATTCAAATCCATCCGGCAAGCATCAGGTGAAATTAATTTACGACTGCGGTATGTGAAAACCAGGAATCCAATATCGGGTGGAAGTTTGTATGAAAATAATTATCTCGGAAGCCGCTAGACGAGAAAGGGTAGAGTTTCATGGGTTGAATGATCCGTTAGGGTTGGATTACACGGTCATGGGATTTCCTCCTTTTAGATATTTCTGTATAGAAGTATGATGGGGCAAACAATAATAATTATTAGTCATAATGCTAAATGTTTATTTCATAAGTTGCCTTTGCAATATCTTCCACAACTTAAAGCCGAGTAATTTAAGCCTTGGGTTGGTCCACTAACGCCCGTATTCACAAACGATGCTTGCTTAACTGAAGCAGCAAATCGAACGCACAGCGTTGAATAGAGCTCTGTGATTGGTTCATGTGTCACCATGTGCGTCCACGCCAAAAATCACAGAAGGCCTATTCAGACCTAAGTGGTATTCGCTACCATCTGCGGCAGAGAAAACCCTGTGGGTATGCGGTAATAATACTGTTCAGACCTAAGCGGTATTCGCTACCGTCTACCTATGTACCTCTAACCACAGCAGCAGCGAATATCGCTCAGGTCGCTCTGGCTGCGATACTTGATACTAAATACCTGAGCGAAACCCGCGCGGTATGTACCTCTACCCACAGCGACAGCGAATATCGCTCAGGTTTGAATAGGCCTTTAAGGATCCACGCGCATGAGCCTCATAGTAATCAATGTAAAGGAATTTTGCATTATTAGGCAAAACTGTAATATGGTAGTTATTTAAGCAAGAGCTTCGCACAGCGTTAAAAAACGGGGTCGATTTCGTCCCATTTCGAGACTTAGGTATCAAAAATTATATCTGAAAGTTTGTTACTTACTTGGCCATTTCAGATAGTTGCAGTCTACCGTCTTTATTAGAGTCGAAAACTTGTAGCTGTTGAAGAAAAATATTTGATTAGACCTTAAACTCTAGAACAACTTATTTGTCAGATAAACTTTTGCTTTACATGGCGCTATACGTCAGGTTACTATCTATAAATTTATCAGGAGCCTATGCTAGCAAGGTCAAAGTTAGGTCACTCATTTCGGCTGTGTGCCAAATCTAATGAAATCAATTTTAATATTTACCTACCTACTACCTACTTAACCACCACAAAAAGTTCTAATAAATTGGTCTATTCCACTTTGACCACCTGGATTTGATCACCTAGGTGATCAAAGTGGACTCCAGGCGACATTTTGGCGTCCTTTGATCACCCATGGAGAAGAAGTCCACTTAAGTAGGTGATCTTATCCGTGGGTTATCAAAGGACACCAAAGTGTCACCTGAAGCCCATTTTGATCACCTGGGTGATCAAATCCAGATGATCAAAGAGAAATAGACCTAATAAATGGAGTATTTCTGATAGGCACATAAAGTTTTTTGTCCTCAATTCTAAGGTAGCGTTTGATTCTCGTTTTTCCATTTAGATAATTACTACATTAACATAATGAGATAAATAAAGTGGAAATGTAATAAATGAATCAAAGGGACAGGTACCATTGTGTCAGTGTACTCAATGAGCTTGTCCTCTGAAACGTCGTTGATTTTCTTCGCCTCTTTCAGCAGGTCTCGGAGGAAATTCTGTGAAAATTAGGAAAACATACCATTAGGTAAGTAATAAAGTAAAATAAATGAATTTTACTTAAAAATTAAGCAGTAAATTAAATCGAATTAATTTTCTCGTTAAAACTGTTGAGTAGGTATAAACCTAAATCGCTATAAAGTCCAGGCATTTGGTAGTTTTAACTGGAAAGTTTTGAAAATTGGTATTTACATAGATTTTCATGTGCTCAGGTAACCACGTTAATTTGAACTGGTAGGCAACAACCTTAAAGTTCTTATTTTGTATGTTAATGTGCTAGGTACTTCGTATAATTATGTAATATTTAATCAATCGTAATTTGTAATATCTGTTAAAAATATTCGATGTTATTCCGAGTAGAAACTAAGGCATACAATCAGTGTTTGCGATCAATCAATCACTCAATCAATAACGATTAATTATTATAAGTACCTATCACTTTGAGGTAAATGAGCTCATTTCATTCATACTAATACTGATTATGATATTAAAATTACGTCGAACTGGAGATTACCTACACTTCACAGATACCTATGATAGTAGATAATAATTATAATTACTTATAAGTCATATCAATTTATTAGATAGGTAGTTTAATTATAGTTCTTGCAACTCACGAAGGCGAGTGATATTTTTTACACGTGTGGTGGCTCGCTACTGATCGTTTTTCAAAAGTTTTTAACATTACACTAAGTATCATTATGTGCATGTAGTACACGTACACACACAAGTAAAGCTCACTCGCCTTCGTGAGTTGCAAGAACTTGGCTATATGCCCGTTTTTTTCACCATCAATCCCTAATATTTAAGTGACCCCTACGATAAGTAATATTAATTTACCTTAAGTTCGTCGGCCTCAATATAGCCGCTGCCGTCCGTGTCGTATTCCCGCCAAATCTGGAATATTGATTAGTTAATTTTACCTCAGAACAAACAGGGTCAGGCACTCATTCATTTAACTCCGTAATTAACTCAGTAGAGCAATATCAATTATTTGGGTCGAAGAGAAATATAGCAATAAAATAAACTGTCAAGTGATTCTACTTGTAACTAATTAAATGGCAACAACATTATGAGACTAGCTTTTGCCCGTGGCTTCGTCCGCATTAATTTCTATTTTACAAAGGAAGCGCACGTACACGTTCCTTCAAGGTATCCCTAGGTTCAGTGGTATAACCGTGAAAAACAGATTTTACTAAGCCTAGGCGCAGACCACCAACTTTTAGTCGGCCGATAGTTGTCTAAAAATCAAATCTGTGTAATTTGGGCACTTCCATACATGCTCATACTGATATGTCAACCGACTAAACTATCGGCCGACGAAAAATTGTTTGGTCTGCGCTTAGGCTTACTCTCGCACTTATAATATTAGTAAGTAGGTATAACTAATTATGGAAGAGTCGATGGATGAAAAACAGCTTAAACTTACTTTCATAAATTCGACGCTAGATTCTAAGGGGTTGTCGAATCTGAAGAGCAGTAAGAAGTTCTCCTCCATGGGCAGCAGTTGGGCAAGCTGGAAACCAAATAAACGATTAACTTGCAACTACGAGTTTCTGAAACTTGCTGAAACTGGTGCAGAGCTAGCGTGATTGTGACATGACTGTATAGTTCCAAAATACTGAACTGTCCTATCCATGACATTGACAGTGGGGCGCCACCGTCAATACCGGATCGCTGCTTTTTGCCATGTTGGAAACCATATAGTTGAACGATGGTAGCGCCCCCCTGTCATGGAGTTTGGTGGGACAGTTCAGCGTGGGTCATTTATAATATTATGTTGTTGCAATTGCCTGGGTCAAAAAGCAAGAGTTTTAATTAGTCCGTCAGTTAACTTATAAAAAAATACTCTACACGTATTTTTCACTTTTTCAAACTAATGAAAATTTAAAGAGATAAAGCGCCCCAAAGTTCATAAGAAGAGGCCCGTGACGTCAACGCTTGCTTAAAAATGCCGCACGTTGTGACGTCGTGCGCAACTTCAACGCACCATAACTATGTAATTATTTGTTAGATTGACAAATAAAAATATATGTGTCTAATATTTTTTGATATTAAACATTACGGACTAAAAAAATTTGTTTAGGCAACTAGCCTATTCACGAAAGCGAGTGAGCTTTACATGTGTGGTGGCTCGCTACTGTTCGTTTTTCAAGTTTTTATATGACATTATTACACTATCGTATGTGCATGTACACGTACACACACAAGTAAAGCTCACTCGCATTCGTGAGTTGCAAGAACTACATTTATATAGCACAACGTTATTGTGTCCAAACAGTTAACGCGTTAAGCCATGCTATTACACACGCTGGCTTACTTCTGTCAATTTATGGAAACATCAGGTGGCGTTATGTGCCAAATGCGGCTTGATATCACCGACTGCGCCAGAAGGTGAGGTGTGTTATGTTTTTCTAAGTCCGCTTGGCTAGCTACCACCATTCTTTCTAAGTAGTTTCGGCAGTTGGAGATAGTAAGATACCAGTTCCTCTCTAGATGAGGATTTCGAGTGAATCTCGCTTTCACCTTCAGTTTGATCATCACTTCCTGTGAGATAGAGCTCAAGAGCTTTCCTCGTTGTGGTTTAAAAACCTCCTATATTTCTCTTGTAAGTATAAATACCTCAAAATAAAACCAATGTACGCGAGTGTTACCTCTCTGATGTCAATCTTTCCGTCCTGGTTGTCGTCATACGCCTCCATGAAGCACGCCTTGAGTTCCACCAGCATGGAGTCGGATACCGCCTGCAACATTACAGTGCTCAGTCAAGTGGAGGTGAGAGATTGGTATAAGCTTCTGAGGTAGGTATGGAGAAATGATACTTTAACGGTGAGTATAAACTAGCTAGAGCATTTATTTCAGAACAACGAGCCGCTCTATGTAATCATTTACATTTATGTTCTAGTTCTACGACGTTTGGTGGGGTGATATCCTTTCAAGAACCAAACGTCGTAGGCACATTTTACCTGTATTGTTTTTGTTTACCATTCGTAAGAACATACATAGAAATGGTCTAGTCCATACTCACTTTAAGCTGGACATTCATGGTCAGTTTAGTGATGTAAAATCCAAAATTTGACCGTGTGTGAAATCTTAAATTCAAATTCATAGTACACGGCCAGTTCTTTTGGATGTACGGTACGTAAGTCCTACTGATCAGTTTAATTGACTGCAAATGCTTTAATATACGTAATTTTAAGATGCTTCTCAATATGCAAAACACTGGCTATGGCAGGGTTTGTAAGTCTACTGCAATCATGGCGTCATAGATAATTTTATCTCATACCAATGTTGTTGTTAGCTACATTGCTTGTTTTATTATGTTACAACTATAGCTTGATTTGACACTTATAAACACTCGTATTAACTGCCATGGTCATTTTAATTAAAACAAAAATTGGGGACAATGACGCGTATTCCAATAAAATTACAAGACCGTAAACTTTAATTCAATTGGGACTATAAAACTCAATTGTGAATTTATGACACATAAAAATAGGCTACGTCTCTCGAATACCAAATTACCTTTAAGAAAACTAGCTCGGAATTCAACTTTTAATGCCGTTAAATTCTAAAAAACTACCGTATTAAACTGGCAAACTTAAATTCGAAGAGAACCATGTAAAAAGCGGAATCCATTTCCTCAATGGTCACTGCCGAGCATTCTTCTAAAACTAATCCCGAAGTTAAAGAACATTGGGAGAAAAATTCTTACTTTCTATTGGGATGCACAGGGCTGTATCTATATCCTCAAGTAGACAATTTATTATAGGGTTAAGTCTTTATGTCTACTTGTGTACTATCTTCTAGACTAACTGATAAAATCAGTGCTAGATTGAGTCAAAGGTTATAGAAGTTATTTTTTAATTTACTTATTTGGAAAAATACAGATTAAATCTACCTAATTCAGGTAACATAAGAAAGTTATGTAAAGTTATTTAAGATGGATTTAATATGCAATTTTATTTTAAGCATCTATTTATGTATTATTATAACTGACTTTATATGAATTTTCTATTTATGTATAGTTTCTTAATAAAATTATACTTATTTGATTCTTACCTCAGATCATAGTATGATCTGAGATTCTGACTGAATGTAAGAGTATTATTCCGTTCCTTAAATAAACTACCATAGCAATTTTTCATGTCCAAGTTAAAGTTTTTCAGAATCGAATTAGAGATACAATAGTTTAGTAAACCATTATTTGCATGTTTTATACCTAGGTATTAAGTTCCTCTGTAAATATGACTTTTTTGCACACAGTCTACAACACATATTATGTATTATACAACGTAGGTACATCCGTCATCCCGTAAAAAAATAAAAGTGGGTCAACCGTGTCGTCCACTTTTCAATACCAGGTACTCTACGACCTCTTCAATACGTATCTCGTTTCCCGGGACTCAGCACTGTAAGGCCCTGTAACCCTCAATCCATCCCTGAGAAAACTTCACGGGAAAACTGGGAGTTCGTTATTGTAGAGATAGTGAGACGGGAAGTGAACAATTGTAGAGCTGAAATTGCCGTGTCCCTTGCTGTGTTTTGTCACGAAAGGGAGGAAGAAAATGTGTAGTGTTTTGTTTTGTCCGTGGATGAATGTCCTGGAGTTTGAAAAATAAGAATATTGTATATCAACGGCACATCAAGTTAAGCATCTTTTGTAATATGTAGATGCTAGTTTGTAACAAAAATGTAAGTCTGATGTGCTGGTATGTACTAAGATGTGCTATATGTGTTACTGACTAACTAAGGCGTGGAATAATACAGAACGAAGCACAAAATTAGATTCAATTTCAAGCGTAGATTAAGGCTATTCAATAATAGAATTTCAATTACAGCACATAACCTAGGACTAATAAAGTTCAGTAGAATTTTAAGGGTTGTTTTGTAATAAATGGTCTCTACAAAACACATAGATACCTAATATTAACTAATATAGACGTCCGTTGGCAAGAAAACCCCGAACTTTTCTTGCTATTGATTAAATTTTGTGTCTGCAAGATGATTTTTAAATGTTTAATTAAGTTCTGTCATTTGTCTTTGTACACTTATTGGATTAATGGTCTCATTAAAATTTAACGAGGTCGAAGGACCTCGAGTATTGGTAACAAATTACTGTCGCCAATTTAATTTGACAAGCCGTCTAACTCGGCGATGTATTGCTCTTTAAAGAAGAACGGTCACGCCCCATACAAAAAAAACCCAGACCCGACAGAAACGAGACATCTCTCAGTTTTTTTGTCATGTCTTAATTAGTTAAATTATATATTTTTTATATTCGAAATCTATGTATAACACCAAAATATTACCCTTTGTTTTTGTTCAGGCGTTATACAAAAACTAATACAAAATGCCTATTTATCACCAAAATTGGTAAATGTATGTACCTAAATGTCTATTACAGCTGCTATGGAATGTACCTAGGTGACCTGGAAATACAGCCGGATTATACAGGGTGGTTATACATATGGAACGATAAGTGATCTCACTCGATTATTTCTAAACTATACAAGATATCGAAAAACTAGTTACTGATTCTGAAAGTGCTTCACGAGCTCTTTCATATGGTACCAATAATAGGTTACAGATTATGGAAGCTGGTAACATTGAATTTTTGGATTTTGTAACTTCTCGTTTCCACCCTGTATAATCCGGCTGTATCTCCAGGTAACCTAGATACATTTCATAGCAGCTGTAATAGACATTTAGGTACATACATTTACCAATTTTGGTGATAAATAGGCATTTTGTATTGGTTTTTGTATAACGCCTGAACAAAAACAAAGGGTAATATTTTGGTGTTATACATAGATTTCGAAAATAAAAAATATATAATTTAACTAATTAAGACATGACAAATAAACTGAGGTATGTCTCGTTTCTGTCGGGCCTGGGTCACAGATGACCGTTCTTCTTTATTCTTATAACTTTTTTCAAAGCGTTATTGTTGGTCGTAGTTGCTTAACCTTTAACTATAGTCGTGAAAAAATAATCACACTCCCATGGACGTCGGGTCTCACAGACCCGTATCTAAAATTCTTCATAATTTCATATCTGAACCAATTTGAATTTATCAAAGAGTTGATATATATCTAATAACTATTAATAAAGGATCTAGTAGTAAATGTAATCAATTTTTAATCATTATTTAATTATTTTTTGGCAAATTTAAAAAACTTAGACATTTTTCAGTGTTAATTGACTTGGCATCACATATAGGCTCCTTAATTACAGTCGATTAATAATAAATCAAACTAATATTTTTTTCCTTGCTAATTACTAACCGTGTGACATAAAAACATAAACAGAATTTCTGAAAGACATAAAATAATAATTTTGACAAGGGTTAAACTTACTAAAATTATAAACAGTGGCCTAGAACACTAAAGACAAATTATCTCTACAGGCATGTGTCATCTTTCTTTGAGAGCTTTGATAGGCAAAATATACACCATTCAGAATCGAAATCTGCAGCAATGGTACCTTCTAAGACATCTAAACTCAAAAGAAGGATCGCCTACAAGTAAAACCTTACTTCTGGAATGTTACTTAGATAGTTGGGCTAATAATACAGTGTGAGTCACGTTAAAGTGTACATATGAATATAGATGAAACTAGACCTATTTTTATCGACAAAAAAGAGGTCAAAAATTTTTTGAGATTTTTTTTTAATTTTTTATAGATTTTTTTTTCTTCCAATTACTGATAGTAAAGAAAACGTAATAACTTTTAAACTAAGAGGTATATCCTGATAACATAAAAACTGTAATAATGCTAAATAACAGGCGATACTAAAAAAATACATAAAATACACAAAAAAGGCCAACAAATAATAAAAAATGATACTTTTTGAAAAAAATCTGCTTTAAAATTCGTGTTTTTTTGGTTATTTGATAAATTTCTCCAAAAAATGCCCCTATAACCGGTGGTTTTTACTACTTTGTATTATTCTCTATCGTATAACCTTCGTAAAACCAAAAATCGCATGTCTCTATCCCTATCACAACATTTGCAATGATCGTTTGAACTTAGCCTCTCCGGGCGCGCTATTCAACGCTTCGTTAACAACGAAACTGAAAATGGCTCTAGATTTGTAATTTAGATAAAGACAAGTTAAATTTAAATAAAAACAAAAGATTTCGAAGTAAAATAAGCATTTTAGTTAAAATTAAAATTTTCACTACCTGCAGGCGGAGAATAATGTTGTGGCAGGCCTTTGTTCAAACGCTCATAGCAAATGTTGTGATAGGGATAGAGACATGCGATTTTTGGTTTTACAAAGATAATACGATGGAGAATAATACAAAGTAATAAAAACCACCTGTTATAGGGGCATTTTTTGGAGAAATTTATCAAATAACCAAAAAAACACGAATTTTTAAGCAGTTTTTTTTTCAAAAAGTATCATTTTTTATTATTTGTTGGCCTTTTTTGTGTATTTTATGTATTTTTTTAGTATCGCCTGTTATTTAGCATTATTACAGTTTTTATGTTATCAGGATATACCGCTTAGTTTAAAAGTTATTACGTTTTCTTTACAATAAGTAATTGGAAGAAAAAAAATTCTATAAAAAATTAAAAAAAAATCTCAAAAATTTTTTGACCTCTTTTTTGTCGATAAAAATAGGTCTAGTTTCATCTATTTTCATATGTACACTTTAACGTGACTCACACTGTATAGCTGATATACTCAGATACTTTCTACCATTATGTATTCGTAAACTAAAACAATTTACAACATATTATAATGATATACTATAAAAAAATTATAGTTGACAAGTCACATCCATACAAGTATGTTTGTATGGAAATTATAGTCATCGGGTCTCCCAGACCCCGATAAAATTTTGGATGGTTATTACTCACGTAATAAGTGCCAGAAGACGCGATTTTATGCCTCCTTGGTCTAAACACAGTTAAAACTGAAGCTACTGAGATGGTCGAGAGCAGCACGTGGCGGGAAGGTATTTAAACCGAGAAATTGAAAAGGGGGGTGGGCCTCTGAGACCCGACGTCCATAGTTAAAGGTTAAGGTCTCTTTTTTGCTGTTGTTGCGAGAAAGCTTAGGTATTTTAATAAACATGTTTAAATAATATTTTACATTTTTACGTAATAATATTTTACATACCTAATAAGTACGGTTTTGTTCCCCAGTCGAGGAAGCACATGATGTCGGGCCCTGCGTGCCCAAACAAAATGGAGGCTACTGACAACGCCACTCTTGTGGTGGAGTTTTGGGCTGACGCTGGGCTGACACTGATGTAGGTTTGTTGTGGAAAAGAAGAAGAAGAATATTTTACAAGTCTAAACATATTTTATTTACCTATTATAGCGACGTACGTAAAATAACTTTTAACAGATTTGCAAAACGTTTCTTTATCAACTTTGTATTTGTATGAAAGTTTGGACATTTCAAACATGAATTTGTCTTGTCCGCTTATACAACAGTTTCGGGTCCAATAAAGTTAAACTGTAAACGTGGTCACTACGTGGCGATAGTGAGGCCTGTCGACCAGTGGGAGCGAGGCTTTTCTAACAAGCTTGGCACTTGTCCCATCTCTGACAAGTAAGCGACTATCAACTGTTTTCCTGGCCAAGGAACATACAAACATCCAAATGACGTCCACTACTTACTGGATAAAAGTTTCTCCCCAAGGATTTTCAAACTGACCAGACCTGTCCTGTAGCTGCACTGCCCGCATTCTGGTTTTGTATTTGCACACATTTTAATTACTGATAGCTCCATTAACTCCTTGAGCTAAGGAAAATATCCTTCTGATACGAGCAGATTCACCACAAAGCCCAGCGGCGAAGGGGTTCAAACTACTAAGACCCTACATTTCCATTACAGTGTATTTATAAATATTAGGTATCATATAAAAATTGTCTCCCTTAGCTTAGCATAGCATTAACTAGATTTGTGCCTGATCTGGCCCTAAGCCAAATACAGCCGATGAGGGCACACGCGGCTGCCGACAAATTGTGGCTTATTGCATCGGCGAAATTCAGCATCACCCTGTATATCACCTCGAAGGCTGGATCAGCGGTTGTTTACGATATATGCTCAATCAGCTACAGGAATTTGTTTAGACGAAAATGTTGTTTGTAAGATTATCGTGTGACTACACTTATACACATTAATTATAAGACCTATTTTGTCTATTTCTATAAATATTTGTGTTGCACTAAGTCCAAAAAATATGGTTCTTTTGATTAGTAAAATGCTGAGGAATTTCCATAAAGACCGGTCCTGCGCTTCTTGCATTCAGGAGTTTCCCACGATTTTCAAGATCGCTGGCCCACGAGTCTGTCCTGAGAAAGCCTACCAACATTGCATGTTTCCCCATGAAGTCGCCACTCAAGAATTTTTTTGTCCCAATGACTACCATCACCAACTGTCATATAAGTTTTAATATAATTTGTAGCTAATTAATTAACATTTATTTTTCCCTTTCTACTGCTCACTGTTGACACACTTTCTTCATCTTTAATTCTCATTAAGTGTTTTCGTATCATGTGAAAAACAAAAAGGTTTCTCAAAGCTTCAAGAACGCATAAACATTTTAATTATATTATTTGAGAAAAGGCGGAGAAAGGAAAAATCCCAATTCTTTTGAGAAACATTTTACCAGACCTTTTGGAAGCAATTACCGTTAATTTTGGTGCGTTTTGTTTTGGCCAATCTTCTCGCTTTTACTTTATGTGACTCTCTTGGGTTTCTTTAAACGTTTTATGCTTATTTACTTACCTAAGTTTATGGTTTATGTAATGTACCGTTAGTTTTCAAAATCAGGAGCCCGACCCTCTAATTTACCAGTGGCAAATGGAAGAAATCATTTTTTGTGCAATTCTTTCATATCCAAAAACAACGATCTCTATAATGAAAACACTGTTGAAAGTCGGACCCACTGCTTCAAATACGCACTATTAGATATTGAGGCAAATAAATAAAATTAAGTAAGTAAGATCAAATGTAGGATTTTATAAGTACAAAATGAACATTTAAATTAGATAAGTAAGGTGCTACATAGTTTAAACAAAACAAGCACAACGGCAATTTGTACTTATTATGCTATGTTTGACTTTGCCCGTAACTTTGGTAATTTTAAAGTTATCAACTCTAAACCCTTTTGTTCCCAAATTACATTAGGATAACGAAATTTTGATGGCCCTGAAAAATGAGGCTCGGTTGTAATGGATTTAGTAATTTGTTTCAAAGTTAGTGCTAAGCTTTAAAAGGGATTTAACTTTATGGATTTATGTTGGTTAATTTATATCTTAACGCTTTGATAATTCTGTTATGCTAAAGCAAAGTTTATCTACTTAATTAATAGCAAAATAATGAGGTCTACGTATTTTGTATTTTTGCTCCATAGTTGGCACCACTGGCAAGTGACAAGACCTTACTCTACAGTGGCGCTACCTATAAGAGTGCAAATGCAATGATACTCATATCATTTATTTAACCTTAATTTCGAACTCCTCTTATGTTCTTCTGATTAATTTCGTTGCGGGTCTAATGACAGTTAAACTTTCTCCCGGGACAAACTTGACCTTCATTGGTTGGATTTTTATGGCGGTCAAGCTGTAGATCCTGGCTACACAGGAGTTGCAGTGGTGGAGACGAGAGGTGGGAATAGTCCCGTTTTTACAGCACTGTACCTCTAGCACGAAAAACTTTTGACGTCGAATCGTTTGCGTATTCTAATTGCCATCAAAATATTTAGTTAGAAAACTACAACAGCGCCCTTGTGAACGTGTCGTAAAGTGAACTCAGTATGAGAAATGGTTGCACGAAACTTATTTTGACAATCAAAATTGCCACGCTGTTGTTTAATTCCAAGGTTGAGTATTGAATAAAGTCGAATACGCAAACGATTCGAAGACGAAGTTGTTCATGTTACCTTACTCGCCAGTGGCGTCAACTCAAATACGGTAGCCCTCATTGTAATTATTTTTCCTCAATTGTTGCTTGATAGTATTCAGAAAAATTAAACGACAGCACCTTAAGCACACTGTGGCATCTTATTGACTTGCAATGAGCGTCATTTTCCAACAAAATGTGTAGCCTCATCCCTACGCACAGTGTGTTAAGAGACTGTACAATCGGAAATTCTCATTTATTTGATGAACCCTATAGAGCTCAGTTATACAAACCTGATAGTAAACTCCTGTTTGAAAATTCCACGTAGTTTTCGCGGTATAAAAATTCAAAGGTACCTATTTTTTTTACTTCAAAATTATGCAAAAATATTGTTACTCGTTAACTATTAACATTTAATTCACAAATGTTACAATACTACATAGAGCTCTTAAAACTACACGCAATAAGCGTATTAAGTGCTTCGTAAACGCATTCAGTTAATTAGGAAAAATGATTTTAATTGCAAGATATAGTCTGATATCTTCTATATCTATACTTATAATAAATCTGTAGAGAGGTCAATTCTGTACATGAAATATATTTTCAAAATAACTATCAGGGGGTGATTAGTGATCGATACTGATGCCAAAAATGCAATCAGTAAAATTTTTGTCTGTCTGTCTGTCTGTCTGTATGTTCCTTATAGAAACAAAAACCACTTGATGGATTTTAACGAAACTTGGTACAATTATTCTTCATACTCCTGGGCAGGTTATAGGATACTTAGGAATTCCCACGGGAACGGGAATTAGCGGGAAAATCCTTTTGTACGAAAAATCTAAACCGCTTAAGTTAGACGCTTGAAATTTGGCATGCAGGTACCTTAGTAAACTTAAAGCTTAGTTACAACAGGATATTGCAAAATTCCCATGGGAACGGGAGTTAGTGGGAAAAAACATTTGTATGAAAAAATCTAAACCGCGTAAGATATACTCTTGAAATTTGGCATGCAGGTACCTTAGTAAACTTAAAGCTTAGTTGTAACAGGATATTGCAAAATTCCCACGGGAACGGGAGTTAGCGGGAAAAAACATTTGTATGAAAAAATCTAAACCGCGTAAGATAGACTCTTGAAATTTGGCATGCAGGTACCTTAGTAAACTTAAAGCTTAGTTGCAACAGGATATTGCCAAATTCCCACGGGAACGGGAGTTAGCGGGAAAAAACATTTGTATGAAAAAATCTGAACCGCGTAAGATAGATGAAGGGGGGGTAAAACGAGAACCACGCGCACGAAGTCGCGGGCGGCCGCTAGTTTAATCTAATTGTATAAAAAAGAGTTTTAAATTCCGTGGTATATTTGAGGAAATATACAGTCTCATAACACACTGTGCAACGTGCCAATAAAAGAAAATGGATCGCTACACCGGTTCGCTTTGTCTCTTCGTCTTCGCTCTTAGCGACAGGAATTGATTGTGTAGACTGTTACCACTAGAATGTAATTTCAGATACCTTAGAAAGTTCCTAGATGGATCAAGTAAGTCCTGTGAAATACTTGAAAACACTGAAAAATAAATGCAACGAGCATTTTGACAGTTTAATATGCCTCGGGACTAACACTAACTTTTGGCCTTCACTGGTCAAGCTGTAAATCCTAGCATCAATCCTGAAACCCCGTGTTATTGGTAAATCCACACTTCATCATCATCATCATCATTTCAGCCACAAGACGTCCACTGCTGAACATAGGCCTCCCCCAATGACTTCCAAATTGCACGGTTGGTAGCGCTAGCGGCCTGCATTTAGCGCCTTCCTACTTCCTTTATCAGGTCGTCGGTTCACCTTGTGGGTGAACGTCCCACGCTGCGTTTTCTGGTACGAAAATCCACACTTACTGGTATATTATTATAAGTATTGAATAAGCACCGAAACTACTGGACCGATTTGAAAAAATATTTCCCCATAGACATTATCCCTGATAAATATAGGCTATAGAATATGGATGGATAAGACATGTGACAGACAGAAATTAACGTGGCCGAAGTCACGGGCAAAAGCTAGTTAAATAAGCACCTAACGCTACATGGCAACATACACCTATTTACTAACATTGGAACGCTTTTAAACATACTATATTGACACGTTTTTAATGCTTCAACCACACCAACGCGTGCAGCGATCACATACCAATGACAGGTCGCGCGACCTGTCAATGGCTTATGATCGCGCGGTGGTTGAAACTTACAGAAATACTGGGCGTTTTGGGTTTGGGCAGAATTTAAAGTGCAGCCGCGACAAGAGGTAAGTCCAACAAATTATTGTGCTGCCATGAATTTTTATAAGCCTCACGTCTGCACACATTCGTCTATGCCTCGCTTTATTGGAGAAATTATTCGTCAAAGGAAATGAGAATGTTTGGCAATATATCCTTACAGAGACATTGAGGTAGATTCCGGCGAAAAAAATAGAAAATATTGGCTCTTACTTCATTGAATGTTACTCAATCAATAGGTAGGTAGAACTTATTATGCATTGAGTAACCAACCTATTAGAATAGAGAGTAGCAGAATTGCTAAACTCAAGTGGCAGTGGGCGGGGAACATAGCTCGTATGTAGAGACGATGGCCGTTGGGGTAGAAAAGTTCTCGAGTGGCGACCACAGGCTGGAAGACGTAGTGTGGGCAGGCCTGCTACTAGGTGGACCGAGGACCTGGTAAGGGTCGCGGGAAGAGCCTGGATGCGGGCAGCGCAGGACCGTGCATTGTGGAAAACCTTGGGGGAGGCCTTTGTCCAGCAGTGGACGTCATTTGGCTGAAACGAACGAACCAACCTATATGAATATTTTGTAGTTTGTATTTCTTGTAATAAATAAAACGCTGAGAATAGGGCTGAGTTTCTTCTTCCACTTCTTTTCAATATGTTTCTGCAAGTGGTGTAAGGGTTAGACTTGTACATAGTACCTACTTATATACCTACTACATGGCTATTATGTATCAACATACTAAGGTAATTTTACTCATTGTTTTTAACGACAAAGGTATACTAGAACATTATCGTTGATGAATTCAAACTGTACTATCTAGCTAGAGAATCGTGATGAGTAACTAGGTAAATGTTATAAGAACTTGCATTCAAATTTACATAATGTAAGTAGAGCAAGGAACATTGAAACACTTGTTATGTTAGTGGGTTTATTGTGTTTATATCAATTGGAAATATTACAGGAAAATTATAATCCTTATCTAATACTTATCTAGCAATGTGAGTTACTAGGAATTATTTCGCAAGTCGGTATTTTTTTTTATGGAATCGGTTCCTTAAGCTAATGAACTAGCTGAATTTCAGGCATACCTAAGCCTGAATTTGTTCAGTCATAGATTGAAATTCCATCAATTAAAATGCCTAATGAAATTATAAGCTTGATATTCAATAGTTTTAAGTTTGGATCTATAGCTAATACTAACTGTTACTGTAACTGTTATATTTATCACGCATAAAAATACTAATCCTTTATAAATAGAACACCTGAATGGATTTATAATATTTCTCAATAAATCAAATAACTATTAGCACAATTTTCATTAATCGCTGGTTGGTAGCGCTTATCAAAAAGATAGTACCAAATATGAATTAGCAAGAAATTAAAGCAACAAGTATCTCTTTATCAGCTAATTGATCTTAATTAATTTACTTGAGCCTACTCATACCTCGAAAAAAATAAAAAGATGTGCAAGTATGTGTGTGTAAAGTAAACCGATCCCTAAGTTTTTTTGGCGCCACTTTTGACAGTTTTGTTTTTATTTTTTTTATGGCCAGGGCGTACGTCGATTTGGCAGAAACTTTATACGCGGAAAATCTAGGCATCGTGGTTTCTGGCACGACCACCGCAACGGCATAATGAAAAAGGCAACCCATGCCAAGAGAGCGACACCTGGTGAGCTGACAATTAAATAATTTCCCGTTGCTTCTAGCTTCTTCCAGATTTTATACGATGCGTTTTTTACCTATCCTAATAGACAAAATAAAATAAAAATCAAAAATATTTTATTCAATTTAGACTACTAGTGGCACTTATTGGGCCCTACCAGTGCTTCGAGACAATTAAAATAACACTATACTATATAAATAACTATTAATGAAATAATAAATTTATGGTAAAGCCGCAGGCAGAAGCTAGTGTAATTACTGATATTCAAGTTTATACTTCTTTTCCAGAGATGTACAGACGATTCATCAACCTAAACACTGTTTCTTATGTAGTTGTAATAGTGATTATTAAGCAATAAAGATAAAGTTTTAAAGTCAATACTCTTTGCATTATGATGACTGTTCCTTTCCTAAAGATAATCTGGCAAATAGGTAGATAATGATAATATCGACAGGATTTCTTCCCAGAACACTTTTGTTTATGTAATTAGTGATTAATTATGATAAACAAACTATATCTTATCGGACGAATCATTGGGATGTATATAACATAGTAATTAGGAGGTTCTGACATTGTACGGCAGTAGCTAGACGGGTTTACGTGTGGAGAAAATTAATTAAAACTTCTAAGGTAAGTAGGTACCCTAGTAATAGTTTGTTTGCTTTTACTTATATGGAGTTTGAGTTACTTTACCCTTTGTTTAATAATTTAATCGACTTGAGAAACGAGAAGGTCTTCAATAATTGAGTTGAAATAAGAATTAATCGTTATGCCTTTTTTTCTAATGCTGATTTTTGATGATTTTTATTTTCTGGCATTGTTTAAATATCTTTTTGTGTTTTTATTGTATTGCCAATCCTTTACTTAATTTTTTTTATTTATTATTTTCTACCCGTTGCTTATCCTTATTGCTAGCTTCTGTATGAGGATTATTCGTGAATTTGGAGAAAAAGTATCCTGACTTCTAATTATCGTCTAATTTTGAAGTCCATACACGCACAGTATTGAATACTGTTAAGTGTCACCAAAATCTTTCCCTTACTTTTTACGAAAAAACATTTAAACATAGGTTTAATTTTGAGTGTTAAGAGATGCTTCTCAAACTAATTTGAAAATTTAAAATAGCTTGAAAAAATCGAACTGCCTTGTCGTGGGTTCTCGAGGCTTGTCGTGGGTTCAATTCTCGCCTTAGGCAGTTCGATTTTTTTCAAGTTATTTATAATTTTCAAAATAGGTTTATCTATCCTCACAAATCGCGTTTATAATTATGTTTTTTTTAATTACAGATGAAATTCGCACTATCCTTGGTTATCCTATCGGTGCTGGCCTTCAGCGAGGCTGGCCTGCTGAAGGGCCCCTCCTCCAGAGCCAACCTCAACCACGGCTCCATCCAGCCTGGCGACCGGCTGCTGTACAGGTGAGCATGAGACTTTGTTTAGATCGACAAGTACCTACTCTATTGTCGACAACAGAGGGTCTAGTATGAGTTTTCATCAAAAAAGTAAAAAAATGACATTAAATGTATGACGGACTGTACAGCGCCCCTATTCAAAAACTAAAATTTTCATACATTTTTTAAACTCACACTCAGCCCACACGTACTAAAACTGTAGAGTATTTTACTAAGATGCTAAGAAACAGTGTTTCTTAGCGCCTCTAGTACCTTTAAGCTCATAGCAGTCTTATCAACTCGGAAAGGGATCAACGCCGTATCGCATTTCGCTAAATTCATATTTCCTCTTTCCAGAACATACTTCCAAAGATATGGCATTGCCAACACGGTCCAGACTCAAGACTTCGTCTACCGAGGCAACGTGACCACCAGGATCAGTGCAGTGGTAGCCCAAGAGGTGGGCTTCACCCAGTACGCGAACGCCTGGGTGATTGCTGGAGGCAGGGGCTTCAACCACGTCACGGTGCGCGCCCAGACTGCTAGGGGATGGGGATTCTACTACCTGATCGATATTTGGGGACGATAGATACTAACCCTCGATGTTTTGCTGTGCCCTTGCAGGGCGTTACATGTATACCTATCTCTATTTTGTAACACCACTATAAATTGTAATGTGACATGCAATAAACGTTTGTGAATTTGATTATATTTAGCTACAAATGGAAACTGATGACGAATTTGTTGTTATTTTCTAAGCAATATTTTTTACAATAAACCAAGCAATTATTATTTTTCCATTTTCCTGTTCTAATTCGCTGCTGATGTTTAGCGCTACCATTATAAGTAAGTATTTCTCAATAAATTCTGATAACACTTATAAAGAGATAGAAAAATGAATTAGCAAGAAAGACAAGTATCTCTTTATCAGCTACTTAATTGATCTTAATTCATTTATCATACACATTAAAACTAAAATGATGTTTGTACCTATGTTAGGTAAAGTTAAACCGGTCCCTGATAGTTTATTTTGGCGCCACTTTTGACAGAACCTTTTTGCGCGGAAAATCTAGGCATCGTGGTTTTGCACGAAAATCGAATTAAAAAGGCAACCCATGCCACGAGAGCGACACCTGGTGAGCTGAAAATGAACTATTTTCCCGTCGTATCCCGTCGTGACCACCATACAATAAAATGAATATTAATTAAATAATAAAATTGATAAATAACAATAAATCTTAGAGAGAGAGAGAGAGAGAGAGAGAGAGAGAGAGAGAAAACAGATTTTATACCAACCACTGCGTTTTTTAATCTCTTAATTTACATCTTTTACTATTAATATTGTTTGTATAAGGGGGAAAGAATACTATACATAATTTATCATCTAAATCTACGCGGGCGAAGCTGTAGGCAGAAGCTAGTGTAATTATTACCTATATACTGATATTCAATTTTCTTCTACTTTTCCATTTCGCCAGAGACTTAAAGGCAGTTCAATAAGCTAAACAATATGACATCTAATCATCTAATGTAGTTTCAATAAGTACTATTATCCAATAAAGTCAATACTCTTTGCTTATGATGACTTTTCCTTTCCTAAAGATTAATAATCTAGCAAATAGATAATGATAATATCGACAGGAAAATTTCTTCCCAGAACACTTTTGTTTATGTCAACTAGTGATTCATTCTGATAAACAAACTGTATCTTATCGGACGAACCATTGAGATGTATATATAACATAGTAATCACGAGGTTCTGACATAGTAAGGCAGTAGCTAGACGAGAGGTTTACGTGTATAGAAAATTAATTTAAACTTTCAAGGTAAGTTCCCATAGTTCGTTTATTTATGCTTTAATCGACTTCAAAAAGAAGGAAGTTCTGTATTCGAATGTGTGTTTGCCTTTCCATGAGCAGTGTTTATTATCGTTAAAATACCTATATATTTTTGTGTTTTATTGTGTTGCCTATCTGAGATGGCGACATTAAATTTGTTTTACTTCGTGAATTACTCTGATGTTTTTTATGTGTCTCTACCTGTTGTTATTGATTTATTATTTATTTATGACATAAATAGGCATTAATTACATTTTTTGGACCACCAGCATCTGCATGCGGCTTGTTAATGAATTTCAAGAAAAGTATCCTAACAATCTAATCATAACCTAATTCTGAAGTACAAGCTACAACACTGTTAAGTTTCATCAAAATCTGTCCATTACTTTTTACAGGAGAGTCACAACAAACGTCCATTTATTTATCCTCACAAATCACGTTTACCTATAAATAAGGTGTTTTGTTTACAGATGAAATTTGCGCTATCCTTGGTTCTTCTATCGGTGCTGGCCTTCAACGAGGCTGCCCTGCTGAAGGGTCCCTCCTCCAGAGCCAACCTTAATCATGGGTACATCCAGCCCGGCGACCGACTGCTTTACAGGTGAGTTTCAGCACAAAAGAAAGAAAAAAAAAACATTTATTTTGGTACCAACATAAAAAAATATTACACTCGGATAATAAATGCAAATACAATTATTTAGAACCAAAATTGACCACCGCTCAGCATGTGTCATGCTCAGTAAAACCCAGAAAATGACGCTGTTATTCTGTGGAAGCCACGAGATTATGTTCTTTGGATCAAAAATTACTCTATTGTCGATAACAGGTAGAGTGTCTTTACTAAAATGTTAAGAAACAGGCTGTATCTATTAGCACACTGTTTTGAAATCATAATCATAATGTTTGATATTTTTATATTTGGCTGAAACGAACGAAACGAACGAATCATAATGTTTGATATTTTAGGTATAGTCCAGTCAATGAATGCCTTAACGACGGTGTAGAGAGAAATCCGTGGAACACAATTTCTGACCTCGGGACTTTATTTAGCCTAGTTAGGCGGTGAACATAGCAAAAGTCCCCGCCCTCAGCCCTTGAGCCGGCGGGGAGAGGGGGGTTTAAAGGTACCAGTTTTCGGATTTTCGCTTAATCCTCGGAAACTATGCGACGTCAATATCTAAAGAACTGTTTGAGGCATATTTATGAAATTTGAAACTGATGTATATCTTGCAAGTCTCAACACATGAGCCAAATTTGAAGTGTTAATGCACAGTAGTTTTTGAGTGATGAGGAGTCAAAAGTGGCTCAAAGTGGTTCGTCTAAATATACGCACGGTGCAGTCCCCTCCCTGGAACTAGGCTTAACATGCTCCCGCATGTCTAGAATGATTGCTTAGTGTTGATTTAGTCGATTTTCTCCTGATGGAAACATGTAAGACAAAAATAAAATTTCCAATATTACAGACCTTCTAGAGCAGATGCCGCGAAAACTATACAATTTATAGAAAAACTTGTCTATCTCACCTGTAGCAAATTGAATATGCTTTTTTTGGTTCAAAGTAGTCATGTCACTAGGACGCATAGTTTCCGAGGATTAAGCGAAAAACCGAAAAGTGGCACCTTTAAACCCCCCTCTCCCCGCCAGCTCAAGGGCTAAGGGCGGGGACTTTTGCTATTTTCACCTCCTAACTAGTCTAAATAAAGTCCTGAAGTCAGAAATTGTGTTCTACAGTTTTCCATCTATAATGCTCTATTGACTGGACTAGTAGGTGTAATTTCAAAACATCACATGATAAGTTTCTTTCTTTTAATTTGATCCCACCAAAAACATTCTGTAAAAAACTAGCCAAGTCTCGATGGAGCTGCTTGTTTATCTCTAAAAAGTAATGAAATCTAGACAAAGTCGTGCCAAGTCTATGATGGTTCCTTACCGCGATTTCTTTATTATTATACTTAATGTTGTGTGACTTGGCCGTTGAAGGGTACAAAATCAGGTGCTCCATGACATCATTGCACCAATCTGTCGCCAGAACCGCTACCCATTGACGATGGAAAATTACCACTTGGAAAACGTTGATTCAATAACCAGTCAATTGTAGGCTTAATAAAGCTGCGTATTTCAATAATACTTATGTATGATTATCATAATAAAGATTGTTCAACGGCCAAGTCACACAACATTAAGTATAATAATAAAGAAATCGCGGTAAGGAACCATCATAGACTTGGCACGACTTTGTCTAGATTTCATTACTTTTTAGAGATAAACAAGCAGCTCCATCGAGACTTGGCTAGTTTTTTACAGAATGTTTTTGGTGGGATAAAATCAAAATAATTATGGAAATAAAAATATCAGTCTGACAAGCAGTTGTGGCAAACATAAGAAAATTCCTCACCAGTGCAAGATTCATGAGCCCAGTTTTTGCACTCCAGACATTGCACCCACTTTTCTTTGGCTCTGCTATTAGAATATGGCTCAAAACAACAAAGGCATAAAGTTTCCTCTTCTTCTTCACTGTCTTCATTTTTTCTTTGTTTCTTTATAACCAAATATGCCCAAATTAAACCAACAAAAAAAATATATTGAAAACTAGGAGAGTTGAAACACCCTGTTTCAAATCTCCTCAGTAAGAAAAAACCTCCCATTTTTTATTAAATCTATGATCTAGAAGCAAATACACAGAAACCAATGGTACTAAATATATATAACAAATCTTTAGTTAATGAGCTTTCGAAACATATATAACTTAAACCAAAATACAAAACATATAACAAAATAAAGGCATCGCAAAAATTCGTTGAAAACTTACTTTTCACGATTTTTGTCACATGGCACACTAAACTCCACAACCGCGGGACTTACACGATGGACACGAACTGACATGGCCGCGGGAGGCGGGAAGTAGGTGTAAAGGACCGTTGCCAGCTCGCTAACGGTTTTGAGTACAGAGAAATCTGTACTGTTTCAAATCACCTTTGTTTCAAATGCCCTCGGTCTCCCCTACGGCAGTGTTTGCTTCGCGCTTGACTTGGCGGGGGCACTGCCGTGCCCCCAGATGTGATGAGACATGAAAGATTATCATGAAGATCAAGATGTATTCAATGATTAGGTAGTTTAAGGCGATTAGTGTCCTCAATCCGCGCCAAATGGGCATTTTGTAAATCCTACTCCTCTTTTACTGCTGGACAGAAATAGTTGAAAAAAATATATGTTATACAACAGTTCAAGGACTACATTTCTGACGTTTGAATTTTCGCTACGTCTCTTTGTTTTGGATTAAAAAAATAAATACGGGACATCGATTTTTTACTTAAATTCCCTACTCCTCCAAAACGGCTATGTTAATTTAAAAGATTTTTGCACGAATAGATTGGGAATTCTTTAATCTTTAAATGACACGTTGCGTTTTTCAATCGAACATTACTTTCATTCATAAATTTTACTTTTGATAAATTCCGAACGTTTTGCTGTTGAGGGGGCCTTCGCGGGGTGCGGGCGGCAGTCGGCCGCTGGCCTTCAGACGGGGAGGTTGTGTCACTCGCTAATGACACCGACATCAAGGTTCATCAATTTAAGTTTAAAATAATAGGCAGTAATGTATGAAGAAACAGCTTCTATTCTGTATCTACCTATGCCCGTGTATTTTTGATCGGTGTCAAATCGGAGTTTTTGGTGCGGGGTACGCGGGTGTTGCTCGCGGCGTGAAGGTCAAACGCCCAAGGTCATTGAGGACTCTAATCGCCTTAAGTACTAGCCACGGCTATAATCTGCATCACTACATGATCTGATAGTGATGATGTTCAGCAGCAAGACCTTCTAATTTACCAGAGACAAATAGGGGATTCCTGTTGATTGGCCGGGCGTTTTTGGGAGGCTTGATGTTCGCATCTCTCCCTTTGTCACCTACAAAATCTATGGCCTACATTCACATGTCTCATATTCTTAATCCATATTTTCTCTTCCAGAACATATTTCCAAAGAGCTGGCATTGCCAACGCTGTCCAGACGCAAGACTTAGTCTACAGAGGCAACGTGACCACCAGGATCAGTGCAGTGGTAGCCCAAGAGGTGGGCTACACCCAGTACGCGAATGCCTGGGTGATCGCTGGAGGCATGGGCTACAACTATACCACGGTACGCGTCCAGACTGCTAGGGGATGGGGATTCTACTACCTGATCGACATTTGGGGCCGATAGATCTGATATTTAGGTAAAAATGGAAACTGATGACGTAGTTGTTATTACTCGTACTTGCTAAGCAATATTTTTTTCAATAAACCATTAAGAAACCACTTTATTTTTCCATCTTCCTGTTTTAATTAGCTGCTGATGTTTAGCGCGGATATTATCGATGTTTTCTGAGATTGACAATAAATTTTGGATCGACACTGTTTCATATTGTACTAAAGAAGGTATCTATCGAATTAATTTTAAATTATAATCTTCCAATATAATTTTTATTAACTTTAACCGAAACTATGTACTTCTTAAACCTAAATTAAACAGCAACAATTATTTATCTTATATTTTCATGCGAGTATTTTTTTTTCTCAACTCGCTTGAAATAGCAATTTCGCTGCAGGCTGTTAAATTGGCTCGTCTTGGCTCGTGCTAACGGCAGCGGTTAGAAGACTGCAATTAAAGGAGCGGGGTTGTGCAGTTTTAATATTTTATTGAGTGAAATAAGGCTGCAAACACACTCTTGTGTGTCATACATAAGTTGGAGAAAATCGTGTTTATTTTGGTCGTGCGTAAAACAAAATAATGTGTCCTTGTCTGCCAATGGCTTTAAGCTCATTCATCCTTTCGAGAGTATGACCACAGTATGACTCACTGAGATAGACATGGTAATAAGTAGTAACAGCATTTTTTTTATGCAGAACAAGGCAGGCACCCGCACCTGCCTGCCTGCCTAAGTGAGTGCTTATTCACTCTCACGTCTAGTTATCTCAGTAACAGTAGAGTTACTCCGGCTCATTGATTCAAAATTAACGTAATCAAATGGAACTGTATTCAGCTTTCAATTGTATCTCAAAATACTTAATAAAAAATCAATGAGTAAGTGACCTGTAAAGTAAAGGCACAGAATAATAATAAGTACTGTAAAGGGCAAAAAGAAACCTTTCACGGAGTTTTAAAAAGTATTATTCTTGTAATGCCACAACTTTCTTTATATTCTGTGGAAAATTCGACAACTTTACGGCCACACGATAAAAAACAATAAAGGACACAAGATAAAGTTTATTTTCTCCATTTTTTACACTGTGGCCTCGTTCAAATACTTCAAATCACGCTCGGCTGCGTGGAACAAAAATTATTGTTTGAATTAAACGACTCGTAAAGAACGTCTTCTTTGCTGAAAACTTTCGGGGTTTTCATGAAATGTGAGCGGTTTTATTTTTATTCTCGTAGCTTAGAAAATAATAATTTTTAATTCATAGCGTAGTTACCTACTTTTTATGTGGTCACCAGAGGCCGTGATATTTATGTAGTTTAGTACTTAGTTTCTTATGTTTTTTTAGTTACGTTTATGTGGTAGTATGTGGCTACATGGTCGCTCTAACAGCACTGTATAACGTGTGCGATGGAGACTAGATTTTCATTAAAATACAAAAGAGGTGACTTATTATTATCCACACAGTCTATCTATGTAATAGTATCTATCTATATGTAATTCTATACTCCATAAATTATCAAGGAAGGCTATGTCACCATCAATAGCAGCTGAGCATCAATGACAAATGTTGCAAAAACGGGAAAATATATTCTAACGGTTTTCACGCGTATGAAGTCGCGGGCACAGTTATAAACAGATTTTATTGCTCCAATATCACTGATATCCCAACCACAAACAGAATTTATTCCCCGAACGAAATGTAAACTGAAATCGGCCAATAACTTTTATTATAACATTTTAACACTGCAAACACCAGCATCATAAATCTAGTGTCCACTCCAATTACATAGCCTTCCGCTACATAGCGGGAATGTGTGCTGGAACCGAGCCAACCGAGTCTAGGTAAACAGAATAAGGGCCATTCTTAAATTTGTGCCAATTTTTTTTTTAAAATTAAAGTTTTTTTTTTTTAACTTTTTGCGATGTGTATCGAAAGTATAAATCAAAAGCATACTTTTGATGTATATGGACAACCTTAAAGCCCTCGGAAAGGAAACAAAATAGCCTACGTAACCACGGCTGTGACACTGCATGACACGGATGTGACAGTTTTACATTTTTACTGTAAATAATAATATTTATGTTGTTAAATTTATATCATAATAGTTTAAATTGATTAACAATAAAATACACTAAATTCGTTTCATCAACAAAGGTGTTATTTGGTAATATGTACTTTTTTCTGAACATCCAAAAATTTAATTAAAATTGAGATCAAAAATACCGCCAGGTAGTTAATATATCTACTAGATAATAAAAAAATAGACTTTTTATTATTGGCACTATCTGATCATGCTTCCGATATGCTACCTACATGGTTTCGATATGATAATATGCTTAAAAATTAGTAAATCTTAAACACAGTAGGTACCTAATTGAGTATCAAATGAGATTTCTGTAGGATTCACATAACAGTTGGTTTTGACAACTTAAACATGTTTCATAGTCACCGTACCACTAAAAATATGGTTAATAGCAATTCCTTTTAAAGCAACTCCGACCACCTCTGCAGGGCCTTTACCGGGAGCTGTCTCAGTAAAATTTGATATAACTGCAGAAATGAGAAAGTGCAATAATTTTTCCTTCGTGGCATCTAGAAAATCATACTAGCGAAAAATAAGTACACTTACTAAAAGGCTACTCCTAAAAATTGCACAATACACAAAATAATTTAGCAGAACAACAAAAACTATTAAAATAATAAAAATAGAATGTCACAACCACGCGTTGTAATGTCACGACCATGTACTTAAATAGTTTGCGGTAGTGACACATTTTTAATACCATGGCCGTGACAATTTGGAACGTGTCCGATATATCCAAAAAACTATCTGTGAATTAGCAGATCTTGTGCAATTATCTGAAACTATACTGCATGAGGTACATAATTATGTTTTATACAATAGCGTGACATTGATAGCTACCTTTAAAAACCGTACACGGGATGGACGTGTCATGGTTGTCCCTTTTTTCAAATAAATAGGAAATATTTTTTTGCGGCTCACTCACTACGTTCAGCCATTTGCAAATCTAATAAGATGACAATGTTACTGTTCTAAAAAAACTTAGCAAGGGATGTCAATATCAAAGATAGTTTTTTACCGAGTTACGCATATTTAAAGTGGCGCACGTGGTTGTGACACAAAAACTGCTCACACAATGTTTGGTGTTCAAAATCAAAAATGGTAATTATTATTGATATAAATTTTTAACAGTCTTATATAACATGTATTAATCTTGCATAATTACTGTAATATTTATCAAAATAACATAACATCTCTTCAGAAAAAAATATTGTATGTCCAAATCCGGGAATCTCACACTACACGGTCCGTGACATTTTGGACTTGTAACTTTTTTTTAATATTCTTCTAATAGTTTTATGATAAAAATAATATTGGGCCTAGTTAATAGAGGTATTTTACTAAGTAAATTAATATACAGTGCACTGATTTTCTTTAAAAACATATGCTATTCTTACATCTCACACAAAAATGCGTAAGAATAAGAATGGCCCATAAGCTATAGAAACTTTTTCAATAATAACAATGTCAGGTCTCATCAAAGTTGAAGGACAATGATATCGCGAAAAAACAAATGAAAAACTAATGTAATCATAGTTTCTTTTTTGCTTTCGCGATTTGCGTATCATAGAGTCGCGGATATTTTGTAGTTAAAAAAGGACACGTCGCCGTCGATTCGAAATCCAAATTATTATTTTTTTATTGTACATAAGCCTACAGGAGGTAACAAGTAGCCAGTTTTCCAATTTACCAATGTATTTTAGCTGATTTATTGGATGTAGAATAGTCAGCATTTCCTGATACGTCTTGGAATAAGGTCGTGATGCCCCACTTTTTGGTCACATTGGTGGTCACGAATTATTTGACGCTGTACCTACTTTACAATTAACACAGACCTCACTTTCTTTGCACAACTTTAGTAAGTACCTAAACATCAGAGTAATTAAAGACAGAGTAAACTAGGTCGATAAGTACAGGATTTAAATTGCGTGTCAGATAGTGTTGGTTAGGGCTTTAGAATATTTGCTTCATTAGGAATTCTACAGACTAACTAAGGAAAATAATTTTCAAATTATTAAGAAAATGAGTGTTCAATATCTGAATCAGCTAAAACGATGTTCTGAAAAACTTAAAGCACTTTTTAAAACAGCCTAAAAAGGTATACTTATAAAGCAGTTTCACTTTGAACCGAAAGCTTTCTCTTGGGCGTGTGCCAAAGCCTAAGACCGTAAGCCAGGGGTAGCAAACACTTTGGCGGCTTAGCGGACCGAGCACTGGATAATCTGGAGACGAGAATAACGGCGAGTTCACACATTGTGGTTTGTCGATATAAAGGTTTAGCCACACTAGCTGCGTTCTGCGGTCAGGTCAAAGTAAACGCAGCTCGCATCATGTATGAAAAACATTGTCGTGTGCCAAGGCCTAAGACCGTAAGCCAGGGGTAGCAAACACTTTGGCGGCTTAGCGGACCGAGCACTGGATAATCTGGAGACGAGAGTAACGGCGAGTTCACACATTGTGGTTTATCGATATAAGGATTTGACACACTTTCTACGTTCTGCAGCATACGGCCAGGTCTTGAACGCAGCCGATGTCGTGTATGAATAACATTATCGGTCTCTACATTTTGTATTGATGCGATCTGACCGTGCGGCCACGAGCGAAGAACGCGGTTCGGTTTAGGAGACTTTAATTTAAGTTTCAATTTAATGCTATTACAATAATAAGTTACTGGTTAATGTATATAATTGTAAATTCATACATGTATGAATAATTTATTAGGTATAAGCACTAGCAGGTCTCTACAAACATTTTCAGCGATGTTAAAACAAACATAATTTCATATTCATTCAACGAGAACTATGTAATAAATGCTAACTTTATTTTCTGTTTTATACTAATAAAGGATTTGATTAAATAACCGGCATATTTGTGTAAATATTAGTTGTGATATAATCATTATTATTCAACCGCAAATTGTTTTTATAGTATTACAAAATGATAATGTGCAGTAGAGTCGCTTATTATTTTGCTATTTTGTTGTATGTCAAAAACTTCTACTACTCGTTGTGCTGCCGAGAAATTTTTACTGAGTTACAAGCAATTCGATAAATAATGTATTTAGCTATAAGGAATTGAGGTTATAATTTAGTTGAAAAACTATCAGAAAATTGTTAACAAATAATCTATGTAGTTGACTTAATTTGACAGATTCCACAATAATTGTGGTCACTAGGGGCGCTGTCATCGTGCATACAAATACGGAATGCGAAGTTAGTGGTTTTACTGTTCTTTAAGATACACTGTGGCAGTGGTTTAACAAAATAAATCGTTATTTGATGGCATAAATTAATTCTGGTCCTCTATTAAACAAATATTTCGAGGCCCATTATAGATCTTGTTTCAAATGAGGTCGGTCAAAAAATGAGGTTTCTAATAATTTTAATCTGTGTTATTTGTCAAGTTATCTGTGGTGTTTTTGGCGGGAAACTGGGTTATGGGGCAGTGCAAGGAGGCGGTTTATGGGTGAATAATTTCGGGGTTCCTACGGCTACTACGGAACCCCCTTTGGTACCCCTTTCGGCGTTTGTTGGTGATGACTGTGCAACGGGACTCGTGAAGTTCAATGGATTTTGTGCTGATGTAGATTAAACATGGATAACTGTAACTAATGTTAAATTAAAAGTGTTTATATGTGTGCGTTTTGTATTATTTCTGGTATGTACTGTACTAATAAGGAAGCCTTTTCTGAGAAGGGTTAAGGTAAGTACTGAGAGGTAAAAGGGCTTTTTAAATGAATATTTACAGAAAATAAATGTTTTTATACCTACAGGTTTATCTGGTATAGTGTCAATTTTGACGGAATGCATTCTCTAATGACTCTACCGGTTAACGAATTAATTAAAAGATAATTTTCTCGAGTTGATGAGTGGTCCATCGGGCGCATTATTCATTTATTAAATAATCTTCCTGGTTTCAGTTACTTTTATTGAAATGTTTGAATAACAATAATGATCTTAATTATGTAGACTTATTATTACTAATTTTTGATATCATGTCCCAAATCCTAAATAAATAAAGCCTCCGGGTACCGACTACAGATATTACATAAATAAACTTGTATAAATAATCATACATGAATACTTCTTTTATTTTTATAAATATGTACAAAAAACTAAGAGGAATAAACATAAGAAAACATCCAGACTATAATACAAACAGAATTAAGCACATAAATATTTGTATTGAAAGTGCCCATTGAAAACCACAACCTTTGGCGTAGTACTAACATCAGTCAGTGTCTGATGTATAGTTCCAAAATACTGAACTGTCCTATCCATGACATTGACAGTGAGGCGCCACCGTCAATACCGGATATCTGGTTCCGATTTTTGCCATGTTGGAAATCATATACAGGGTGTTAGGTAAATGGGTATATGAGCCGACACTAGCCCATGTTAACATGGGCATATAAATGGTATGGTGAAGTCAGAAAATTGATATCTTCATTTTAATTATTTTAATTTTGATACAAATCGGATTTCATTATTATTTTTTGTATGAAAATTTAAAAAATTAAAATGATGATATCAAATTTCTGACTTCACCANTCTTCATTTTAATTATTTTAATTTTGATACAAATCGGATTTCATTATTATTTTTTGTATGAAAATTTAAAAAATTAAAATGATGATATCAAATTTCTGACTTCACCATACCATTTATATGCCCATGTTAACATGGGCTAGTGTCGGCTCATATACCCATTTACCAAACACCCTGTAGTTGAACGATGGTAGCGCCCCCCTGTCATTGAGTTTGGTGGGACAATTCAGCGTGGGTCATCTATATTGGAGCGGCACGGGAAAGTTATTTTGTGACGGTCAAATGTCAGCCAAACTTCTGATTTGTGGCATTCATTTGAAACAAAAGATAAATAAAAACTTACTTACGTTGAAGATAGAAGTTTTCACTGTAAATATTATGCAATAATTAAACTTAACGAGTCTGCTTGGAAAAGATCTACAGAATGAACCGGGAGCCGTGTCTCTATTTACTTAATTTAATGAATCTGAAACTTTCTCTTTCAAATTAATGTCAAATCTGTATTTGACAGCTCAGGTATTGCCATCCTTTTCTTAGCTATGAAATGGTAAGAGACAGCGCGAGTTTAAGCAAAGTTATGGCAAAGCAAAGAGGAAAGCGTCGGAAAAGTTGTTTGCAGGTGAACGTAATAATCGTAGAAGCGAAATATAAACCTATACTTATTTTTGTTAGGAGTTAATTAACTTTCTTTTGGGGGGCTTTGAGATATGTCTTAACTTTTTTGTTGTCTTGCTGCTTATTTTGACATTATTCTGCTTACAAAACCTAATTAATAAAATAAAATCGATTAATAAAGTATCATTATTTATTTAGATGCATTCGTAGAAGTGTAAAATTGAACGAGAGGGTTTAGCTAAGATTTTGAATGTTGAATTAAGAAAGTTTCTATGTTTTTGTTGTTAAAGTGTTTGAAAATTCGCTTAAGAAGTTCCACGAAACGTTGATTATTAATTCCATTCCACTTACCTACATCTCCGATTGAGGAAAACCGAATAGATCGAAAATTTATACGAGTAAAATTAATTTTTAATTTCTTACCGTGCCACCAGATGGCAGTAGAGAATAATGTTTTAGAACTTTAAAAAAACCAAATCAAGCTTGTATAAGTATGTGGTAAAGTGAGGTTATGTTTTTATTTTAAGTAAGTATTGGTTATTATGCTTATGTTGCTGATTTGTCACTGAATAAAACATTTTTCTTTCTATATTGCTGAGATGGTAAGATTATCACGTCGTCGTTTCAAAGGCCCAAACAAATAACAAGTATAGAAACAAATATCTTCGCAAAGTTTTCCTCAAATAAACTGAACGCAGACTTTCCAAACTTGGAGCTTTGGAGCCTTCGTAATGATGAGTGACAGCAGCGAACAATAAAGACCCTACTCTGGCAACCTTCGATACGATTCACTCGATTTGTGTCGCACACTCTTAAGTTGTAACAATTCCAAATTTAAGTTGATAACGTCATACACAATGTGACTTCATGAGCCGACAATTACTTGCCCTCCGAAGTAGGCTTTATTTTCTGAAATTAAATCAATTTGAGCTTTTCATATCATTTGTAAACTGGGAACAGTACCTATGTGATTTTTTAATCTGCTTGTATCAAACCCAGGACCTTAAATATCAAAACTCTGACAGAGAGAGAAGAGAGAGGGAGGGAGGGAGGAAGAGAAGAAGAAACTCTTTAAAATATAAACCACAGAAGAGTTCAATAGAGCAGCCACACCGTATTCGTAAATTCTTATTCTTATTCATTTATTCATATCGTAATGTTAGTACAGAACTATAATTAAAGTAGGTAGCTATTAGCTATCAAGGCTGAGTTTGAGTTGTAGGTACCATCTAACTATAACCGGTGGAGTTTGACAGATTATTGACGTTTGTTAACGTTAAAGTAAGATGGTGCAACTCAGTCTAAGAGTCATAGAGACAGATCTCAATTATATCGAAAATGTTTTCCAGAGTAGAACCCCGGCGACTTTCAGCTACGACTGACAAGAAGATTGACTGCCTTAGCCGGGGGATTCGATTAGAAATCTCTAGCTACCCACAGAGGGATCCAACGAATGGCATGTGAAATATTGGAAACCCGAAGATTCTTAAAATATATTGCGGCTGTTCTAGTTCAATGGAGTCCTATAGGATATAATGTGATAGTAACAGCGACTCAGTAAACATGATGTGTGTTTAATTCCCTTAAAAATATTATATTAATAGGCCACCAGAATTAACTCAATTTTGAATCGGACAAAATGTTTTGTTTTTCGAGACTGTAGGTACCTACATGTTTTAGTAGGTAGCAAGTGATTCATGTTTAAGTGATTGCGCTTTAATATTTTAATGGTTCCATAGTTTTCACTTTGTTCGAATCGAATTATAGAGCCATATTTTTACTCTTAAGCAGGCAGATGGATATATTATTATGGAATGCTATAAAAAGATGGACAATTGGGTCAACTTTTCTGGAATGTACTAAAATCTCTATTCTCTTTAGTCCAAGACGAAAGAAGGATTTAAAAGCATACTCACGTCCGGACTGATGTCGGTGAAGTTGGCACTGGAGACAAATTCTCTGAGGAAACCGTCCAGCTCGGTGCCTTCGATGTAGCCGTTACCTGACAAAATAATAAAAAAGTACTTTTTAAACCTTTGCAGATTCATTGGAAGAAGAATTTTTTGACAGATTTCAGAACGTCTGGTTTAGGCCCGGTTTCCAACATGGCAGAGAAAAGGGTGAATTATTAAAACCTTTGCAAATGTCATTGGAAGAAGCATTTTTGATAGACGTCTGGTTTAGGCCCGATTTCCACCATGGCAGAGCGGAGCGGAGAGCGGAGAAGTGTCGGGCGGACTAATTTTTCTATAGAATTTGATAGCGACACGCGACGGTGAGGTGCGGACTGGAGCTGCGCCGAGCGGAGAGGAGAAATGGAAATAATGAAATCTGATTGGTTATTCAAATGCTTCTCCGCTACGCTCCACTCTGCTCCGCCTTGATGGAAACCGGGTCTTGTAGTTGACATTACAGCACTAGCTACGGTTGCAGACTGGAATCCCCCAGAGGGTAAATTTTAGATTAAAAATAAGATTAAAAACTAATTTTTAAGTCACAAATTACTAACGGTACCCCTTTAGCAAAGATAAAATGCTTTTAAATAAACAACTTGAAAAAATCGAACTGCTTAACGGTAAAATGCTTGTATCAAGAATAGCATTTTAAATAAATTATGTTTTTCAAAATAGTCCAGCGGACGGCATTGACTCAATGGCGGACGGTATCTATGTATTATTTTAATAATTCAGCTTTTCCAGCATAAGGTACCCAGATATTTAGATGGCCAAGATATTTCTGGAGAACAATGGCAACCGTGAAAATAGGCCAAATCCGGTTACCGTTTCTCTCGTCATTGAAGGGCGAATGTTTTTAATCTTTTGGCTTTTATATTTTTCTCTTTTCTGTTACTGTAACCTCATATTACCCCAAAAAAGTTGACAACATACAGTTTTCGGAACTTCATGAATGTTGTTGAGTAATCTGAACACGGCGATAGGACAGTTCATACTTATGGTGGGTTGCACCATCTTACTTTAACTTTGACAAACGTCAAAAATCTGTCAAACTCCATACAAAATACACCGGTTATCGTCATAGTTACGGTCAAAGTTAGGTGGTGTAACTCAGCCTAATACTTTAAAGTTTCATCAAAATCAATTCAGTAGTTTTTGCGTGAAAGAGTAACAAAAATACATCCGTATTGGCTCTGTGCACGATTAGATACAGCGCCAACTAGCGTCCACAACTTTGTGGGCTCTGTCACATTGACATTTAGGTCGTATATTTGTGAAAAAATATCGAAATGAAAAAATAACAAATATTTTCAACTAATAAATTGTTGTGATACCACGATTTGGGTGGAAAAAAGGTTTTGAAATCATTTTGGTCATTCAAATCAAATGAGGTAAGTTCAAAAAGTGTGTTTAATTTTGATTGTGTCAGGGTTTGTTTACATCATTTATAATTGTAGTTTTACAGTAAAACAAAAAGAAAAAGCTACTTTAACGGTTTCATTATATAACAGTAAATATATTTAAATGTTCCTGTATCGCTAGTAATAAATTAAATATCGTTTTCAGATCGAAATGAGTATTGTTTTGAAGACCGGGTTTGTGAGTTTTACAATATCAAATTCCAACCACAAACCGTATTTACAGGAAAGTTGTTGGTATTGGCTGGACAAGTCCGAGATGTAGAAGAATTAAGAACAAAACAAGGGCAGAGTTCAATAATTCACGCTCTCATCATAAGGCAAACATCTGTGCACAACAACTACTGTGACTCATTTTTGTATTACCACGTTGTATAGTCTAGTTATTTCCAAATTGTAAACGGCTATTAAACCTTCCCTATCGAAATACAGTCCACTCTTTTATTTAAGTTCCCAGTAGGACACTTTTCATGCGATTAGTTAATGATATTAAAATGTATTATGTAGAATCGCTTTGCCATTGACAGATACATCTGATGACAGAGCTTACATTATTTCTACTTTTGACCACCATGAGCGCTGCGATCGATTATGTTACCCCCACCTAGTACTTCGCACCCAGCGAATATTCTAACTTATATTGGGGCATACGCTGACAAACTATTAGTATGTTGTGATGTGTTTGGTATAATAAATACCATAACAGTCGGAGTTTTTTGCTAATACGATGTCTATGAGGTCCAAGATATTTTCCTTGCCCCTGCAAGCAACAAACTACTCTGTTGACTGAGCAAGAAACATTGTAGGTAAATCTGTAAAGGTAAATATTATTTTTTAACGCAGACGAAGCTATTAAAAGTCGAATTTTAAGCCAATTAAAAACTTACTCGATTTTCAGGAGTAGCTATGGAAAGAAGTTGGCGTCTTTTAACCTAAATAGGCTCTCGCGCCTAATATTCTATGACAACTAAAATGTCGTGATATCTATCAAACGCTTATATTTATGACTTATTTGTAGATCTAACTTTAGGTAAGCTTCGTGTACGAGTTGGCCAACTATCTCGATTGTCCAGCTGTAATGTGCCGGCAAAGTAGGTCACATTGGTTTTCAATAGGTAATGAACTTCCCAACTTTGACCGAGGGAATGACCAATCGATAGGTTTATCAATAGAGTATTAGACTAATGGGACTGTTTAAAATTAGTTGAATTTCTATATTTATTATAGCTGTTCCGTCAGAGGTACTCTGTTTTAAGAAAAGTTAATTATGGTAATTTTTCTTACATAAAAAGCTTCTCCTGACATTATTAAACACCACAAAAAAGAATTAGATAAATCGGTCCAATTTTTATATAGTAAGATTTAATTCTGCGAAAAATGTGACTGCTTTAAAATTCGTATAGTCACCGGGACACCATTCCCCAAGAGTTCCAAGCATCATCATCATCATCAGTCATTTAGTATCAACTAGGCTGACGCACGAGCATGACCCTTTGCAACATACCAGTAAAAAAGAAGTTTAAGGGAAATACATTAATTTGTATACCCACCAGCCGCGGGGGCAGCAAGTGGGTTATGTGGGGTTCTCCCTGCCAGAAGGGCAGAGCCTACTCACTGAAAACCTGACGTTGCCCTCAATAGCCATATGAGTCGGGAACGCGGGACACCACTATCGGCGTTTTGCCTCAAGCATTCGTCCGCGTTCCCTGCTCGGCATTCGGCTCGCTTAGTGCGCAGCCCCAAACCAAGGAAGGCGTCTTTACGTGTTCAACCTCCTGCGAGCGGCACGCAGGACACGTGCTGCGCCGTCGCGGAAGAAGTTTGTTGCTTCACTTACCTAAGCAAGCATCGTTTGTGAATACGGGCGTTAAAGTCTCTTGACTCTCTATAAATAAATATCCTTAGACATTTTACACTGCGCTTCTAGTCCCAAACTAAGCAAAGCTTGTACTATGGGTACTAGATAACGGATATAAACATACTAAAATACTTTTTTTTTGTAAATACACACTTATTATACATAGAAAACACCCAGTCCAAATACAAATAATACAAAAAATACAAACAAATATGTTCATGCACACAAATGTTTGTACTGTGCGGGAATCGAACCCGCTACCTCCGGAATAGTAGTCCGTTTCGAACCAATACACCAAACGTAGCTACCACATGATATATTAGTGCGTTTATTTGTGGGTACTTCTCATTTACACTCAAATTTGATGGTCACACAATAATAGTTCATAAACGGTATAAGTTAGAACAATACCTTTGAAATCAGATGATAAAATATCTATTTAGCTACATACAAAATAAATTTTATCGTAATAGAAGCAAAAATAATACGAAAAAATCACATGAAACGATAAAAAACGGGGTCATTTTTCGCGTTCTCATCGTGTCACACCTTCGGTTGCAATGAAACATTTGGTTACTGCATTCACAATTTTCATTCAATTTGTGTGTAGCATATACTAAAATCATCGTAATTAAATATACTTTCCACACAATAGTCAAAAAAATATCTTCATATAATTATTTTGAATTGAGAAAGCGAAATACGTTGGTCACACGATTTTAGGTACCTAAAATTTTGAGTAATAATACAAGATTGCCGTTAAACCGAACACCAGGAACCAATCACAGTAATCAGTTAGAGTTCTTTTTATTTAGGTACTGACAATCCGTTTTTTGCTTCTTTAGCATTTCAGAATGCCACCAGTGTCACCCTTAAAACCAATTGCGTAGAATCTTGTAACTTAGTAGGTGACCTAATCGGTAAAATTTTATCTTGTATTTAAGTAGGTGCCTATTTATATTATGTTATTGCTTTTCTATGAATGTTTGTGTGTTCTATGAATGTTTATCTATGAAAATAAGACAAAATATATGTTTTATAAGAGTCATTTACAGTAGTAAAGTTTGAAAAAATTATTGCTGTGAAGTACAGAGTCACTTTCGTGGCATCAAAAAATTCAAAACGTTAAATCTTCCAAACGAGACTCACTATTTTACTGATTTACTGAGAATACAATCTTCACATCAAGCGCTACAATTTTTGTTTACAAAAAGTTGAAATAAGTTAGAAATAAAATTCGCCACGAAGGTGACGATGAGAACCGTGACGATGAGAAATAGCCTTGTATAAACATTACATATCTGAGTACGTAATGTGACTCGCCTCACGCCTTTACATAATTTACATCAGTGTACATTGGGAAGGACCGATTCCCGTGGGCAACGTTTTTAGCGCGAAGCTACAGTTTTTATTTACAAAAAAGTGCCTGGTAAAAAGGGAATTTATGTAACGGGTAATATATTGGGAGTAAATTCTTATAATCGAGTATAGTTCTTGCAACTCACGAAGGCGAGTGAGCTTTACTTGTGTGTGTAGGTGTAGGTACATGCACATAACGATAGTGTAAGTCTACCAAAACTTGAAAAACAATCAGTAGCGTGCCACCACATATGTAAAGCTCACTCGCCTTCGTGAATTGCAACAATTATAATGTAAGACGCTAATGATGGTTCTGAAAGGCTGACATCAGGGACTTTAGATGATAAATTCCCACACGGTAAAAGACCGTATTTAGTTTTGCATTATTTGTGTTTTGGATAACTTTTGATTTGAAATCTGTCAAAAATTTTGACCAAGGTGGTGAATGTTACTTGATTTGAAGGTACTGTACTGTACACATAACATAAACTAGTACACCACCTTTTAAAACAACATATTAGCACAAATGTTCAAAAAATATTCACACGATTTTAAAAATAAGGTTTACTGCGTAATGGATTGGAAAAGTATTTTTAAACCAACGGGATTCTTACGAATACGAAATCGCATCGAATACAAATGTTATGCAATTTATGTGAAATCTTATGCGAGTGAACGTGAACTTACGTTAAAAAACACGCTCCAAAACATAAACATGATATCGCGTGCGTTTCATTCTCTTTTAAGTGTTTCAAATATTTATTCATTAAGTAGGTACTGAACACTGTTTCAAACATTTATTCATTACTGGACCCAAAGGTATTGTAAACTTGACATAACCTTCGTGAGTGTTTCATAAATGTTTTCTATTTTATCTTCGTATACTAGTATTAGTTTGGGACTAGAAGCGCAGTGTAAAAAATGTCTAAGGATATTTATTTATTATTTATTTATTAGTATTATTACGCCGGAGAACCAAAGTGCAAATGCTAAAATCAAGTGGCAGTGGGCGGGGCACATAGCTCGTAGAGACGATGGCCGTTGGGGCAGAAAAGTTCTTGAGTGGCGACCACGGGCTGGAAGACGTAGCGTGGGCAGGCCTCCTACTAGGTGGACCGACGATCTGGTAAAGGTCGCGGGAAGAGCCTGGATGCGGGCAGCGCAGGACCGTGCATTGTGGAAAACCTTGGAGGAAGCCTTTGTCCAGCAGTGGACGTCATTTGGCTGAAACGAACGAACGAACTAGGATTAGTATACAGTCGACTGATTGTATATAACAGCATAATGTATATAGAAACACTAGAGGCCGCCCGCGACTTCGTACGCGTGGATCCCGTTTTACCCCCTTAGGGGTGGAGTTTCGTAAAATCCTTTCTTAGCGAATGCCTACGTCATAACATCTACTCGTACGTACCTGCATGCCGAATTTCAGCCCGATCCGTCCAGTGATTTGGGCTGTGCGTTGATAGAGCGCTATGTCAGCCAGTCAGTCAGTCACCTTTGAGTTATACATATGTATTTAAGACAAGGATTTTGTAGAGTAATGAAATAATCTGTAGAAAGGTAATGAAATGTAACGTTTGGTGTGTGAAACATTTTTTATTTGTAGTTAAATATTGTGTTAAATTGATAATTTTATGACGGATTCATAAAGTTTGCTTGAATAACACTTCTTTAGGTGTGTAGTAATACCATTTGTTATTTATTTATTAGAGAATAAATTTTATAATATTACATTAACTTAAAATGACTAAAAACTAAAATTTAAAAATTACTAATGATAAAAACTTTGTTATCAATATTTAAAAGGCACTAGAAAACTTTCTTATCTTCGTCTTTGAGCAGTTACTACGAATTTTCTTAACTAAATTAAAAAATAAATGATAAATGAGACACGTAATACAGTCTACCCTACTTGTCAAGGGCCGGTGGAGAACTCAATGACCCCTAAGAAAGGGCTTCACGGTCACCTCCCAACGCTTACAATGCAGTATCTAAGAATCTTAGCATTGAGCAGTGCCTACTTTTTCAAGTATTTAGTGGTTGTATTATTGTACCACAAAGAAGTCTCACTTTCTTATTCGAGATCTCAATAGTTATTTCATTTTAAGCGTTAAGCATCTCCAACTAATTTGAGAATTATAAATAACTTGAGCGATTCAATTCCCGCCTTAGGCAGTTCGATTTTTTCAATTGATCTTAATCTCAAGTACGTTACGCCCTGTTAAGGTACTGTAGAGTACCTAAATGACCTTTTTAAGATCATGATGATGAAACCTTTTTAAGAAATGGAACATAGGTACTTAAAAATGTAATATCCTACAGAATTAGGTATTGTTTCAAATATACTATTCAATATTTTTCCTCAAAACATCATTCCAAATTACTATTTTATTTAATTGAAGTTCTATCTGTATCATTTCTATCATGACTATTTGCGTTCGTTCAGTATTACGACACCAAATCCAATTCGAAGTTCTAGTAAACATGCGAACACATGGTTTTTATCACTTTTGATCTACGCAGAGTGACGTCACCGCGTGTCTACGCATATTTTTCGATCTGTTGCTGACGTAGCATGTAGTATTTTTCGTAGCTGTTCGTAGCTATTTGTAGCACACGCGTGCCGTAGTACGTTGTTGTAATAGGGATGGGCCTCTAAACCGGAACTTATTCTCAAGTCCTTTTATAGATGGTATCATTTACATATTTTTATTTAATCTAAGCTAATTTAGGACGTGTATAAATGCCCTGAAAAGGGTCTACACACAAATAAATGATTTGAATTTAAGTAATATTAGAAATAAAGTATCATATATTAATCGTTGGTGTTTTACTTATAACATCTCAAATATACTAATTTTTTACTCAATTATATTATATATATAGATAGCTATTATATTTTAATAGCAATTGTGGTATTAATTTTCAGATAACACAGTACTTAAAAGTTAATTGTGACCTCAAAAATACGAAACAAAAAAACACATCTCTTCTACTTCCGTTTTAAAAGAACTTTACGGCGACTTTCACAAGTTTTCTAAAAACATTCCACAATAAAAGCTCAGCGGGAACGCTGCACATCAACCTCAATTGTAGCATCAATGTACATATAAATACGTGCTATTTTCCAACAAAATTGTTATGTAATAGTGTAATGTGCTGCCAGCTGTACATTTCAAGCGAAGCGCCACAAAATCTCCTGAAATTGTGTTATTTATTTTAATTAACTTTTGTAATTATCTCTGGACGTTTCCGGGACTTAGAATTCAGGGTGAATTTCAGGTTGCTTTGTGACACTAGGAAGTTGTGCTGTGAATAATAGCTGTGCTGAAACTGAGCTACAGTTTAAAGAATTTTGTGAAAAAAAGTTTTCAGTGTTAATGTCTTCTTTATATCACTCGTAAATCTTTATATCGTCGGCCGTTTGGTGTAGTGGTTCAGAACGGACCACTATGCCGAGAGGTCCCGGGTTCGATTCCCGGCCGGGCAGAAATTGAAATGATGAATTTTAATTTCTGTGACGGGTCTGGGTGTTACTATGTATAATATGTACGTATTTAAAAAAAAAGTATATAAGTAGTATATCCGTTAAGCTAGCACCCATAACACAAGCATATTAATTGCTTACTTTGGGGCTAGATGGCGCTGTGTGAGATTGTCCAAAGATATTAAAAAAAAAGGTTTTAGTGTCTTTTAGGCGGTACGCGGGACGACAGATTTAATCATTGTATGCAACAACCTCAGTTTGTATAGAAAACACGCGCGGCACAACACACTGACTGACAACGCGTCTGCGCGCGGGATTTTTTATATGAAATCACGCGGACCGCGGCGGAACGCGGCGCATTGTGATAATCGCCTTAATGAATTGGGTAGGTATAGATCAGTGCTTGAGGTATGGGAGCAGCACGTGAGGAGTGATATTGACATATTCTGATGTGACAGTGACATATACAAATTGAAGTCGTTTGACCATCACAAAATCACCCTCCTGACTGAGTTCGTAAGAACTACATATCTATCTATCTATACTAATATTCTATACTATATTCTATACTAATATTATAAATGCGAAAGTAACTCTGTCTGTCTTGCTTTCACGCCTAAACCACGGAACGGATTTTGATGAAATTTGGCATAGAGATCGTTTGAGTCCCGGGATAGGACAAAGGATAGTTATTATCCGGTATTTGAAACAGGGACGCGCGCGTTAAAGTTTTTCTGTGACAGATAAAATTCCACGCGGGCGAAGCCGCGGGCGGAAAGCTAGTAACACCATAAATCAATAGTGCCAGGTCAAAACTTTTGTAATAAACAATTAATTTTGACCTTAGATTTAGATTTTAGCCCTGAAAACTTTTTTGTGTCCAATTACAATAAGTCACATTACGTAATAAGAAACTTTTAATTAATTTAGCCTTATAATCTTAGATGTTTAATAAATTGTTTTGTTTCATATACAGGGTGTTAGGTAAATGGGTATATGAGCCGACACTAGCCCATGTTAACATGGTCATATAAATGGTATGGTGAAGTCAGAAAATTGATATCTTCATTTTAATTATTTTATTTTTCATACAAATCGGATTTTATAAAATTTATTTTGTATGAAAATTAAAAAAATAAAATGATGATATCAAATTTCTGACTTCACCATACCATTTATATGCCCATATTACCATGGGCTAGTGTCCGCTCATATACCCATTTACCTAACACCCTGTATACGAGTAAGTAACTAGCTGCCGTACGCATGGAAACTTAGTGAGGAGCACCTACGTTCTAAAAGGAATTTCCATGCAAAATTTGATACTCTTAGTATCACTTGCAGTTTCTGAGATTTCGTGATGAGTGAGTCTGTCAGTCAGTCAGTCAGTCAGTGACCTTATAGATACCTAGATAATATGTGAAGATCATGTTATGAATAAATACTCGTAATTTTTCCTTTCCTTGTTACAAAATGTTTATAACCTTTCAAAGTTAACTTAAAGTTAGCAAGACTGTATCATTTCCCATTTATCTTGGAAGCAAAAATAAAAACTCTTTTCTGGAACGGCGAAGTTTGCTCTTTAACACGTATTTTGCATACAGTTGAGGAAACAAAGGAACACGAGTTTCTGAAAGCGTCGATCGGAATAAAGAAGTGAAATTCTTTCTTACAAAACTTGCTCTACATATTGCTGTGTTTTCTAATAGAAGGTAAAGGCATATTAAGTTAAAAACACTGTCTTTTGAATCGTGATCGCATCAGAAATTAGGAGATCCGCAGGAGAATCAAAGTGACCGACATAAAGGTAGCACTTAAGGGACTCTAACTGTCGCCTCAACTGCCTCAACGCCTCGAGAAAACACGTCACAACAAATTAATATGCGAGAAGGGTAGGCTGACATTTTAACAATTGTAACAAAATTTGATGTCGTCAGTCCACCTAATAAAGGTAGCAGGAAGGCGCTGGATGCAGGCCGCTACCAACCGGTCAACATAAATAAATATCCTTGGACATTTTACACTGCGCCGCTAGCCCCAAACTAAGCAAAGCTTGTACTATGGGTACTAGACAACGGATATAAACATACTTAAATACTTTTTTTTTGTAAATACATACATATTATACATAGAAATCACCCAGACCCGTCACAGAAATTAAAATTCATCATTTCAATTTCTGCCCGGCCGGGAATCGAACCCGGGACCTCTCGGTATAGTAGTCCGTTCTGAACCACTACACTAAACTACACCAACATGGAAGTCAGGGGGGAGGCCTATGTTCAGCAGTGGACGTCCTATGGCTGAAATGCTGATATGAAAAAATTGATCAATGGTTGCGTTAACTACGGATGAAAAAACCGGGTCTAAGAGTAATATAAATCATAAATGTAACAAGAGCTATTTTATAATAATTTTGATAATAATTAGCAAAACGTTTGTACATTTCTGGCAGAGAATTAACCACTTAGTTATTGTTTACTGTAATGGTAACTGTATGAATAGAGGCTCGACGTGGTTATATTTACATTATAAGGCTGTATCTACACTATTGGTGCACTCGCTTGGAGACACGAAGGTCGTGCTCAACGATGCGCATCACTGCACATAGTACGAGTATGTTGTAGGTGAAAGAAAAACTGTAAAACTATTTTAGTAACTAAATGTTCCTTATCTTCGAAATGAACCTATGTTCTTCTAATTAATTTCGTTGCGGGTCCAATGACAGTTTAACTTTACTCCGAAAAAAACGTAGTTACACATAATTTCGGTAGAAGTTATAGCGAAAACTTACAATATGAAAACTGACCTGAACTGACAACTGACTGAATTCAATATCATTGGTATTTTTGCTCGGATATTAAAAGTCAAGTTTTTGAATTACATTATTACCTTTCTTTCACGCCTTTAGGCGAGTGAGCTTTACTTGTGTGTGTACGTGTATATGCGCGTAACGATAGTGTAATGTCTATCAAAACTTTTGAAAAAAGAACAGTAGCGAGCCTCCACACATGTAAAGCTCACTCGCCTTCGTGAGTTGCAAGAACTATACATTGTACCATAGCACCACAGTGTGGACGTGCCCTAGCTTTCCCGCCCACACACATAAATTTACATCTTGACGGCTTGTAAATTGCCACTTATCCCTAATAACGTATTGTTAGCATAATGTTTTATTTTTACTTTTCTGTAACACTATAATTTGGTTTATTTATGGTGCAAATGACGTCAGAAGTGATGATAGATGTTCGTAAAGCAAGTTCATTAGATTATTTAAATTTATTACGCGCTTTTGTTAATAAATCGAAGTAGATTGAGATACTATTTGCAATTGTTTTCTTGTATGTAAACTCTATCCTGCCCCCAATTGTCACGTTTACGTACGATATGATTTTATACAATGTTGCCAAACATAATTTAGCAACGTTGGCAGTTATGCCGTTGAGGAATCGGTATAAAATGATAATCCAGGCTCAATGTGAGAGGAAAACGCAATACATTGGAGCAACTTACAGGAATTATAAAAAAACCACAAAATTCCAATCCAAAATTCCCACGAATCACCATCCTGAAGGAACTCAGTAGCATGGGAACATCAGGCCTCCCCAACCCGTCTTGCAAAAGTAGTAAACCAAATCCTCCATTTGAATCTGGTAAAATTATAGAGGGTAGTGCTCCTGCAGTGGAGACTAAATGACCTGATGTTGATGTCAATGCTTCACTTTGACAGCATACGCTATCCATTAGTGCGGTGCGTGTCAGTGGATTATTTTATGTTATGTATGGGCCACACGCTTTGATTTAGTTGACCATTGATTTATGACTCCCACCACTTTATTATAACTGACAGCTTCTTTCAGGGACGCCTTTTATAGAGTAATACATTATTATTCTGTGGTAATACTAATACCAAAGAATATTAATAAGTCTTAATACCAAAGAAGAATAATAATAGCCTATGTCACGATATTTTTTTCTTGGTCACATGTAACTCTTCATTTGTAACTTTTTTTAATTCATAACGTTTATTATTGTAAAGTTTCATCTAATAAATTATTAATCTTTATTTGTATTGAATCAGATAACTTAATTACTAGGAAGATAGAATGATCATTGGACATTTAGCTTTTTTTATGTTTATTAGGCTACAAATTATACCATACATTTTAAAGCCCCATTTTCCTGAAGTCCCTGAATAAAATAGAATAGAATATAGCTGATAGCCTATTATTCAATTTTATTACAAAAAGGAATTGAAGATACGGTAAACAGAAAAACGACTGAAAAGGAGAATGAAAAACCAGTTCATTCAATTTACTAAAGCCATTTAAACTTCGTTGTATTATTTAGCTAGGTTTAAAAAAGCACTGAAGTCTTTCAGCGCCGACTATAGTTCTAAAAATAGTTGTGAATCGATAATTTAGCCCCGAAACGAAATTGTAATTAAAAGCTCTTGTGCAGACACGTGGTGAGAGCTTCCGAAGCGGCGGAAAGTCTGGAAATTAGGCAGAGTGCTCCCGGAGTGAGGGTAGGGTTACCACTAGTTTGGGGTGTTCGAGACTTCTGGATATGTCAAAGGTTCAATATTTCGTTGTTTTCTGCAATCGCAGGCTTTACTGCTGTCACTGTAAATAGTGCACGGAATATGAAAGAAGTAGGTACCTAGGTATAATATTTTGATTTTTGTTTACCTACATAATTGCTAATTCGAAGGAACAATTTTTTAAGACAATTAATTATACCTAAATTGACACCGTTTCGAAACAGCATCGGTCAGCACATGGTTTCCAAGAGACATACATGTATAAAAGAAAGGACGCAAACGTTTTACGCTACTGATACTATTGTAATTTGTTTTTGGACAGTAAACGGGTTAACTCTAGTGATCCACCACCAAAGCACAGCTTTTATGCTTGGTTTCTTCATATCAAGTTCATACATAAGCAGAAGATGAGCACGTTTAGGCTAAAAATCTCATTTCAACCGGGCATTAACTAACAATCGTCTGAGTTATTCAAATGCTTGTCAAAATGGTTAAATCCATTTAACAATAAAAAGATGGTGTCCCTACTCGAAGACATTTTCCCAATTCCGTCTGCGAAGAGTGAAGGCGCTTGATGTACTAACTTGATTGTGTGAAATTCGAGTTTCGGTCCCTCTTATTATTTTGAGTGAATTGAAAGCTTTTGACGGTTATTTTGTATGTTTATGCCTAAATTATTTTAAGATGTAGGCATACTGCTCGTGGATTTCGGTTTTTGCTTGTTCTGTTGCTATTTATTCATTAATATCATCAGTTGTGGTACCTAACTTGAGATTATGGGCTCTAGGTGCAATGAATGTTTGTATCTCACCTCTATCTATATTTTTTGTGATAAAAGTTCGTAAGTATGCGATAAATCTTTCTTCCATATTCGTCTCTAACGTTTAATATTCGTTTAATATTACCAAATTCATCAGAATTGGTTTAGCTGAATAGCACGTTTAGTTTTCGACACGAACTTTATACTATACCTACTGTAACGTTGTAGGTACGCTACAGTAAAATAGAATAATCATATTATTTTAGTACCATACCTTGCTTTTTTACTGCGATTATGGACTTTACTCGACTAATTATGAAATTTTAGTGTTGTTTTAGGATTCAACGGGTTACGGTTATAATCTGTTGACCCAAAAACGAATAACTTTGTTACATGACTAGTACAAACATCAGGTATGTTTTTACCTAAATTATATTTACCTACCATTATTTTTAATACCTCATGTTCCTCCGCACCTAGTTCATAACTAAGTAAAGCTTTGACGTACTTATAAGCGCTTATAAAAGCTTAATTTGAAAAACTTTTGTGACTTTTATGGGTATGAATATACATTACGTAGGTACTCAAACTTATGAATACTTTTTTGTAAACAGATGTTTACAAAAAAGTTCAGATGAACCCAATAATTTAAATTAAAGACATAAAATAGTTGATGATTTTATACTTGAAAGGATTTGGATCTCGAAAATTTTGTTTCTACAGACGAATTCGCACAAAATTCATTTACCACTTAACAAAGCTCATTCAAATGACGAATTCATGCGAAATCTTCAGCTTCAGCAGTGTAATGCGAAAAGTACACAGTGTATTATATTCATGGATGTGTATTGTGAGTCACACAAAGGCCTTGTTAGGGTGCTCGACTGCAACCTTGTTATCTCGTGGACCAGTGGAGTGCGAACATGACATTGTCTCTCAAAAGTCAGGGTACAGCACTTCAAGAATAGCTTTACTTTAGCTAGTAAGCGGGAATATCGATGACAATATGAAGTTAACAATAAGGTGAATTTTCAACCAATACAAAATAACAAAACAATCATAATCAAACCAAAATGTAGCTAAGGGTAGGTTAGATAAATAAAAAGATGGCGTGCTTGGAAAGCAGTGGGATAATTAAAACACGCTTATATTATGGTGAAAGCCGCAACTACGCTACGTTCTTTCTTATGTTTCTTACTAAAGTGCCTAAGCGTGGGTGACCCTGCCTAAAAATCTGGTTCGCCCTCCCTAAATCAAAATGTCTCCTACTGGCAAAAAAACTAGATGAAATAAAAACAGATAGGTATTTTGAAAAGAAAAAACTCACCATCTCTATCGTAATGGCTCCACACCTCCATGAACTGGTTAGCAGACAGTTTCTTCAGCTCCCTGGAGTCAGGGTCTCGGAACTGCCTCATGAAGTTGGTAGCTCTTTCGATGTTCAGCCGTTTGGCCGACGAATTCGAATCGAAACTCATTTTGAACGATTTATAATCGAATAAATAACAGATGAGTCGATTTGCGAATCGAAACTAACAATATTTGAGGAAATCTGAGTGAGTAAATTTGTAAATATGAAAATAAATACTGATCTATTTCAATTTGTAAATACTATGTTTTGGCTTTAATTATTGTCAAATGTATTCAATAATCTCTATTTAATCTTTACTTTACAAGCGTACATTTAATTTGAGTGATTTAAATAATCTTCTGGGTTCTCATCTCATCTGAAACAAAAAGAATGAAGAATTAGTATTTTGTTCTTATGTTTTATTCTTGATACTCCTTCGGTTTTTCCCTAAGGCGGCGTGAATAATTTAACGAGGGAAAATTTTCTTTTACATTTACAAAACGCTCCTTTATTTTTTCAATGAGCGTACCATTATTTTAGGCACAATTTGGGCTTAAGCGGGTGAAAGTGTGTACGGGACAGGTAAAACAATATACGAATAAAATATAAAATGATTAACAAAGACTAAATGCTTTAAATTGTAATGTCCTTGAATAATTATCACCTTGGAAAAATAAAATATAAAAAGTTGATCTTGACTCAGTGTTTGTTTAACTAAATATGGTCATTTACATACACTGTATGTTGTACAGTATTAGACGTAGTTCATAGTTAACTGCGTTCCTATTAAAGTCGGTTTAAAGTGTGATATAAGTGAGAGAAAAGACAACATTAATAACTGGGTACTACTTATAGTTATCAAATTGCCAAAACAAACTAAACTTACAGAGTAAAGACCTAAAGTAGGTAAGTACCTACCTAGTGACTTGAAAAAAAGGGGTATCTTGCATTGTTTCGTTCTCTCGTGAGGCCCATTGGCTTAAATGATGATGATGATGACCAAGCCCAAGATGCCAAATATAAGGCACTATAAGGCAAGGACATTACTGTAACTTATCCATCCGACGTGACGGGCTAACGGGGCTAAGAAATAAGTCGCAAACTAGCACGCAGTTCGCAGAACCAACTATATTTGAAATGTTTGTCACGGTGTTGCTGGACTGTTCCAAACTTGGCACTATTCATTTGGGAAATCATTGTAATTTTTCTTTAACATTAGTGTTTTAAATGCTTTTTTGGGATTGCTTCACGTCAACCTGTTGTTGAATTAGATTTTCTTCCAAGGCGTGTCGAATAGCTTGATCTTTTGATATTATTCTTGCAATACTTTGCGTTTATGTTTTGAGGATTCATATTGCTTGTTCTAAGCCGTCGTTGTTAATTACTCTCTCATTAGCCGCGTGGAATAAGTTTCAGAAACCGAAATATCTTCTTAAATCTTCTACCTAATGGCGCTTATTTAACGTCAAACAACGCAAAGCTTAGGCTTATCTTGGTCTCTACCAGCACTTCGAGAAAAACATTTAATGAGAAGAACAGGTCAAATCAAGTTAGGTAGCTGCCAGCTATATTTAAGTCATCATCATCATCATTTCAGCCATAGGACGTTCACTGCTGAACATAGGCCTCCCCCAATGACTTCCACATCGCACGGTTGGTAGCGGCCTGCAACCAGCATATTTAAGTAAGAAGCTAATAATAACCGGTCATTATGGGAATCACAAAGAATGATGATAATGAATAATCAGGAAAGTATTTTTGTCAAGTATTTTTAAAAAAGCCGACTCTCTGGCGTGAGAATACATAAATATTGACCTTCCATCAACACTTCGTGACAAAAAGCCTACCGATGCGGGAAGAGCCCTCGCCTCGTGTCTGTTACATTTATTCAAAAGGATATTTTCGCCTTACGTAAAGCTTGTGTTACTTGGTAAACGCCCGGATACTCAAGGAAAAAGGTTGCTAAGTATATTATTTACTGTTTTTGGAATTTAACGAAAGTATTCAGAAACAGCGTGATACAGGAATCGCTTTGTAATAGAAAAAAAAAACAGATTAAGGTCGTACGAATAAGGAATGGAACCATTTTTCGATAAAATAAAGTATTTTACTTTTCGACCTTATTTTTCACGTACATTTTAGTAGGCTATGGCATGCGTGAAATTGTTTGTATTAATTTGTAATATTTTTAGTGGTTTTCTATACAAAGTACAACTAAAAATAATTAATGTATTTTTTTCTCTCTTTTTAATTAAGCTAGCTATGGATTTTCATCCAAACTTCACCGTTACGCTCCTAGAGAGGTCATTTTCAGTCTTTTTTATATTTTACAGACCAAACCAGGCATATTCGTGGGCTAAACTTAGTGTTGAAATAAACAAAGGAAGAAAACCTACAGCTCCTTCAGGTATAGCAATCAATCTTCAGTTGTTATTAGTCTAAGTTAATTTACAATGTTCCCAGGTGGTCTGGGAATGGCACGGCACAACTTTCTCAGTAATTTCTAAGATGAGTTTGAAAGAATACCTGAGATAGCCATTACTTACCGGGAAGTTTTGCTACGTGTTGAATTTATTTTTGGAATGGAAATTTTCTTTAAGTAATGCCATCTTTAGTAATATAACTCGCTTTATTATGTACCTAATCGAGGAGCTATTTAACAGATGGGTCACTTTCGTTCGTTGGTTCAGCCAAGTGACGTCCACTGCGGGACAAAGGCCTCTCCCAAAGATTTTCACAACGTAGGTAGGTGCATAAAGGTAAATAAACATTAGGGAATCTAATCCCCTTTTTACCATCAATCCCTAATTTTTAAGTGACCCCTATGGTAATACATAACAGGCATTTTGTTCTCATTAGGGGGTCACTTAAAAATTAGGGATTGATAATGTAAACGGGCTTAAGGCACCAACTAACTTTAACTTTAACAAACGTCACAAATCTCTCAAACTCCATACAAAAAACACCGGTTATCGTTAAAGTTACCGTTAAAGTTGGGTAGTGCAACTCAGTCTATAGGCTTTATAAATATCCTTGGACATTTTACACTGCGCTTCTAGTCCCAAACTAAGCAAAGCTTGTACTATGGGTACTAGACAACGGATATAAACATACTTAAATACTTTTTTTTTTTGTAAATACATACTTATTATACATAGAAAACACCCAGTCCAATACAAACAAATATGTTCATGCACACAAATGTTTGTGTACGGGAATCGAACCCGCTACCTTCGGAATAGTAATCAGTTTCGAACCACTACACCAAACGGCCGACAAACTTTTTTTAAACACATTTCTAGTCTGTTTTCTGTACCAGTGAAATTGTGTGAAAGTGAAAAATAAAGCTGAATATTACAGAAATTGGCATAGCCAAGAGCTTACATACTTTTACAATGTCATAAAGAAACCAAAATTTTCTCCAGTTGTTTTTAGGGCTTGTTCGTCCCCGAATTTTATTACGATAGAGTCTATCACAACCCCGTGACTTTCAAACTGGGATTTCTTAGAGAAAGTCACAGAAGAAATTTACATAAAAAGTTCGCTCTTAAAAATCTTGTAAGTCAAAGGGCACGGAAAACATAGAAGTAAGTCTAGAATAAAAGCGTTCTGAATAATATAAATTCTAATGATAAACGAACGGTGAAGGGATCGGAATGGCTGACTCGTGATCTGGGGAACGCGGGTTCGGTCCCCGCCGCCGCTCGATTATTGTGGTGTGCCCACTTGTGACACAAGCATATTTACCTTAGTACGAGGGGCTAACGGGACTATTAGTAATTTGTGTAATAACAAATTTACTTACTAATCAATGTTTATTAAAAAAAAGTAAGACAGTGAAGTTTGCTGGAATTAATCTTCTAATGTACTTAAATACCTACTTACTTACTGGTGATTCTATGCGTTAGAAAGAGAGTTATGCTTTAACTAGTATTTGCCCGTATTTGAGCTTACCTGTTGGAGCAATCCCAAAATCATTCAGGACTTTGATTTTAATGCCTGTTGCGAATTCTTTTTTTTTCTTGGGTCACCTAATCACCTTAACTTTAACTGTAACATTTACTGTAATCGGTATTCTAGTATGTAGTTTGGCAGACTTTACACGTTTCCTAAAGTTAAAGATAGTGCAACCCATTAACTTTATTTATGTTTATAGCACGTGAAGGGCACGTGAATATCCATAATAATACGAAATTTCTTCCAAAAGTTATAGACGATTTTATACCCCTTAAGGGCATGTTTATGAATATGTTTGCGAACGAAGAATCTTCTACGGTTTTTCGTTATTCCATAAGAGCCATTTTGGCATAATTTATTGAGCCCTTGTACCCTGAAACTTCACGAAGACTCGTTAGGCTGAAATATATTTGGCCCGTGACTTCCTTCATAATTTAAGTGAGAAAAAGTGGGTATTAAATGTAGGTTTAACTGTTTTTATTAAGTGAAAAACTAGAGAATTTTAAGAGAGTGATTGAAATACATAAGTATCATTATTTTAAATATCTACCGATTACCTTCGATTTAAGCTTGAGTTTGATACATCATCATCATTATCATTTCAGCCATAGGACTTCTGCTAAACATAGACCTCTCTCAAGGCTTTCCATGTTGATCGATTGGTAGCGGCATCATGTTTTGTGTTTAGGGACAATTTTACCGGTTTCCTAGATAAGTAATAGTCTGACATTGTAACGCTATCTTACAAATAAAAATGACTTCGCCGATTAGGTTGCTATGTGAATTCATCCGAAATCTGCAAAATTACGAGATGTACCTAGTTAATCTGGCAGATAAGTTACTAATAGACTATCAGGGACTTTATAGCTTTACGTCAGAAGGTTTGTAATTAGGGTTTCTGCTCGAGCTTTCTTGAACTCGAGAAAACTCGAGAAATTTGGCTTCATTCGAGACGAGAAAAAAAATTACCGGAGCTCGAGAATTCTCGAGTTTCGAATTTGAAGCTTTATTATTCTTGAAAGTGTATTTTCTTAGACAAAAGTAGGTTTTTAATTATTTAATAGGTTAACGTTACTTTTAGACTGGTCTAGTCATTCCTTTTTTACCCGATTGCGTGACGCAAAGGAGTGATAATATGTTTAGCAGCCTATGTATGTATGTTTTTTGAAGCACTATAGAGACCAAACTACTTTGTGATCACCGTCCATAACGCCCCCTGTTGCGCGCCTTCTTGACTGGTAGCCACAATATGGTCCCGGTCAAGAGGGCGCGCAATCCGCAATCTTCGTGTTGGTTTCCGCTGAAAACCAGCTTCTCGACATGGCGCTTGTTATGTCGCGAATATAGCTGAGCGGACGCCTCTTCAGCATAGCTTGTAGTTTAATGTTATATGTACTGTATTTTTATTTTATTTTTCTATGCTGAATAAAGTATTCTTATTCTTATTCTTAAAAAACTCCTGGGTCGATTTTTATGATTCGCACGTCAACCAATTCCTCTTAGTCCGGCGAATGTCACTAAAGACATGACGTTAGTAAAAATTCAATATGGCGACTACTGGACGCCATATTGTCAAACTCAACAAACTATGGCATGTAGGGTATCGTTAGATTTATTTTAACTGTGAGAGTGACACTGGGTATATCAAAATTGGAAAATATTAAAATGGCCGATTTTTGGCGCCATAATATGTATTAAAACAAATATCTCAAAACCTATCGAGTGGGTATCAAAATAAATGTTTTTTTAAATAGCTTGCAAAATGTATTATGTTCTTTAACTAAAAGATTAGAATAAAAATATTATTGAAAAAAAAAAAACTAAAAACCCAACTGAGTAAAAATGATAGAAACAAGACAAAGTGTTTACAAATGCAGTCGGAAGCATCAAACACTTATCATCATAACCATCAACAGCCCTTTAAAGTCCACTGCTGGACTATCTATGAGAGAGTATGATGAAGAGTAGGGGTTAGTGACAAATGTATTCTATTCTGCCGTCACCATTCGGCTTATCACCAACAAAAAAAAATAGTCATTGATGCTTCCGACTGCATTTGTGAAGACTTTGTGTTGTTTCTATCCTTTCAGTTCATTTTTACGTAGTTGGGTTTTTGTTTTTTTTTTGTATATTCGATTTAAAAAAAACCTGTGTTTTTATCAAATTTCCACCGATTTCAACAATTTTAATTAAAAGACTCGAGACCCGAGAAAACTCGAGATTTTTGCCTCGAGAATTCCCGAAACTCGAGAAAAAAAATAAGTCGAGAAATCAGAGACCCTATTTGTAATGCGCAGATATTATGATAATTCTTACAAGAGGATCTCTAGTTCAAACTTTTCTCTTAGGTATTACCATTTTCGTAAAACTTTCCAAAAGACCCCAGGCGTTAGTACCCATATTGTTATTTAGCTTCATCAATAATTCATGCTGACGGCCATCGAAAGGACAAGGTTACTCAATTAACTGAACTGAACACAAAATCGATACGTTCGACTTAGAAAGAATTGTCTTTGGTATGCCTAATTTAGGACTTCTTAAGAGAGCTGAAAATGTACACCGAATAAAATTGAGGTCTTTATGAGAAAAAGCATGCATACAGACTACTAGGTACACCATCTTTGTTGCAAAAATCGCCTTTATTACAACTGAATAAGATGTTTAACTTCATATGCCGTGGTCTTTTCAAAAATTTCAATCTTTTATAAACATTGTGTGATGAGACTTCTTTGCGCATTTTCCGCAAACAACAAACGATCGACGATATTTGATTCTGGCTACACAAGCTGTGAAAGCCATAATAAAAAAGAAATAACAAGATTTTCTTTTTTCAAATTAAGGTGTGACACCTCCTGGCGTTTCCGGAAAAGTATAAGTTTATCAAAAACTATTTCGTAGTCAAAAAGACTTGACAGTATTTTTTTAGGATAAGGTAAAGCTATGCTATGCAATACAGACTATACAGTCAAGTCTTCAGTTTTTACTAATCATAATAAATTGAAAGTAAACAATACCTATAGTTGAAATTCTACTAGACCTTTTTTCGCAAGTTAAAAAAGAAAAGAAAATCGATCTACCTCTAGTAAAAAATGGCGGCTATCGGCCACTAGTTGCTCCGATACCGTGATCGCAGTTTAGGAGTCGACTCCCGTTTTATGGGCCTTCATTGAATTACGAGTATCGTAGTGATGTCACTGATCCCGTAGTAAAGAAACGTTTTGATCTTAACTAACGTTCTTTTTTAAGTTTTTAAAATACATAGTTAATGTGACTGTTAGTTATGCAATGATGATGTGGATGATTTTTAGAAGTAGTTTTCAAATAAATGGAAGTCAATTACGGAAACGTTATGTACTATCGGCAACAGTGTTAACGGCCCATTGCCGGTCATGTCACGTCAAGAATCACCATTTGATGAGAGCAAGAGCAAAAACGGAAATGGATAGTTAACACTGTCAGTGGCCGTGTGTACTTACATTACTTGTTTTGTCGATTACAAGCTGGTTTAAAAATCGAATATTGCTTGATACTGATGCATTTTTTTCGCATTATATCGAGTGACTTGGCAACACTGCCCATCCCTAGTAGAAAATAGGCAGGCTAAACGGGCCCATTTCATGCCCTCCCTTTGACGACGGGTCGCTTGTAAAATAAAGACACATAAAACCTCGATAATAACGCAGTTCAGAAAGATTAAAAAGGCATAAAATACAAGCGAATATTTGTAGAATATTGTTTGAGTAGGTACCTACTTGCTACTTCAATGGTTTTGATTAAGTTCTCGCATAAATTGAAGTTTCTCGAAACTTAATAGACTTTGTTTCTGTAAAAACAAGATCTAAGATTTACTAGAAGACCTCCTTTGCGTCAATACCGTTGTGTTTCTACGAGTATATGGTTATTTATCGTTAAAAATAATGTTACGCTCAAAACCCATTATGTTTAAGCTCTGATTTGAGCGAAGAGAGAGGTTAAAAGTTTATGAGCTATTTTTTCAAAAACTTATGACTACCTACCTACTTAAACATTTAAAACTAATTCGAAATTGCTAGGTAGGTAAGTACCTAAATTATTTTATAGTCTCTTTTAAAATCATCCAAGATTCACTGTAACCTACACAGAAACAATACCAATATACTCCACCCGAGAACCTAAATCATCTGTTGGCTTATATTTTCACAATAATCTATACTTACTAATTATTGTAAAGCTGAAAAGTAATCTCAAGCTGAATAAACCACTGGTATCATCACTCTATAGCCAATAGGGACAGAGCAGTAAAAAAAAATGTTGCAAACGCGAGAAATATTATTCAAACTATTTTCACGCATACGAAGTCGCAGGCAGAGCTAGTAATAATATATTTTGTCAAATTTTCCCACTAGATTCTAATCCTTGTCTTTTGTTTCCATAAAGGTACAAACTTAACCAATTACCTAATAACCCACATGTAAACTAGATTTCGGTTTAAATCGGACGATTAAGATAAACTGCTGCCACTAAACTCGCTTTTATGTGCGGATAATTTGTAACGTTGTAGTTTAGGTGACTATCGCGAGAAATTTACGGTTTTGAACGGTGGCGACACACGGGATCCAATTTGGGAATAAACCGTAGTAAATTTTGCCGATAGAGAACACGAGTAGTAGGTAATGAGAGTCAAACTCTAAAGTCAACTCTAAAGAAGAAACTGGTGTTTTTGTGAAGGTTAATTTGTTGGACGGCACTTAAGAAAAAGGTAAAGTTATAGAAAAATAGTTCAAGATCGGTTCTTTGTATTGAAGGAGGCATGTGTCCTTACAATGACAATATTTGATTTAGCAAGGCTGATGCTGACGACAATAAAATATAATAGTACCTATACTGTATTAGCTAACGTTCGAAATAGAGTATATTGTCGCTCTTGTAATTAGAAGTAGAGTTAGAAATATTTGAAAATATTTGAATAAATATAAACGCAGCGTTACAGCTCCAACTAGACACCCGTGTGTCCATTCAAACACAAGTTTGTAAAGTTAGCGTTGCCAACAGCGCTCTATTGCCCGCGAACAGCCACTTGATATATTGCTATTTAAAAGTTCCGTGTTTAATTTCTTTTTCCTACTAGATGTTGGCTGATTTATTGGATAGGGAGGAAAAACAATAAAAACTTCCTCTTTTAAAATGTAGAGCTGATAGAGTCTATTTCGCAAATAACTTGATCAATCTAGTCATTCGAGAAACAGAAGTGAGAGACCTAATTATTGATCAGAGAAGGAGATATCGACTGTTTTTTATGTATGAAAGGAAGAAAAAAATTGTTTTGGTATTTGGTTTGCAACCAGAAAATTGAATAAACAAAACTAAATGCAATTTATAACAAACTAGCGGCCGCCCGCGACTTTGTACGCGTGGGTCCCATTTTACCCCCTTTATAGGGGTGGTGTTTCGTAAAATTCCATCTTAGTGAGCACCTACGTTCTAAGAGGAACCTTCATGCAAAATTTGAGACTCACAGCACTTGTAGTTTCTGAGATTTCCTGATGAGTGAGTGAGTCAGTCAGTCAGTCAATGACTTTTCGCTTTTATAAATATAGATAGGCGTTAATTGCAGCCGCGTGAGTTTTAGCGGATCATAGCGGATCACCTGGGTAAAGAAATTGGAGGCCCTAAAACATGTCTAATCTTTCACTGATAGCCTGGGGAAAAGAAATACCTACTTAAGGCGATTAGAGTCCTCAATGACCTTGAGCGTTTGACCTTCACGCTTCGCACAACACCCGCGCACCCCGCACGAAAACTCCGATTTGACACCGATCAAAAATACACGGGCATAGGTAGGTACAGAATAGAAGCTTTCTTCATACATTACTGCCTATTATTTTAAACTTGAATTGATGAACCTTGATGTCGATGTCATTCAACCCAGGCGCAAGTGATCGCCCGAAATGTTCTAAACTAGCGCACCGTATAGTAAGGTATTTATATTTAACAAAAATTACAAATCCATGAACATTTTGTATGGGATAATATTTTTTATTTAATTTTATTTAGCTTACAATTTATGTTGTGTGTAAACTATGTTTGCTCGGGTGGAATTTTGCAAGCTGAATTAGTTAGACCCATTTCCTAACGACAACCGATTGAGTTAAAATTTCGGATACACATGCAATTCGGATGACAATGCAATATTATGATGACATGGAGCTGATCTGATGATAGAGCTGGAAAGTCAGTGACCCCATAGGAACTCCGGAATAAAACGACTCCATCGAGTTGAGGCTCGTTTGATTTGTATTTATTTATTTACATTAGGGTTTACATAGTTACGGTAAACTACTTTACAAATCACGAGTACCTACTTCAATTCTATTATGTAAACAGGGTCTGATGATGGAGCTGGAATGTGGCCATAAGAATTCTTCGAATTATTACGAGCTACATTAGAGAAAAACGATGCTACTACGCCGTAGTATATTCCGCATCATAAATACTAAAATGCTTAAATTAAAATTAACATTCTTTAAAAAAAACGGTTTTGTATGCTCTAAAAAGAATAGAATAAAAAATAAAGATTCTATCATTACTCAATTTATATGACTAAAAGCTCGTCGCGAGATTTACTTGTGTAAACAAAAATACATTTATAACGTAACTTAATTTTAAAGTAAATCTAAAAAAAACACGGATAGATAAATAATAGGTACATCTATGAGAACTTACCTAAATCTCATAACAAGCTTTTAGTCAGATAAATTGCGTAAGGACAGAATCTAGGTATATAATAGAAAAAGACACGTTGACCTGTAAAAATAACCAATGGCAGATAGAATAAATAGATAGTACTGAGATGACGATAAGTTAGTAAGGAAAGTTAGGTAATTAAAATTCATTAAAGTTTAATTCTCTTTGTTGCTGGCAGTTTGGCCAGTAATCCTTTTTTGATAATATTTATGGTTTTTTACTTTTTTAAATATTGTTTTTGGTTTTTGAAGTTGCTTTTCAACCGACTTCAAAAAAAGGAGGAGGTTCTCAATTCGACCCGTATGTTTTTTTACAGTCTCTTGTGCTGACTATTTTCATGTCTTGAGCAAATACACTGTTTTGGCCCTTTTGGAGTTTTTCCTTAAAAGCTTCTTGCATATTAATCACACCAGCAGGCCTATCTCAACAATTACAGTCCACTCCATCACCTCTTAACACTCTTAATATATAATCGTAATTGAAATAATCTGCATTATGGTTCTGTTCTATTAAGACAGAAGATGTGTGATGAACAAATTTTCTTCATTCTGGTCAAAGAGAAAAATACGTTTTTACAAAATTTTAATAAAACACGTGAAGAAAAACAAAAAATAGAAAGAGACTGTACTGCAGAGCTCGTATAGTGAGTGGTTGGAACTACGGCGTAAATTACTTACCGCTTAAAATTTAGGAAAAGTAATTAAGAGGCGCAATGATATAAGCTGCCATAATATTGTCAAAGATATTATTTACAAAGACTTTGTATCGCACATTAAATCCATTAAACATGGGAATGATAATGAACAAAAGGCGTTAAGACAATAATTAGAAGTCCAAGAAAATATAAAAATAAACCCGTGTGGCCTTTAGGTATATAGACGAGGAATATTATTACCTCGGAGCTACACCTGATGGCGTGATTGATGATGAGACAATTGTGGAAATGAAATGTCCACTCAGTGCTTATGAAAAGGACATTAAAGAGGTCGTCAAAAATAAAAAGCTGCCGTTTTATTCGTTAAAAAAAGACCAAGACCAATTAATAATAAACAAAACTCACAATTGGTTTCATCAGGCCCAGGGTCAACTATACGTTACCCGGAAGACAAAATGCCTGTTTGCAATATGGACAGGTGATTTTAATAAGATAAAAACTGAAATCATCTTAAAAGGTGATAAATTTTGGGAGCATGTCAAGAAACCAAAATTATTAAGATTTTATACAGAATGTATGCTGCCTGAATTAGTAGACCCAACGATTCCCAGAAATATGAAAATCAGAGATCCAGTTTATATACAGGAAGCAATCGACATTAGAGAAGCAAAAATTAAATTAAAAGCCAAACATACAGAAAAAGAAAATGAAGAGAATGAGAGAAGTAAAAGCACGTTGACCTGTAAAAATAACCAATGGCAGATAGAATAAATAGATAACACTGAGATGACGATAAAGGCAAGTTAGCTACCTACTTAAAATTCATTAAAGTTTAATTCTCTTAATATAACATCGTTACAAAAATAATCTGCATCATGGTTCTGTTCTATTAAGACATTCTGGTCAGCATAAAGATTTTGTTCATAACACATCTTCTGCTTTTTATTTTGTCCTTGAGTTCCTACACATTCAATATTTTGGTCTTTATCTTGATCGATGCTTTTTTGCCTGTATTCATTTTCAGCGTGTTTCCTTTTAAATTCTATATTTTGGTCTCCACCTTGTTCTGTTTTTTTATCATTTTTACTTTTCTCATTCTCTTCATTTTCTTTTTCTGTATGTTTGGCTTTTAATTTAATTTTTGCTTCTCTAATGTCGATTGCTTCCTGTATATAAACTGGATCTCTGATTTTCATATTTCTGGGAATCCTTGGGTCTACTAATTCAGGCAGCATACATTCTGTATAAAATCTTATTAATTTTGGTTTCATGACATGCTTCCAAAATTCATCATCTTTTAAGATGATTTCAGTTTTTATCTTATTAAAATCACCTGTCCATATTGCAAACAGGCATTTTGTCTTCTGGGTAACGTGTAGTTGACCCTGGGCCTGATAAAACCAATTGTGAGTTTTATAACATAAAAATTATGGTCTCAATGTCGACTTTCAGTAGCAACAACATGGTCAACAACAACAAAAGCATGAAATAAATTAATTTTCACTAAAAATTAAAACCTACTCCAAAACAAATTACCCAACCGTAGGCTGCCAGTGCTGCCACCGACTCCGAAAATATCAATCATGGTATAAATTTGACCTAGTAAATAAATAACGGAATATATTTTCTACTTTTACTTATCTAGTGCAGTTTGTTTGGAGTCGATTTTTTAACTCTAATAGATTCTATTTAGGTAGATAATAGCGTCCAAGCATGCCTTAATTCAATCGTATCGTCTGACTGAACGTACTCTATGAACAACTCTGACATAAAATATATTGTCAAACAAAGGCTGGGTTGCACCATCTTATTTTAAATTTGACAAAAGTCAAATATCTGTCAAACTCCATACAAAAACACACCGGTTATCGCCAAAGCTACGGTCAAAGTTAGGTCACGTCAGGTGGTGCAACTCAGCCAAAGAAAAAATTCATTTTGATCGCTAATGTCAGTTTGCAGCGAGTGACACAACCTCCCCGTCTGAAGGCCAGCGGCCGACTGCCGCCCGCACCCCGCGAAGGCCCCCTCAACAGCAAAACGTTCGGAATTTAATAAAAGTAAAATTTATGAATGAAAGTAAAGTTCGATTGAAAAACGCAACGTGTCATTTAAAGATTAAAGAATTCTTAATCTATTCGTGCAAAAATCTTTAAAATTAACATAGCCGTTTGGGAGGAGTAGGGAATTGAAGTAAAAAATCGATGTCCCGTATTTATTTTTTTAATCCACAACAAAGACACGTAGGAAAAATTCAAACGTGTCAAATGTAGTCCTTGAACTGTTGTATAACATATATTTTTTTCAACTATTTCTGTCCAGCAGTAAAAGAGGAGTAGGCTTTACAAAATGACCATTTCACGCGGATTGAGGACACTAATCGCCTTAAAAATATATCCTCGTGCTAAATAATTCGAACGGAACAACTCGCGCGGGGTTCCTTGAGTTAGGTATTCGTTAATCTGTCCTATGAGACGTTTCTGCATAATTCAGCAGGCCCACGACACGGCGACGCGACGCTTGGAGAAAAATCTTCAAGTGGTCGACTTGGATATAATTATCATCAAAAATACGCTTTTTCGTCCCTTCTATAGATACTAATATATCATAAAGCTGAAAAGTTTGTTTGTTTACTTGAACGCGCCCATGTCAGAAACTTAAATTCTGAATGTGATTTGGAAAATTATTGTTGTGTTGGATAACCCATTTATATAGGAAAGCTAAAATACTTTTTTAACCATCACGCCACGACCATGGCAGAAGAGCATCAATCAAAAATGTTGAGAAAACGGCAAAAAATATTCAAATTATTTTTACCCGTAAGTATAAATTCAAGCGGGCACAGCTTGTCAAAAGCGTGTAAGTACTATGTGACAGAAATGAACGCGGGCAAAGTCGCGGGCAAAAGCTAGTCTATTTGAAAGCCATTCAGAATGCGTGGGCGGACCATCTCAGAGGTCACGTCGCAACCTCGCCTGTCAAGAAGCAAGATGGCCGCCGTAGCTTGGTGTCTAATAATATCGGAGACGTGTGTGCTCGGGCTATTTTTAGATTTAATTTGGTTGGCTTTTTATTTTTATTTAGAGATGGAATTTTATTTTTATGGGAAATATTTTAATTTATTAGCCTGTGGTTATGAATGAAATGGATGCCATAGATATTTTCATTAATTTTCTAATTTTAATATTATTACCAATGAGTCCGCAGGACCGGTCGTTATGGAAATCCTTGGGGGAGGCCTTTGTCCAACAGTGGACGTCATTCGGCTGAAACGAACGAGTAGCTATTTCTTAAGAGTTCAAGTTAGGTACATATAATTATGCTGAAAATATCTTTCTCACTAGCTTTTTAAATAAATCCACGTACTTATTAATAGAAAATAAAAAACATGATCCCCCCCCCCCTCTGGCGCATTCGCGTAAACACCTATCCCACTGTGTATTTACTAATTCATTTAAGCAAGTACGAACGAAGAATCCTCTAAAGCTGCTTTGAAAATTTCAGTGAAACTAAGTGTAGGTTGATTGGAGGAATGATTTTTTTCCCTTTTCGGTTTCATTTTTATTCCTTTCTCTTTGTGACTTGATTCTGCTGCTCATTATTGTTGCATCACGTATTTTCTTTAAGCCGGCGACTGCAGACATTTAGTCGGCCGATAGTTCGGCCCTATTCTAATTTGTAGGAAGAAGTGGCCGATACCAAATTGGTGTAATGTGCGCACTTCCATATCGCCCGACAAAAACCCCCTTACTAATAAAACCTACATGCTCGTTAAACAGTGTTTTAAAGTGACGTTTAGAATGGAAATGTCATTTCAAAACAGTGTTCAACAACTATGTATAAAGGGGGTAAATCTGCAGTCTGCGGCTAGGCTAAACATAAGCGAAAAACTGAAAAATGTCGGACTAAATACTTTTCTAAACTTATTACGAGTATTTTTTTTATTTGTGTTGAGCGGCTATTCTAGTTCAATAAAGTCCTAGTATCACTGCGACCGTTATCGATCTATTGTGATCGCCGCTGTTTTCCTTACAGTTCGCCTCCGAGTCCTGCATCCATTAGGAAGTGCAGTATCTTTTGGGGGGCGATATGTTTTACATCTTGTGGGCTTAGGATGTGTTTGCCCAGGTGTAAGCTCCGCTTGCGCATCAGAGGTCCGCAGTCCGTGAGCATGTGTAGTGGCGTTTCAACTGCCTCTTGGCACATCCTGCACGTTCTTGTTTCGGACAGTCCCATAGTGGACAAGTGCTTGTTTAAGCTGCAGTGTCCAGTGAGGGCTCGAACTAAGATGCGCATTTTGGTCCTACTCAGTCCTATGATCTGCTTAGAGCTTTTTCGATCATAGGCTTTTATGAGAGCTTTGGAATGAGTTAATCCTGGCGTGTCTGACCATGCCATAAAGGATTTGTTTAAATAGATGTTCTCCAGAGTCATTCGAGCGAGACTTTTGGGAACACCACAAAAGGGTTCTGGACCATATTGTGTTCCCTCCGCTCCCGCTCTGGCTAGTTCGTCGGCATTTTCATTGCCCTCGATTCCCGCATGACCTGGAACCCATCTCAGCGTTACTCTGTTCCGTTCTCCTAGAGTATTTAGTCGACTCATGCAGTTTTCTACCAACTTTGAGGTGATTAAGTTGGAGTTTAAGGCCAGCAGCGCGGCCTGACTGTCTGAGTTAATGTAAATTATGTGGTTGGCATAATTTTTTCGCAGGTTAGCTTCCGCACATTCAATAATGGCGTAGACTTCTGCCTGAAAGATAGAGGCAAATTTGCCCAGGCTTTGAGATAGCCTAAGCTTCGGCTGCTCTCCATACACGCCAAAGCCTACGTTAGGGCCCATTTTTGACCCATCAGTAAACCATATAAGGCTGCCCTTCTCACAGGTGACTTGCTTGTTCAGCCAGTCCTCCCTGTGTGGTATTTCCACTTTGTAGTTCTTTTGGAAGCTACAACTTGGAACCATGATGTCAGAAGTCATGCAAAGAGTAGGTGTGCTCTTTATAGCCTCCAGTAATGTTCTCATTCTCTGGGATATGCAATGGAAGCCCCCCTGAGCGTCTATCCTGTAGGCACTTGCCTCCGCCTCCTTAGCAATGTGCATACTTAGGGGCGTTAGGCACAGTAGTGCGTTCAGGGCCGCCCCAGGTGCGGTTGACATTGCCCCAGTTGCCATGAGACAGGCAAGCCTTTGCAGACTACCTAGTTTAACTGTTACTGTCTTTTGGCTGGTTTTGTGATACCACACTACAGAGGCGTACGATATAGTCGGCCTCACGATAGTGGTATACAGCCATAAGACAGATCGGGGATTCAAGCCCCAATTGTTGCCCATCATGCGGCTACAGGAGCCTAAGGCAATTTTTGCCTTTTGTATGATGTTATTAAGGTGAGTATTCCATGTTAGTTTCTGGTCGATAGTGACGCCCAGATATTTGACTTCCGTGGAAAACTCGATCTCTTTTCCATTTAGAGAGGGTTTGACTAGTTTGTTCAACTGTCTACGCCTGGTAAATGGAATAATGACAGTTTTATCAGCGTTAACTGATAAACTGTTTCTTTTGCACCACCCACCTATGGTGTTTAGCGCTCTTTGCATTATGGAAGATATTGTACTTTGGCAGAAGCCCCTTATTATATTATTACGAGTAGAATACTAACTTATTTGACAGAATAGTAACTAAGTAAAACAAGCTAAAGTAATACAAACAAGCAAGACATAGTATACATACATAATTAGATAAATAAGTAGTGGACAGACAAATATTTATGCCCCTCTGACAAAAAGGCAGCACAGTCTCGAAACTAATTTTGATATGAAAAGAAACATTTGAAAAATTTCCGAAATAATTTCAGGTCCAGGAAAAGCTCAAAACCTTTTTTCTGCGTATTAACGCATATTAATCGGGATATTTATTCAGCCATAAAATAAAAAACACATAGTTCGCAATCTATTCAAAATAACGATGCCTATTTCCAATTCCTTTTATAAACTGGCAAACTGTTATAGCTTTCATTGAACAAAGCAATATCATAAAAAGTTACGGCTTCGATTCCCATTTTAATTAAAAGCTTGTATTGTGCTCCGGTCGTGTGATTTACAGTGTAACAACTAGTATTTCATTTTGTATAATGGCAGTTTTTTCATGTTTGTTTTCGATATTATTTCGTGTACATTTTTTCCTACAACGAGGAAATTTTTGTCCTACATCCAAGCTCCACCCAGAATCCTCAACTAAAGAGGAACCCTGATGGAAAGTATACGCTTCATCCAGAATCTTCAACCAAATAGGAACTGGCTATCTTGTCGAAACACAACAATGCTAATAATATTATTGTTGTGGCCACAGATTTAGTACGATGGTAGTACGGGACTATCCCCAACTTACGCTCCCGATCCCGAAACTCATTTTGGTTATATGGTAATCCACTTAGGTAGGTATGATGGTGGTGGTAATACGGGACTATTCCAACCTCTCGTTCCCAAGTCCCAACGCTCAAACTCCTGTGTAGCCAGGATCTACAGCTTGACCGCCAATAAAAATCAGTGAAGGTCAAGTTTGTCCCGGGGGAAAGTTAAACTGTCATTGGACCCGCAACGAAATGGAGTTCGAAGTTAAGGTTCGACTTTCCAGTGCAAAGCAGCTGACAGGTGGAAGGTAGTAGCTATAGAGTTAGGTTATAAAGAATGTCAATGACTGCATTACGAGTAACATTTCCTGCGGAATTTGAAGCAACAACCGCAGTTGGCTCTAGGACACGTGAACCAACAGGCAAGGGGAACATCAAATGAGGGTAATTCAACATAATTACAGAGAAAGACCGTCCCAGTGCCTGCAAATTAGTTGAGTGGCCTATTCATCCATCATGCTCGTCACCTCGTTAGCCTTGTCATTCCATCTTCCATCTACCCTCAATTATGCGTAATTGGATTTTTAGTTGTTGACGCAAATCTCTGAATATTATGGTATTCGACACAAAGTAATCAATTATCCAGAGCATGATTGGGGTCAATTATTATTTACTTTTAAGATGAGCATAGACAAGAGCATTTAATTGTAACAGAACAACGAGCCGCTCTATGAAATGTTCTAGAGTCCCTTTCACTAACCAAACGTACAAACTTGACCTTCATTGGTTGGGTTTTTGTGGCGGTCAAGCTGTAGATCCTGGCTACACAGGAGTTGCAGTGGTGGGAACGAGAGGTGGGAATAGTCCCGTAACCAAACGTACATTTTACCTTTATTATACCATTAGTAAGAACGTTACATTACATAGAAATATACCTTTATGTTTTTTTTAAACCCATCCTTGATAACTCTGTCAGACTGTCAGCCTCTATGATTTATACATAGCTGAATCATTCGTAAAATACAAATGTAGATATGATAAGTTCTAAATCCACGCGGATTAAAAACTCGATTCAAACTGGAGTAGGTAGATTTATCATGGATTGTTTGAATTTGGATCGACTAATAGGCATGATTTATACAATTTCGTTCAAAGTAGGGTGTCGCTTCATAATAAGGACTTAAAAGCTTATTAGTTACTGACTTTTTAAAAACCTACTAGCCTTCTGCCCATTTTCACCATCAATCCCTAATTTTTAAGTGACCCCTTTGAAAACAAAATTCCTGTTATGTGTTACCATAGGGGTCACTTAAAAATTAGGGATTGGTGGTGAAAACGGGCATTAATATCTCTGTCAAGCCCTATGATTGATGTATAACCGAATCGTTTGATAAAAATTAAAAACTTGATTCAAACTTAATCATTTAACATTTATCATTTGAATTTCATTAGGTATTTCTAAATACAGGCTTAATCTATAGAAAGTAGGTTCATAATAGAGTTTCGTTTCATAAAACAGACCTAAAAGCGAGTCGGGACTGAGGCTCCACTTCTTTTAATAGAATCTTTCAATAAATAACTTCCGCGAGATCCCAGGGGATCACACTTTCCGATTTATCTTACTCTGTAACTTCCCCAGAGTCGGAATAAACACTCCATTATGGAATAACCAATGTGTATACTCGTAGTATAAATACACAGTGTATATTCGTATAGCGAAAACGCGAGTGTTCCAGCCACATGGCCCACTTTTAGCTTGGTCCAGGGGCAACTGGGCCCATTCTAAGGTTCTAGAGTAGATTTTTGTTGATTTACTGTTTAATTTAGTAATAAAACAATTAAGGTGGACCCAGTTGCCGGAAGAAAAAATATTTAAAATTCAATCCAAAAGTGGGCTAAGTCGCGGTAAGACAAATGCGAGTCTTACCGCGACTTAGCCCACTTTTTAAAAGCGAAAGTACCTAAGCCTTTAAGTTCTTTACGTTTTCTCCTTAATACTGTAAACTATTTTTTATGAATCTTGGAATAGAGATAAATGGGACTTTGAAAAGGACCTTTTGTTATAAAAAGCTTGAAAGATGAAAAATTATACAATAACATAGGGGAACCATAATTTATTTCTTGATACTTATGGGAAACGTTGCTCGTTATTGGAAAATTCTTGACTTAAAAAAAGCTTAGTTCGGGCGATAAAGTTTCTAAGAAAGAAAGGATACCGCAGGCCTTAAGGCCTAAAGCCCTTTTAAAAGGTCTTCCATCCCTCATTATGTTTCCATTTCATCAAGTACATTTTTAAGAAGTACCAGAAATGATATAAAAGCTGTCCACTTATATTTGAATCGCTGAGCATCCATTTTGCGCGGTAATGGAAAAAATATAATTTTAGACTTATTTCGTGAGAGGAAACCGACGAAGCATTCAGAGGAAATGATGGAGACGTAACTTCGAATACAAAATACTACGTCTGTACGAAGTTATGATTCCAGAATCAACTTAATTTTTGTATCTTGATGGACGAATACTTATTACTTACTTGTAAATTGTCGTGTAGTTTATGCTTAGTAGCCAATCTTGGCAAGTGTATTCTCTATTAATTTAAGCTTTATCATCTTCTCTTTAATTAAGTCTTGTAAGTATTCATCATCATCATCATCATTTCAGCCATAGGACGTCCACTGCTGTACATAGGCCTCCCAATGACTTCCACATCGCACGGTTGGTAACGGCCTGCATCCAGCGCTTTCCTGCTACCCTTATCAGGTCGTCGGTCCATCTTGTGGGTGGACGTCTCACGCTGCGTTGTAAGTATTCACTATAGGAAAACATAAACGTGTCATACCTACCGGGCTAGCAATAATAAGAAGAAGCTTTAAAGCACGTAAAGTTCAAACAAGTTGTTTTGTAGTTTTCACATGAAAGTGTTCTGAAAGATTTTTGCGATAGTTATAATAGCTTTAATTTTGAATTTTTTGAATTTTTGAATTTTTGAGTTTAATATCATTATAACATAAAATAAACCTACTAGCACATAAATCGTGAAATAGGCACTTTTTTTTCATTTCTTTAACAACCAAAGACAGTTACTTGGGACAATTACATATAGATAGTTTTAAGAAACCACTAGGCCATAAGCTTATATTTAATGTTTTTCTCGGAGATTTCTTCACTTCAGATTCAGTTTTATGTATTTCAGTGCCACGCATCAATTTTGTTGGAGGCATACCTACCTACTAAGAATTTGGGAGCAACGTACTAAACATTTTGTGAGCTTATATGCCTAAATTAATGAAGTAAAATATCATGTAACACTAACCCAATTATGTTTGAAATATGGGCCATATTTACCTTAATCCGCAGGTTGTAAACTTGATCCTTTCAGTCTAACAGGCTCTATTCATAATAGCTGGGAAGGTTTACAGCTTTAGGGCTTCGGGACCTTTCACAGGCTTATACGGGTGTCCTTTAGTTAGAACATAAAATTTTAGTGCATTGGTTCGGATTCTAAAGGTATGTTACGATGGAAACCTTAATTGAACCTCTTGAATTGAATGTCCTGAATAAACGTTCATTTCAATTCTCAAAAATCCCTACGTTTTTATTTTATAACACTTTTTTTCAGCTTAAAATACTTGTCAAATAAGTGTATAATAACTATTAAGTGTTTATTAAATTGAATGAAATTTCCAAATAATAATATGCATGTTAACATAAAATAACTTAATCACCATACAAGTTTAAAGGGCTTCTATTACAGAAAAACTCTAAAAACTCGACTCAATCTTGAGAATTCTTCTGCAATCAGAATCAGTTAAAGAGAAAGACCAATGTCTTTCTCTTTGTCCAGCAGTGGACATCCTTTAGTTAAAACGATCAGTACGATCTATGAGATTAAATTGAGTTTTAAGCCTTGCTTTGTTAGATTTACTCGTAGTATTGGCTGTGCGTTGATAGTCAGACCAAAACTGGCCAAACTTTAAGATGTCCATGTCCTAAACTCAAACACCCTGTGTCATTCAGGACAGGACGATAACACTTGTCCCTCACATTATCCTGTGTAATATGTAGTTTGAGTCTTCTGATTTAGTCTTTGTCCAGCAGTGGACATCCTTTAGTTAAAACGATCAGTACGATCAATGAGATTAAATTGAGTTTTGAGCCTTGCTTTGTTAAATTTACTCGTAGTATTGGCTGTGCGTTGATAGTCAGACCAAAAGCTGCATGTCCAAACATTAAAATGTCCATTTCCTAAACTCAAACACCCTGTGTCATTCAGGACAGGAATAGAACACTTGTCCCTCACATTATCCTGTGTAATATGTAGTTTGAGTCTTCTGATTTAGTCTTTGTCCAGCAGTGGACATCGTTTAGTTAAAACGATCAGTACGATATCTATGAGATTAAATTGAGGTTTGAGCCTTGCTTTGTTAGATTTACTCGTAGTATTGGCTGTGCGTTGATAGTCAGACCAAAAGCTATGCAAACTTTAAAATGTCCATGTCCTACAACTCAAACACCCTGTTTCATAGGACTCCTACAAACACCCTGTGTCATTCAGGACCGAACACTTGTCCCTCACATTATCCTGTGTAATATTTTGCGAGCCCTCGCCTGAGGCCTAATGGACTATAAGAGACCTTCGATAAATTGAATGAGATCGGATTTGACGGAATCTGGCGGATAAGCGATCCGAACTGGTTGATCAACGAAATAAGTATAGAAATTAGCTACATTGACGGTAGTGATACGAGTGTGACGGATAATTAGACGGCCGTGTTATCTAATTTATTTAAATTAGTAATACTTATTCAATACCTTAACTTGTGTTAGAAGTTTTACAACACAATAGTTCAGTAGTCGACTACCTAAGCGTCTTCTCAAAAATCAGCATATCAACGCCATTACCGTTGGACTATTATCATCTTTTAATTTTAAAAATAAGTAATCATTAATTGGCCTCCCGAATATTAAAAGGGGGCCAACGAGGAGGTCTAAAATTCCATAGAAATGTAGCATACGAGGGCGGCACTGAAAATTTCGGGAATCAAGGAAGTGAAACAACATTACTATTTAAAAATGTATTTATTGCTTTTTAAAGTATTCTCCGCGAACTTTGACACATTTTTCCATACACGAACCAATCATTGAAGCAACCATTGCATTCGGAAGTTTGGGTCTCCAAAATGGCCGTTTTGTAGGCTTCCACAGCTTCTTCAGGTGATGAAAATCTCTGACCACGCAATTTATTCTTAATTTTAGGGAAAGTATAGAAATCATTAGGGCTTAGGTCGGGGCTGTACGGCGGATGGACTAATAATTCTATGTTTTCTTGCTCTAAAAACTCTTTTGTTCAGTGCGCGGTGTGAGAACTCGCATTGTCGTGATGGAGGATGATGCGGCGGTTGCAGTTCTCTTTACGGAGTTCAGAAACGACCTGTGGCAAACAAATGCTAGCATACTAATCTGCATTAACCGTTCTTTGTCCCCCAAGAGGAATAGTCGCAACATGGCCGGTTTTGGAGACAAACGTGGCCACCATTTTTTTTGCAACACTCCGTGAACGAACAATTTTTGTTGGCTTTAATTCATTTTCGAACACCCAAACTCGTGACTGGTTTTTTGTTTCGGGTTCGTACGCGTATATCCATGATTCGTCACCTGATACGATGTTGTATACAGCATTTGAGGATCCTGCATGTAATCTCCCGAGAGTTCTGACGCACCAAGTAACGCGAGCCGCTTTTTGCTCTTCACAGAGCGAATGCGGTATCCATCGGGAAAACAACTTTTTTACACCTAATTGTTCATGCAAGATTATTTGTATTTGACTCATGCCAATGTCTAAAGTTGCCTGAATTTCGCGGTATATCACATGTCGATCTTCTTCAATCAGCTTACGCACAGCATCAACGTTTTCTTAGGTGACTGCAGTTTTTGGACGACCTTGACGGGGATCATCACTGAGCTTGACACGTCCACGTTGAAATTCAATAAACCAGCGATAAATTGTGGTTTTGGATGGGGCTTCATTACCAAATGCAGAAATCATCCGGTCAACACACTGTTTTTGTGTTAAACCACTTCAAAAGTCATAATAAATCATCGCTCTTGAATTTTCTCGAGTCAATTCCATTTTCTCAACGACTAAACAAGTTTGACAAGACCTTGTGATACGACCGAGAATCTTTTTTTAAATAAATAAATGGTATACGATTTTTAAAACCCTGGAGTTTGCAATTAAATAGATTTTAATATGACTGGAACAGTGGAAATATTCCATTCCCGATACTTTTAGTGCAGCCCTCGTACCACAATGTAAATCTAACAATTAAAATCGTAGCATACATATACCACAATTTAAAGCGTAAACAAAACTGGCATCTTTTTGTTATTCTTAGTAGTCCATTATTAGAGCAAAGTAGGGCTACTAATACTTTTTGAGCTTTTTTGTTTTGGATTTCTACATTTTTGTCGTTCACTGGAAATGCGTTCGGGCTCGCTAAATCCAGCTTTGGTAGTATTTTATTGTGATCTTAGCCATAATCTTATTTTATCCTCTTTTTCGGTAACCGTATTTTATGACATGGGTAAAATGAATCAAAATTACTTATAAGATAAATTCCTATGATTTACTTGTATTTTTATTAGTTGTTACAGCAGCCTCAACTTATTTCGGAGAGAAATAAAACTTAATTAGAAAACAAAGCTGGAAACATTGAATTTTCGGATAGATGCAGTTATTCTGTATTGATACTGTTTGATAGAGCTCGTGAAGCACTTTAAGGATCAGTTAACAGCTTTTTGATATCTCTTGTATACTCGTAGTTTAGAAATAATCGAGTGAGATCACTTATCCTTTTCACCTTTTATTAATAAAGACATTACTATGACAACAGTAAAAATACACATGACCCATGCACATGACTTACAATTCTTCAAAAAATTTTGAGTAGCAAAGCCCATTTATGTTTATAAAGGAAGATTTATTTTAATTAATTCCTAAATAATAAAAATGTCTTTTGTATTCTAAATGAAGATGTTAGCAATGTAAAAGCATACATAATTATCATACAGATTCTGACCCGGCTACAAAAGTAAATGTTCGTAACATCATTTACTACGTTTTAAGGTCCCTTATTTACATACAAACATATCAACTTCGCATGGGATTTTAACCCACAGCAACTGATTGTGTAGTCCTAAAACTACTAAACAAAACAAACTTATATATGAATAAAACAGTAAATTTTACCTACAATGATATAAAGTCGTAAATGAGACATTCCTCCCGAACATCCGAACCAACTGCTAGTAATATTAATGCTAAACGTCAGATCCTCTCGTTTGTTCTCATTGGGGATGAAAGGGACAGAAATGTGCAATTGGGACGTTAGTCCCGCGAATGAAGACAAAGCTTCTGTTGCCGCATTTGAGATTAATAAAGGAAAAAGCATAGAAACAGTTCTTTTAGGAGCTTATTTCAATGATACTTAGTATTTTTGGGTGCACTAACGTATAAATAAAAGCCTGCCTAAAAAGCCTATGCCTATTAAGGCGTGTTCTCGTTCTACCATGTGTCGAACAGAAAAATTATGGCTAGATAAGATAAGATAATTTATTTATTTGCTAATACCTACCTACATGCAATTAAGGTGTCACTGTCTTAAAATAAATTTTAGCTACTGTAAATATCATTGAACTTCCTATTTTCAAAGATGATTTTTTAAAGGAAAGCAACAAATTAATCACATAGGACTTCCAATTCAATATTTTCTTAACAAAGGACAGTTATACGGATTTTCGCCTACGTTCATCCTTGTAACCCGCATCTCCTTTAGAATTACCTATAGATCTACTCCGTCCAACGAATTTAAATCGAGGTGTACTTAGTACATTTTTCATTATAAGGCAGTAAAAATTAAGCATGTAGGTACCTACTTATTGAATTATTTTCAACACAAAAAAATATATTTTAATTTAAGAGATTTTTTTATTATTTGCTTCTCTGTTTTTTCCGTTAACATTCACGAGCAATTCTACAACGCCTTCGGGATTTGCAGGCGTAGTGCGGGAAACGGCTGAGATCGCAAATTGGACATTGATTCCGCGGGAGAAATATATCCGGGAATCCGGGAATCCGGGGCGTTACGCTCACTAGTAGAATACTCGTAGTTCCGGGAAGATTGAATATTTTGCTACCAAAAAATATTTATATGTTTGTCACGTCTAAAATGTTGAACCAACTTTTGAGGTGAATGAGATCTTAGAAGAGAAGATGCTATTTGTTTTTGAATAAAAAGATGGCATTTTATCGTAAAAATACATGTTGTACAAGAGATGAAAAATTTATAATAAAAACATAGGTAGATACTCGTGTAGGACAGCTGGAGTGTTATGACAGACTTTCAGTAGTAGGTAAAAGGTAAAAGATTTTCAGTAGTAGGTGCTCTTTTTCTACAAAAATGTAAAGTCTGATGCTATTTTTGGGGCAGGCGCATCCAACACTTTTTTTCGGATAATATGAATTAAACTCAAGGACAGCTAAGAATTACCCATTTAAATTATTTGAAACTTTTTTATCTCCGTTTTGATTTGGTGTTAGATGCGCCCTTTTAACTATCGGGGGCAGGATGTGCTGTCGCTGTACAATCACCGTCAAATAGTCCGTGACACCCAAAGTGGTCAAAAAGTTGACAACACAACCTTATTCCAATGAGGGTTTTCGCGATTGAAAAATCCGCCAGATGGCGGGACGCGGACGTGGGGTCCGACCGCTGCGTGATTGGTGGATTTTGACATATCTGTCAATGTCATGTCAAAAATAACCAATCACGCAGCATCTGGACCCCGCGTCCACGTATCGCCATCTGGCGGATCCTTCAATCGCGAAATCCCTCATTGTAACAAAGACGTGTGCGAACTTTTTGGCTACTTTTGGTGTCACGAACTATTTGACGTTGACTGTACTAAAAGTAAAATAACTAAGCTTTACACAATTCGCCCGTTACACCCTTTATAACTGTAGCTATACTTACATAGTTATTATTACTAGTAACCAGCCGTGTTGTGCCGGCTATTGTCCAGCCGGAGATAGTGTAAAGTGTAATAGTATGTAATAAACCTCGCCGTACATTAGCGCCCTAAATCACGAGATAATAGGGTCGCCTACGTTGTGTATACAGGCACATCATGGTTGATGGTAGTATATACTGGAGTCTTATGTAGCTGTTATAGGAGCTATTTTACAATAAAATGTCTGATATATTTTTGTACATACTCACCTAGCTTTTAGCTTAGTTTCCTCAACTGTATGCAAAATACGTGTTAAAGAGCAAACTTCGTCGTTCCAGAAAAGAGTTTTTATTTTTGCTTCCAAGAAAAATGGGAAATGATACAGTTTTGAGTAACTTTGAAAGGTTAAAAACATTTTGTAACAATGAAAGGAAAAATATGTATGAGTATTTATTTAGAAAATGATCTTCATATTATTATTTACTCACTAGCGGCCGCCCGCGACTTAGTACGCGTGGATCTCGTTTTACCCCTAAGCGGTGGAGTGTCTTAAACTCTGTTCTTAGCGGATGTCTAAGTACACTCTATAAGGAACCTACCTGCTAAATTTCAAGTTTGTATGTGTTATAGTTTCTGAGATTTCGTGATTAATCAGTGAGTGGTATTTCGCATTTTTACAGATAAAATATTATGCGTAAATTACACTATGTCAAGAATGGCTAAATGCAAATTGATAGGAAACCGTCATGTTATTTGTACGTTGTATTATACGTTTATTACGATAAGGTATTATGTTATGTGATACTTTCGTGGATTAGGGACCTTCCTGGAAGTCGAAATTAAATGAAATGATAGCAACCGTTTCCCGGAATGCCTTTTTTTTTTTTTTTTTTTTTTTTTTTTTTCCCGCAACGAGGAAGCTCTTGGCCTGTATCTCACCTGTAGGTCATATCATATAATATCACTCAAATTCAAAATGTTTCATTATTTTGTGATTATTACAAGTAATAAATTATATTTTATCAAAAATATTTTATTAAGTTTAAACCAATATTTTGCTACCTTTACGAAGCGCTGGACGCAGGCCGCTACCAATCGATCAACGTGGAAAGCATTAGTGGAGGCCTATGTTCAGCAGTGGACGTCCTATGGCTGAAATGATGATGATCATGATGAAATCAATATTTTGGCATTTATGAAAGTAAAGTGCAACATGTATGTTGACGATAGTCTATCAACGCTTTTTTATTAAGGCATTTTTTTTTATTCTTGTGGTATCATTGAATCATGATGTGTATACAGTATACAAATATGCCAGGTTGATGGAAACGTGCTTCCGTGTGTCTGTGTAAATCATGTTATTGTATCAATGAAAGATAGTTTATTCTTTCAAGGTGAAGTAAACAGATCTACGCCTCGAAATTCAAAAATACTGTTGGATATAATTAATAATAAATGATCATTAATCATCATCATCAGTTCATTTACTCTCCTCTGCAGGATCACGTCCTCTGTAATTTTTCAGAGGCTAATGATAAATAGAAAATAATAACTCTTAAGTTATTAAATCCGTACTAGGTATCTATACATAATATATAAAAGCGAAAGGTCACTGATTGACAGACTCATGCCCGTTTTCACCATCAATCCCTAATTTTTAAGTGAACCCCTACGGTGACACATGACAGGATTTTTGTTTTCAAAGAAAATTAGGGAATGATGGTGAAAACGGGCATCACTGACTCATCACGAAATCTCAGAAACTACAAGTGCTAGGAGTCTCAAATTTTGCACGGGGGTTCCTTCTAGAACGTAGGTGTTCACTAAGACGGAATTTTGCTAAGTTCAACCCCTAAGGGAGAAAAAGGGGTCCACGCGTACGAAGACACGGCCGCTGGTATTCCTCATAAAATTACTCTTCCGGCATTGTTTTTACATACGAGTACTTTTCAAAAGTTCTAAAACCCCATAACGTGAAACTCTATGTTGAAAATAGTCTTTAAACATCAGCAAAGACTGTCCCTCTGTGTAAAATATGAAACTTTTTGAGCGTAAAAATCCCCAATCCAGTCCGGATTACCGCAGCACAAAGCCCGCTCAGAGGGGATCCGGATAACCGGGCGCGACTTTGTACTGTTCGATTGGGTCTGTTGTAGTGTGAGAGTAATTTTCTCATGTATTTTTCTATTAAATTTCTATGTGTGTGTATTTAATTCTATGATCAAGTAACAGTCACTTTTGAATCGAGTATTGAGTTTGTTTTAAATAGGGTAAGGTAAAAAGATTATGAGACATGTAGTTGTAGAGGCTCCTTAAGTGCAAAATATTTGACGATTTGTAAGTAAGTACTATTTAAATAGTCTATATTTACAAATAAAGAAATGTTGATTATGCCTTTGAATAGTCTAGAACCCGAATATTAGTTTTAAAGCTCTCTAGTTTGTTGTTCACATCACGGTAAGCAGCATGTGGTAGGTATACCTACCTATTTTATAAGGCTTAGGTTAGTTAATTAAATTGCATAGCTCGATCACGAAAATATTTTATTTAAGTAATACTTTTACAAAATATTGTACTATTTAAATTAAAAACGACGTTTTTTTGTAAAGAATAAAGCAATAGGTAAAATCTTCGTACATCCTGTCCAGATGGCCCTACAGACAAAGCTGCCCTTTCGAAGGGGACCCGGATAACCGGGCACGTGTGGGGAAGGCTTTGTATTGTTCGATTGGCCCTATTGACAGCCAGAGGACAGGGATTATTAGGAACTCCTACTATGTTGTGGATAACGAGTATATTATGTAGAAATAATCTACCTTTAAGCAATTTGTTCAAGCAAGTTGTAAGCTTCAATTACAGCCTACAACATGAAATTGAAATACTTTACTTGGTGTAAACAGATAAGCTAAAAATTATATGAATAATATTATAAGCTAAAAATTGTTATAATCTCATGTACTCAGGTGAACTGTGTTCTTATGACAATGAGAGATTGATTGATTATTTTTTTTGCTTTTTTGTTTTGATTTTTTTATTTCATAACATATCAGCAAAATGACTGGGAAATGCGGCAAATGCTCAAAAAATCTACCAAGAAAGCAATATTTGACATGTTCAGTATGCGGTAGGTATCAGCTACGACATCGACTGTGCAGGTGCGGAGAAGCGTTTTTTTATAATGAATGACGAACATAAAATACGATGGAAATGTCTTCCTTGCACGCAACCTACAAGTTNTTTATAATCCTGATAAATGTAGCTTTCAGGTCATATTTTTTTTAATAGATCATCTCCAGTGGTTTAAAAGTAGACGACGTTTATTTAAAAAAATACTTTTTGGTTTTTGTGAATTTTACTCAATATTTCAATTTTTTTGTATGAAAAGGCAAAAAGTTTGTTCTAGAAATGAATTCGCCATCCTTTAATTTTTCGAAAATGATACCACACTTGCCATAATACTTATAGTTTTGAAGATATGGGCCTTAAAGTGAAGCGCGGCGGAAGGAAACTTGCCCCCCCTCCCCCTGCTACCACAGGGGGGGCTCCCGATGTCTACCGACGGAAATCCACTCAGGAGCACCCAAAGAACCACTGTTGTAAAAATGAGCCTTCTATACCAAAGTGGAGGGGTTCTTGCACTAAATTCCCTACTAGGTAAAATGTCAGGCCAAATGAAGCACAGAGTCCGCCTTTTGTGTTTTTGGACCTGGCAATCCTAAGCGGAGACGAGTGTGCCTTCATGTGCGAGTCCACAGTGACCTCATTCACGTTTCAAAACTTCAAAGACATGCAAGCGATTTGTCACTTTTCGTATTCACATAATCGCCCGATTTTGTTTCGATTTCGTTTTTATCCGTATTCGATCGTGCCTCCGCGGTATTCACTTACATATTTTGAAGTTTGGTGCCAGTGATTGCCAAGTGACAAATCGCTGAGTTGCGATCCTATCGAGTAATCGTTCTATCGAAATGACACGTGAATACGGATTTAGGACTGTTTTTCAATAGGATGACTTTTAAACGTCAACGACATTTTGACTGTTTCAAAATACGTGAATTAGGCCACAGCTCGCACTTGGCCGGTTTTTTTTTATAACTAAGGCTGGGTTGCACCACCTTATTTTAACCGTAACAATGACAATAACCGGTGCTTTTTGTTGACTTTGACAGATTTTTGACGTTTGTTAAAGATAACGTAAGGTGGTGCAACTCAGTCTAAGACTATATTGAGTTCTATTGTATGCAGAGAAAACAAAACAGTTAAATTATTACCAATAGTATTTCACTATAAATCCAATTCATTCCACTTTGTAATTAATGTTAGGTATCAGTTATACGAACTGTTAATTTAAAGCTTTTGTTTCTATTTGAAAGTCGCTCCATTGTTATTGTCAAGGTTAAGGTTAGTGTTATTGTAATATACAAAGTTCTTATGCGTTTCACAAACGATGCTTGCTTAAGTGACGCAGCAAATCGAACGCACAGCGTTGAATAGAGCTCTGTGATTGGCTCGTGTGTCACCTTGTGGGTCCACGCGCACTGTGAGACCTCATACTAATTTTTGTGGATACGAGCGTAAGGCTGAGTTGCACCATCTAACTTTAACTTTGAGAAACGTCAAAAATCTATCAAACTCCATACAAAAAGCACCGGTTATCGTTATGGTGCTGGAGAAGGATGCTTGGCATAACCTGGACAGAGTTCCGAACCAACGTCTCGATCATCCAAGAGCTTGATGTCAAACAGCGTCTTTCTTCCATCGTCCAAAGTCGTATACTCACTTTCTTTGGCCATATAACACGTGGAGACGTCGAACGACGTTCTGTTGAACGACTTGTCGTGCAGGGGAAGGTTGAGGGCACAAGAGCGCGCGGCAGGTCGCCCATGCGATGGACTGACCAGATCAAAACCGCACTCAATGGTCCACTCCACGAGTGCACAAGAAAGGCTGCAGTGCGGGAAGAATGGCGACGGATTGTGAGACTTGCCACCGGACCTGGTGTGACGACCACGACCACTCTGGCAAGAGTGTAGCGACGAAGAAGAAGAAGAATCGTTATGGTTACCGTTAAAGTTAGGTGGTGCAACTCAGCCTAAGAATTTGCAGGACTTAATGCCGAAGACGGTTTTCTATCCACAACGAGAAAGCTCTTGGCCTGCATCTCTACTGATGGAAAGTGATGATCAGGCCGAAGGTGGAAGCGAGCTTCACCCGGAATCCTCAACCACAGAGGAACTGGCTATCTTACCTCTAACTTTCGAAACACAACAATGCTGCTAACATATTTACGAGTACTAAACTATACTTTTATAAATAATTATAAATATTCGTGGGTTCAATTCCTGCCTTAGGCAGTTAGTATTTTTTTTTTTCAAGTTAGTCAAAATTTTCAGAATACATACAAAGTCATGCACGCACTTTATCTCGAAATTTCAATGGGAAGACCGGTCTCCACGACACAGGGAATCCTAGTGTAGAGTCCAGTGATGCTGTTAGTACATACTTACTGTATAAATTGTAATCTGTTTTTATTCTGAATGTAACAGTAACCAGATCATGTGCTGTAATATTTTTGGACTAAATAAATATCATTTTCATTTTACTAACGGTCCGTATTAAGTCGAACCTTAACTTCGAACACCTTCTATGTTCTTCTGATTAATTTCGTTGCGGATCCAATGACAGTTTAACTTCCCCCCGGGACAAACTTGGCCTTCCCTGGTTGGGTTATTGGCGGTCAAGCTGTAGATCCTGGCTACACAGGAGTTGCAGCGGTGGGAACGAGAGGTGGGAATAGTTTCTGTTAAAGACCGAAATTCACGCAGGCGAAGCCGAGGGCAAAAAGCTAGAGTCAAATAATTTATTTGTATTTGCGAACTTAAGCGAAATTCAAGCGATAAATATTGTGGTAATAACAATTTGTTGTTATAGTTATAAATTTAATTTGTAATAGCAATATTTTAAGCTTACCTAGGTACATATTTATTGAACATCAATTTAAAATATCACAGTTTGGAATCTACGATTTTCAGGAGCACGTACGAACAACGGCTGCTAGCAAACACTGTGGTACAAAATAGTACCTTAATATCATTGTATTGGGTGCGATTTTTGAATAAATGACACCATTATAGACAGCACAACAGGCTGTAAATTATTATAAAATAAATCACCTATGTAAACACTTTTTAAAAGTCATTTATTTTCTGCAAACAGGATTTTAAAAAGCGCTTTTACACGTCCCAGTATGCTACCACTGCTTCGGGACAATAAATGGGCCAGTGCTGAGAAGAAGCAGTGCAAGAAACCCTCTTTTTCAAGGGTTTACAATACATAGTATGTCATAACTTGCGAGCTAGGCAGTTACAACATTCCAAACATGTGTAAATTCGCACGTTTCCGTACTACAAATGTCTATTGTACAGTCAATACACTGACCTACATTTTTTATTGAAAAATAGTATCTATTACAACTAGTTAAGATGCTATGTTTTCGTACACTCGTCGTAACAAAGGCCGAAAGTTGTGCCCACTGCGGCGGAATGCGGAGCTCACATCGACCCGAGTGCGTTCAGGCGGGCGAGTTGACTTGATCGAGTAGAAAAGGCAAGCGAGTTGACTCGAACGAGTAGAAAAGGCGAGTCGACTTGAATGAGTAGAAACGGCATCTTGACTCGAACAAGTAGAAAAGGCATGTTATCTCGAACAAGTTTAGAGGGGCTAGTTGACTTGAACGAATAAATAAATAATTTATTTGCCAGAATACGGTTACAAATGATTATAGAGAGAGAAGTTTTTAAGATATTCTGTCGTACATACGATGAGCAAATATTACAAAAATTAAAAAAAGCATGTTGACTTAAACGAGTAGAAACGGCATGTTGACTCGAACGACGAACGAGTAGAAAAGGCATGGTTGACTTGAAGTCAAGTCCTCTTTGGTGGCTCAGAAAATGACAAAGCTGAGGACTGTAACGTCTTAATATAATATTATAAAATTAATTTTGTAACCATTTCTTTTTTACTAATTTCACTGCATTTAGCCTATAGCAAAGATTCGCGAAGTGAGGAGCGATGAGTTCTTAAACTAGACTCAAGTGCTGATGTGGTAAAATTTTGCATACATTTGTAATTCAAATGACAGCGTAACTTAAGTCACGAAGTCTGATGATGATGCCGGAAGGCGGCCATAGGAACTCTGCGACGAAACTATACAACCCGAGATCTTAAATGATATCTAGGATCGGATCTGATGATGGAGCCGAAAGTTAATTGGCTATAGTGAAAACTTGTTGTAACATTAACTATGTCCTTAGTCTATAACCGATAGCTAAAAGGCCTACTGAGGCGCGATGAGCAGTTTAAATCGATACGAGTGCGTTGTAACGGACGAATCGACTTGAACGAGTTAAGAGTTAGACGAGTTCATTTTCTTGAGCTAGTAGATACCTACAGAGATAATAATCTAAAAATGTATAACTTAAAGGTGACTGACTGACATAGTGATCTATCAACGCACAGCCCATACCACTGGACAGATCGGGCTGAAATTTGGCATGCAGGTAGATGTTATGACGTAGGCATCCGCTAAGAAAGTATTTTGCGAAACTCCACCCCTAAGGGGGTAAAACGGGATCCACGCGTTGAAGTCGCGGGCGGCCGCTAGTAATAACAATTAATATACTCTTTATTGCACACCAAAGAACAGAACAGAAAGAAAAAGAAACACACAAGGTACCACTAGGCGGTCTTAACGCTATGAAGCGATCTCTTTCAGACAACCTATGGAGAGGACGTTACTTAAAACGAAGGCAAGTGAGACCATTTTGAGCCTCGGTATTGTTTTACTCACATGAAAGGAAATATAAATACCATTTGAATAATTATTTCACTTCACAGCTTAAAATGGCGTGAAGCGAAGCAAGTTTATGAGAAAGTAGAGCATGCATATGGATACTTATGATACTGTTGACAATAAAATGGAAAGTAAATGTAATTATTATTACTAGCTATATTTGGCACTAATGTCCAACAACGTACATTGTGTGACAGTATTAAAATACGTTGAATTTAAAAAAATAGCAGCTGCAGTTATCATCTTTGTTTAATCGATAGCACAGACGATACATTATTATTGCAAAATTGCTTCTAGTGCAAATACATAAGATTGCACCGTGTTTGCTCCATTGAATAGGCTAGTTGCCTAAAAAAATTTTTTTAGTCCGTAATGTTTAATATCAAAAAATATTGGACACATATATTTTTATTTCTCAATCTAACAAATAATTACATAGTTATGGTGCGTTGAAGTTGCGCACGACGTCACAACGTGCGGCATTTTTAAGCAAGCGTTGACGTCACGGGCCTCTTCTTATGAACTTTGGGGCGCTAAATCTCTTTAAATTTTCATTAGTTTGAAAAAGTGAAAATACGTGTAGAGTATTTTTTGATAAGTTAACTGACGGACTAATTAAAACTCCTGCTCAAAAATATTACAAAATTCAAATTATGTCCCTGGTGAGCAGGCCATACGTAGCTTGGGCAGGCTTAATACCAGGTGGACCGACGATCTGGTAAAGGTCGCGGGAAGAACCTGGATGCGGGCAGCGCAGGACCGTTCATTGTGGAAAACCTTGTCTTTGTCCAGCAGTGGACGTCATTCGGCTAGAACGAACAAGCAGGCCATGGAAGTTATAATAATCCCATTATCCGTACAAAAAACTTGTATTTACGATAAAACGCTGCCAATATTGGCTTTTCTAGAACACTGCCTAACATGATGCTTGACACTTTCTCGACAAGACATTCGAAGTTACTCTTATTTTAACAGCGCCCACATTGCGATAGAAATATACTCGTAGCTTGACAGAATAGGTCTTTACAAGAAACATTACTAAAAGATTGGCAAATCGACTTGCCAATTTGCTCGTTCAAGTAAACTTGCCCAATCCCACCACTGACATTCCACTCCACTTGCTCGTTTCAACGCACTCTCAGATATTATTACGCCTGGGGAAAATAACACAGATCGAACTATGAGTATTTTCTAGAATATTGACCTGCTTTTGTCTGTCTTTGTAATAGACATAACTTTGTAAGAATGGGGGGTATTGAGGTATTGACTATTGAGGCGTTGAATAGGCATTAGGAATGGGGGGTACTTATCTTTCTGCTTCAGTTGATTGGACCCATTGTCTCCATCCGTTTGAGGTTTGGAAGAAGATAGGTAAATCTATACTAATATTATAAAGCTGAAGAGTTTGTTTGAACGCGAATATCTCAGGAACTACTGGTCCGATTTGAAAAAATATTTTTGTGTGAGATAGCCTATTTATCGAGGAAGGCATTAAAACGCCACCCTACAGCCAATAGGGGCGGAGAATTAAAGAAACATGTTACAAAAACGGGAAATATTCAAATTATTTTCACGGGTACGAAGTCGCGGGCAAAGCTAGTCTTATTACAATTGTATAGAGCGTGTTGGGGTGGCTAGAACATTTTTTTTGGTATTTCTTACATAAAAATGTAAAAGTTTGTGAGGATGGATGAATTAACAGATGTTTCTAAACTGATTTAGTGAAAGGTATAGAGACACAGGGAAAAACGTAGGATAGTTTATATCACTGTTTTCGAGAACTGGGATTAGAAAATTGGGATAAAAACGAAAGGGTGGAGACTTTTACATGAAACATTTTTGGTAGGTAAATGCTACATCACATGCCATAGTCTTTAGCTTCCCTTCCTACGCTAAAACTTGTATAATTTTATAATACTAGTATCTGGTGTATATTACAGAACAATCTTGATGACATTTTTGTAATAAAATTTTCAGTGTTACGTAATATCACTAACAAAAAGCATCGGAATTTCATATTTAATATCGTATGTTGACAAATAACATTTTGCACGTTCCACATTCCAATAACACTGGAGTGTACATGAAAAACATTCCAATAAAGTTCCACTTTAAATTCGATGTTATGGAACTGTGAAGTGGAGTGTAAATTTTATTGGATGTTATTGAAAAACAGTTGCGTAATAAACAAAAATACAGGGTATCCCAGAATAGGTGAATCAAACTGCTAGGGGAAGTAGCTCTACTAATGTACTATCCCTAAAAAATATGAAAAAAACAATTTTGAGTTCGGTTTTTTTTTTAAATAAAGTGCTCTAAAGTGCTTGTTTACAGATAAACGAAGCGATCATGTATTTAATATTAGTAAGAAAAAAGTACAAAAACTCTAAACGCAGCAATTATAGCCAGATACTTAGGCAAAGCTGATTTATTTTCACATTAAAAAAAATTGTGTCCTTATGCGCTTTATTTTTTTTTTCATATTTTTTAGGGATAGTACATTAGTAGAGCTACCTCCCCTAGCAGTTTGATTCACCCATTCTGGGACACCCTGTATACACACAGTGGGACATAGAATTATTTTTGAAGTAGCTAAAGATGAATCCAGGGTTGCAGAAAAACAGTAAAAGATTTGTGCCATGAATTTATTGTATTATTTTCTAAAATGCTAGTCGAACTGCTATTATTATAATGATTTTTAAAGAATAGAATTCTTTTTTTTAAATTAACTTTCTAGGACCACCAGCCAACCGATTCATAAAGTACTTCTTACACGTAAACTTAACCTATGTATTTACTTACTGTTACGTTAGTGAACAAGAACCTTTTAAGCTGAGCAAGCAATCTTCTAGTATTTATGTAGATCTGAACAAAACTTTTCAATATTATACCGTATTAAACATCCCAATAAATAATAATAAATCTTTGGACAATTTCACACAGCGCCAGCTAGCGCCAAAGTAAGCAACTTATATTATGCTTGTGTTATAAATGCTAGCTTAATGGATATACTACTTATATACTTTTTAAATACATACGTATTATACATAGTAACACCCAGACCCGACACAAAAATTAAAATTCATCATTTCAATTTCTGTCCGGCCGGGAATCGAACCCGAGACCTCTCAGCATAGTAGTCCGTTCTGAAATACTACTATTGGAGTAGTATTTCAGAACGGTATAATATTATGCATATCTACATAATATAGTTCGGCTACTTTCTATCAAAGTTTATTCGAACAAAGGCACATTTAAAGAGACTATTTATAAGAACATTATTTCCGTTATTGTAATTATGGACTTGAATGATCAGTGCAAATTATTTCTGACCCGCTCCATTCACCCTGTATTGTTTTCTTTCACAAAAAGGGCCTATCTTCTAACTTTGGAACTATAAATAAAACTTGGTAAGGATATTGTCTGTCCACAGGAGTGGAGAGGTGAGCGAGGTAACAATCAATAGAACTGCACAAAATCTCTGCTCCGCTTCAATAAGCGGCGAGATATTTGAAATATTCAAATAAAACCGCAAACTGGAGCGGGAAAGCGGAGCGGAGAAGTTGATCAGGAAAGCGGAGAGCGGAAAACAAATGATACGTTGTGTGATCGTGCCCGTTCCGTAAGCTTTCTCCGCTCGTTCCCTAGCTCCGTGCTTATAAACAGATGGTAACTTCGCTCCATTAGATGGGCAGTTTTAGGCTCAGATTCCACCAAAGTGGAGACGGAAGAGCGGAGCGTGTTTAAATGACCAATACATGAGACTAACGTAAACACCCAACTTCACTTCAACAGCCTTTTCAAACTAAGTGGCGACAAGGTGTATAATTAATTAACGAAATTCTAAGGCTGAGTTGCACTTTAACAAACGTTAAAAATCTTTCATTTTCTATACAAAAAGCACCGGTTATTCTTAAAGTTACGGTTAAAATAAGTTAGTGCTACTTAGCTTTAGGCTGTTGTAATTATTAAAAATCTCCGCTCCGCTCGCCTCTTCTCCGCTCCGCTCGTCTCCTCTCCGCTTCACTGGAAACCGGTCCTAACACGGCTTACGTGAATATTACCCAAGTTGGTCCGTAACAAAAGTTGTCTGGATTTTTTATAAAAACGCGATGGGAGGGATGTTTTAATTTTATCCCACAGGAATTGTACGGGTCAGTGAATATCGCGGTCGATCTTTATGATTTTTTATACCTTTGATGTTATTTTGTTCTTTCATGTTTAGGACTAGAGGTAAGGAAGGAAAAACTGACAGAATAGGTACGGTACACTGTAATCTAAGGCTGAAAGTCTTTAACGATAAAGATAAGTACCACTGTGTGCTTACCATAAGTTTATGTTACGCGTACTCTCTAACGAGTGCGTCATACGAGTATTTATTTAAGAATATTTAAATTCTTGAAAATAGCTGTACATTCTGTCTTGCATTTTAATGTAATTTTTTTAAGCAGTCGCTAGCGAGCACACCTAACGTCAACTCATACAAGCACGGAAAATAACTTAGTAGGTTCCAAATACTGCGAGACTTAGGGGTCACAAAACCGAAGGTATTTTCTAAAACCGGTATTTCGGTGACGATGATGTACAAGTAAAACCGGTTTTACAGGTTTTTCGAGGATTTCATTATACTTGAAATCTATAGGTAGCCATCCCATACCTCAGCCACTGATTGAGATAAGCGCTAGACTTGAAACTAGAATGTAGATTCATTGTTTCGCTTAGATTAATAAAACCTAGATGGATAGTCTTCATACAAACGCTTCGTCAAGAGTGAGGCTAAAACCTTATGTCATTAGTGTCAATTTTGTTGGGGAGTGTAGACAGTGAAGGCGATTTTCCCGAAAGTAGGGAAAATTTTAATACGTTTTTAATTATTTTATAACTAACAAAAACAAAACGCATCATGTACTTACTTATTTATTGAATTCAAAGTACCTACCTAATTACAATAAGATATATCGACTTAAAAGTCTCGATTTCATAAAAAAGGAAGTGTATTTGTACGGCGAACAATTGGGAAATAAATTTTCTTGTTACTGGTATCATTCCCGTATTTAATTTTTGAAAGCCTAATTCAAGCAAAATACGCGTCGAATCGTAGTACTTACTTATGAAATGTAACACTGGTCACTTTCTTTAGTTTTTCTGATGTATTTAGACACCCTTTCACAGCACAAACCGTCTTAATTAATTAAAAGTCGTCCGACGTGTTTACCAATTTTTCACTTTGACAGTTCATGTGACGTTTACGAGTAAGCCATTCTGGCTCACTAAAATCTGCCTCACCTTTCGTGCACTGACTATCTATCTAGGTTTTATTAATCTAAGTTGTTTCGCTGAAAATCGTTTCGAGACAAGCCCTGGCGCGGTCTTGATGTATGCTGAGCGGGTGCCTTTTTGTCAGAGGGGCACAAGCAGCTATCTGTCCATAGTTTGCCTATTTGTATGTCTTTCTTTCAAATAAAAACTATTCTATTCTATTGTTTCATTAAAATTTTCTTGTAATCTTGAACAGTTTCTTCGTTTAGTAATTTCTTAAGACAATAAAGCTTCGAAACCAATCCATTGAATGCAGTTGTTTGTGTGCTATTCAGTTCATATCTCAGAGCTCGCAGTGCTCTTTAATACTAGCGCAGACCACTATTATCACACTTTAGCTGTCTAGTGATGTGCTGTGATATCGATAAAATATGATATCGATAAATAATTTATCTATTCGATAGTAATTTGATTTATTTTAACAGGGTGTAGATATTTTAAGTGGTATGTATCACTGTGGAGACTACTATCGTCATGCTTTAGTAGTGTAGTGAATAGTGATGTGGCTGTGATATCGATAAGTGATAATTTGATTTGTTTTTTACCCACGACCGGGAAGCTCTAGGCCTGTATCTCACGAAATCAGGTCGAAAGTGAAGTTATTACTTCCAAGTTGAATGAGGGCTATCGTTTTTATACTTAACAGTTGGCACCCCTGGCGATTGACAGGACCTTACTCTACAGTGGCGCCATCTTGATGAGTGCAAATGCGATAGTCCTCCTACCTACCACTTTGGCGCTCACCAGTTGGTGCCACTGTCTTCACTACTAGCAAGTGACAGGACCTTACTCTACAGTGGCGCTAACTGGTGAGCGCTAAAACGATAGCCCTCATTGGACCTAACTACAACACAAAAAGAAGATGAAATGTCTGAGACCGATGTCACTACTTACGCACACGACTACATAAAATAATTTGCTTAATCTCAACAATTTGATTTCATAAATTGGGCCATACCATAAGCTTGCTGTCCATCGTACCTAAAATCGCTATAGTCAATAGACATAATTTACAATGAGATATCACTTTCGTCGCTTTTTTATTGAATTTCCACTGCTGTTAATGTATAAAAGTAGGCATACGATCAAGTCAGATTAAGCTGTATCAACATTCGAATTCGGTAAACGAGTTGGATTTGATTTGATAACATAAATTGTGCCTACGAATATAATATTTAAAAATCCCTAATTAATTCCAACTATCGATAACCTAAATCATACATCACTATCTTTACCATTGCACAACCCGAGATATGCACTGGAGAGCAAACAAAGGATCCAGTTTGTAGGGATGTAAATATTCTTACGAGCTTCCACGTTCTTATTAAATAACTAGCTGTGCCCGCGACTTCGTGCGTGAAAATAGTTTGAGTACCTAATATTTCCCGTTTTTGCAATATTTTTCTTTACTGCTCTGCCCCTGCTCTTGCCTTTTGGATGTAAGGTAATGCTTATATAGACTAAAGCCTTCCTCAATAAATGCGCTATCCAACATAAAAATATTTTTTCAAATCGGACCAGTACTTCCTGAGATAAGCGCGTTCAAACAAACAAACTCTTCAGCCTTATCATTTTAGTACAGATTTTACTATTGTTACGTAAAACGACGTTCCTGGGTATAATTAAAGCGTATGACGTAAGTACAAGTTTAAAATAGTTATCTTCCAGGAACCCCTGGGCTACACAAAACGCGATTAGTATCCTTGGACATTTAACACTGCGGTTCTAGTCCCAAACTAAGCAAAGCTAGTACTATGGGTACTAGACAACGGATATAAAAATATACTTAAATACTTTTTTTTTGTAAATACATACATATTATATATAGAAAACACCCAGTCCAATACAAACAAATATGTTCATGCACACAAATGTTTGTACTGTGCGAGAATCGAACCTGCAACCTCCGTAATAATAGTCCGTTTCGAACCACTATACCAAACGGCCGATAACGTGAATCGTCGTGATATCGCGTAGTGTGTAGCCAAATTATTCGCGTAATACTTCGGAACTTTTTTGCGTAGTCGCAAAACTTCTCCCAAGATGGTTTTGGAGAATTCCAGATCTTTAAAGCAGGTTTGAAATTTCTGGAAACTGAAAATCTGTATTTTAGAGAAATTATGCCGCAACCGCCTCTGTGGTCTGTGGTAAGACCACCTGCTTCAGACGCAGAGGTCTCGGGGTCGATTCCCAGTGGGGGCAGATTTTTCTGTTCGGTTTGGTTGGCGGTAGGGCTTGTTCTAAGTCACAAAGTGACTGCTGGACAAAGGCCTCCCCCAAAGATTTCTACAAAGACCGGTCCTGCGCCGCTCGCATCCAGGCACCTCCCACGACCTTCACCAGATTATTATGTTTTGCCTTTGGATAATTAGACGAGCCGTGCTACTGGAGTGAGTGGACTAAATTAATGACCTCATGATGTTGAAACTTAGTGTAAAGGTAACAGGAAGGCGCTGGATGCAGGCCGCTACCAAACGGGCAATTTGGAAATCATTGGGGGAGGCCTATGTTCAGCAGTGGACGTCCTGTTGCTGAAGTGATAATGATGAAACTTGGTGTATGGTGTTTCGTTCATGTGGCACTTATGAAGGTACACAGGACTTATGGAAGAAAAAAAAAATCCCTTTTAAAATTATTATGTAGATTTTGTTGATTACTTAAGCCCAAAAACGTATATCGTTAAAATAACATTCATAATTTTAGCTCTAGTGAATTTAAGTTCACAAAATATGAACCCAAAAATATTATTTCATACAAATCGTGACCAGTATAACTAGACCCCACCTAACGCTTTGTGGTTAAGTATTCTATGGAATATAACAAGGCGTTTACGAGGTGTGAGGGTCAGCATAAACTGGATAAGAATATACGTAAAATTATTGGTAAATCTGTGAATTCGTTTTAGTGATCATTTAAATTAGAAATGTCTGGATTTTGCAGAATATTTTTTGCATGTGCTAGATTAATACAGTCTATCGCCCGTATTCACAAACATTACTATGAGGTCTCACAGTACGCACAGGGTCATACACGACACGAATCAATCACAGAGCTCTATAATTCAACGCTGTGCGTTCGATTTGATGCTTCACTTAAGCAAGTAAGTCACTCAAGCAAGAAAAATTACGCCCGTATTCACAAACGATGCTTGCTTAAGTGAAGCAGCAAATCGAACGCACGGCGTTGAAGAGAGCTGTGTGATTGGTTCGTGTGTCACCCTGTGCGTCCACGCGTATCTACTGTGAGAGAGACCTCATAGTAATGTTTGTTAATACTACTGGTGTACACTACGTACTACACACTCAAGTAAGAATAATCAGCTCCAGTGATATCTTCATTCATGCAAACACAAATCTCTTCATATTTTTAGTGTTTGTAGATAATTATCATATTACTAGCGGCCGCCCGCGACTTTGTACGCGTAGACCCCGTACACCCTTAGGGATTGAATTTAGCAAAATCCCGTCTTAGTGAGCACCTACGTTCTAAAAGGAACCCCCATGCAAAATTTGAGACTCCTAGCACTTGTAGTTTCTGAGATTTCGTGATGAATGAGTCAATCAGTCTGCTACCAATTGATCAACATGGAAAGCATTGGGGGAGGCCTATGTTCAACAGTGGACGTTCTATGGCTGAAATGATGATGATGATGATGATGATGAGTCAGTCAGTGACCTTTCGCTTTTAAAGATATAAATAAACTAGATAACTTTATAGTCAAAAGTAAATCTAGGTACGATCTAACTACCTTTGATTTTTCCCCGGCTACAAAAGACACTAAACGTGGGCCTCCAAATTTACAATCATTTATTCACCACAAATGTATCAAAAGAGGTCCTATGTCCGTACATTCGTCTTCGCACAATTGACGTTAATGCCGCCGGACTACAAAAGTACCACTACTGGTGATAGGAAAATGTGTAGAAGCATAAAACCTAGGTTTTAAAATAAAACTGTCTCTGGGTAAAGGCCTCGCCCAAGGATTTCCACAACGGCCGTTTCTACGCTGCCCACATCCAGGCACTTCCCGTGACCTTCACCAGATCGTCGGTCCACCTAGTAGGAGGCCTGCCCACACTACGTCTTCCGGCTCGTGATCGCCACTCGAGAATATTTCTGCCCCAGCGGCCATCAGCTCTACGAGCTTATTTGCCCCGCCCACTGCCACTTGATTTTAGCAATTCTGCGGGCTATGTCAGTTACCTTGATTCTCCTGCGGCATCAGATCAAAGCCCACCGTGTTGTGAACTTAATAGTAACAATCATTAGTTCGTTCGTTCGTTCGTTCGTTTCAGCCAAATGACGTCCACTACTGGACAAAGGCCTCCTCCAAGGTTTTCCACAATGCACGGTCCTACGCTGCCCGCATCCAGGCTCTTCCCGCGACCTTTACCAGATCGTCGGTCCACCTAGTGGGAGGCCTGCCCACACTACTCCTTCCGGCTCGTGGTCGCAACTCGAGAACTTTCCTGCCCCAACGGCCATCAGCTCTACGAGCTATGTGCCCCGCCCACTGCCACTTGATTTAAGCGATTCTGCGGGCTATGTCAGTTACTTTGATTCTCCTGCGGCATCAGATCAAAAGTGACTAGTTTTATGTAGTTTTCAGAATTTGTACTCTTCTTCTATGCTTTACCCGTTGTCTGCTTCCTACAAATTTGCTAGGTGACCCTTATTTCAATATACGTGTTCAGAATAGTGAGCTCAAAGCGGATTAGATGGATCTCAGCAAATGCATTAACAAAATTGGGTAAATAATGAAAATTTGTTACATTGAAAACATTTTGGGTACAACAGGAATATTCCCACCTCTAGTTCCCACCGCTGCAACTCCTGTGTAGCCAGGAGAACCCAACCAGTGAAGGCCAAGTTGGTCCTGAGGAAAGTTAAACTGTCATTGGACCCGCAACGAAATTAATCAGAAGAACATAGGAGGAATTCGAAGTTAAGGTTCGACTTCACTCCATTGCAAAGCGGGTGACAGGTGACAAACAAAGGTTTAGTAACCTTTATGAAAAAGATATGCACCACGGACAATAAGAGTTAATTAAGGGGGCCTATAATATGAGCTATTAGCTACCTGCCAATAATATTTTTCACAAAATCGCTTAAAAGCACGGAAATGTAACCTTGTCGCGACAAGATCGATGTAATAAATTGCGGAAACAGATGTATGCTGTATTGAGTAAGCATTATGTCACGTTCAATGTTTCCAAAGATCACACTAGAGAACAAGATATGATGGGCAGACTGCTCATGACTGACATCATCAGTGGAACAGTCACAAAAAGGAGACGGAACTAGTTTGAATTCGTAAAGGTTATGTTTTCGATTTCCCTAGGGTAAGTAGACTTTTACTTGTAACATGAAGCCGTTCTATGACGTGTTCTAGTGTCAGAGTCCCCTATTAACTAAAAATAGTTTCGGAATAACCAAAGTTAGTTGAAGACCCCACGTCACCGTGAAGGTGCAAAAAATAGTTCCAAAAACTTTTATTAGAATATTCGGATCAGCAAACTCTCATATTAGTGTTGACCTTTCCTTTTTTAGAGTTCCAAGGAACCCTTATAGTTTCGTTTCGATTTAGGGATGAGAGGGGAAGAAGGGGTCTTTAAGTTAAACTACTGGCTCGAAAAAATCTGACGAAATTCGCCCCCAAAAAATCCCTATGAAAAAAAAATCCTGTTATGTGTTACCATAGAAGTCACTTAAAAATTAGGGATTGATGGTGAAAACGGGCATAAGAGTTAAGAAGAGAGTCGTTTAACTTTTATGTTAATAAAATTATTACCAATAAAAAATCCTTAGATTTTTTAAACGACGGTCAACTACGGAACCCTTTGCGTGGTACGACAACGTAACTGACCAGTCTTTTCTTAGAACTTTGGCACACATCTTGTCCTTATAATGATGATGAATAAGCAAAATCTGTCCTTAGACCCTTAATCGACCCAAGTCTGGGGTTGTCACTTGTCCGGTTTTAGCCGGACATGTTTGGCTTTTTAAGGACATGTCCGGCCAAATATTTTCTCGTCCGGCCAGTCTGCCTTTTTTTAAGGCCTTTTTTATGTGACTGCCAGGCCAGGCGCACAAGTAAAGCCATAACGCGATTTTTTGTATATTAATTCTTTTTCGCCTTGTTTGAAGCTGAAGTGGAAATGGACAGGGCACATAGTACGCATAACTGACGGCCAATGGGGCAGACGACCTCATAAAGATAGCAGGAAGGCGCTGGATGCAAGCCGCTACCTACCGGGCGATATGGAAATCATTGCGGGAGGCCTATGTTCAGCAGTGGACGTCCTGTGGCTGAAATCATGAAATATTTTTCGACTTGAACTTAATAGCGTTTTTATAAAAATATGACTAGCATGTCCGGCTTTTAGGGTAAATTTCCAAATTAAGCACCGAGTCCGGAATATTTTGGGACTGGCAACCCTACCCAGGCCTCAACGACCCGGACAAACTAAAGAAGGGTCTGAACGACCCACAGAAAGGAACGACCCGAAACTCTCAGCATCTCTTAATCAGCAATTAAAGCTTTTGCATATTAATTAAATTTTAATTAGACTCGTGGGTCGAGTGTCTACTGAATATGTATAGGTAGGTTTTTTGAGGACTTGTCAGTGTAAAATGAAGGTCCAAAAAGGCGAAATTATTAGCTGAAACTTCTTATTTTCCGAAGGCTGGCCTATAGGTATCTTGGCCAAATATTATAAGCCTTGATATTATCTAGGGTGGTAAAAAAATATTATTTACCACTCTAGATAATAATGTAGGTACTATTAAGTTTTTTTTTTATTTGGATATGTCATAGTTTAGGTGTTTAAATATGTAGTAAGCTGAAAGTACCTATACTTACCTATACGAATATTTTTGCAAGCTTATTATAAAACTAAATTTTGCAGAACTTTAGGAACCTTGAATTAAGTACGTTACTTTTTTGGAGGTAAATATTGCTACGTGACATATTATTATGGCACTAACATCCACGCCACGTGTGTGAGGTCTACCTAAGAACACATAGGAACATCAACAAGTTCTTTTTGTTCTAAAGACTTTTGGAAGTACCTACGGAACGACAAATATTTGTAAAAAGATTCGTGCACGAAGATCATAGCACTTAATCAAGAACAACAAAAAGCAAAAATAAAATAAAAATAAGCAAAGTACTAAGTGAAGACCTTTTATGGAACTGAACAAAGAGATGACGACTGGAAACGTTCGCGAACGTTGCGTGCGAATCCAGAAACGGACACTTGGGTCAAGGAATTTGGTAGTCCGCCATTTTAGACAATATTTCTAAGATGTTTAAAAATAAAGCCTGGAACACGCAATTATATTTCTTATCTCTCTCCTTCGAAATCTACTATTCAGAAACCTTTAAAAAGATGAATGAATTCGATGAAATCATTGTTATGAGAAACAAGTATTGTTTTTAATTCATCATCATCATCATCATCATCATTTCAGCCATAGGACGTCCACTGCTTAACATAGGACTCCCCCAATGACTTGTCATTGGTTTTAATTACAACTTTAAAATTAAAATATTGTTTTTCACCTTCTAAATTTTGTAGAGTACCTAGGTAACTTTTTTTTGTAGGAGTTGAGCTTGTATTTTTAGTGTTATAAAAGCTTTAAAACCGCTAAAACGTAGTTGGCTGTACAAGAGGTGTGATGTTGTAAATGTTCTTCTACGAACCGGTATTCGTAAATTACAATCGAATGCAGTCACACATCCGCATTGCAGCAGAGCGAATAAACGGTGACACAGTGGAACGAAATACAGAATCGTCGACTAAAAAGTTGTGTGATAAAATTCACACAATTTATTAAGTTTCTGTAGGCTGGCTGTTAAAGCATGTTTACAAGTCAAAATCAAAGGTTTTTATTCAGTACATAGGCCCTTTCCAGGGCGATTATACACGTCCCATGTATAGCTTGCCCTACCACCACTTCGGGACATGGGCTGGGGTCGAGAAAGTCTCAAATTACAGAATGATTATAATTTGGTTGGTACTCTTGTTAGAGTTGATTTTACTACTCAAATACAACTATGTTCTTACCAGCGTTCACAAAATATATCCAACAAGAAATAAGTATTTGCTAAAAATGCGATCCTGAAATCCACTACAGCTAAGAGTAGGCGCACACCGTTGATTTTTAGTTGGCCGATAGTTGTGCCCGATTTTACTTTGTATGAAGAATCGACCAAATCGAATCGGCGTAGTGTGCGCACTCCCATACATGCCCATACTGATCAACTGCCCGACAAAACTATCGGCCGACAAAAAATCAACGGTGTGCGCCTACTCTAAATGAGGCGTTCGTAAAATAAATCTAACATAAAAAAACGATTAGCTAAAAAGTGCGATTGTAAAATTCGCTGCAACAGAATAAATTCATCTAACAAATTCAATAATTGATTTAACATTCAAATTGTGTTATGCTGATGTATGTTTTATGGAAAGGTATTTTTTGACGAAGAACGATTTATTATCCCTTCGTTTTCAACTAAAGTCCAGTTTGACAAAGGCTTCCCCAAGGATTTCCTCAACGACCGGTCCCAGGCACAATAAATACTAAAACACAATATTAATTAATGTATTTATTAAATATTGTTGTAGGAAATTATCCCATTAGTATCAAAAACAATATTAAACCAAACACAATATTTGCGCTCCGCAATTATCTTTACCGGCTCAGTTTGTTTAGGAACATAATGCCGGAGTTAAATTGTATTATCCTACAATAACATGACTGTTGACCAGACAGATAATTAAATAATTTTATCATCATCATCATTTTACGTTTACCAACCCTACTTTGCCATAATTTTGGTTTCAGCAAGGTTCTGGAGTGGAGGCCGCGTACCGGAAAACGCAGCGTGAGTCGTCCACCCACAAGGTGGACCGACGACATCATAAAGGTAGCAGGAAGGCGCTGGACGCAGGCCGCAATCAACCGGGCAACATGGAAAGCATTGGGGGAGGCCTATGTTCAGCAGTGGACGTCCTGTGGCTGAGACGATGATGATGATGATGACTTTGCCAACATTCCACCAGCAGCACTAACGGAACTATTCCCACTTCTCGTTCCCACCGCTGCAACTCCTGTGTAGCCAGGATCTACAGCTTGCCCGCCAATAACCCAATCAGTGATGGTCAAGTTTGTCTCGGGGGAAAGTTAAACTGTCATTGGACTCGCAACGAAATTAATCAGAAGAACATAGGAGGAGTTTGAAGCTAAGATTCAACTTCCCTCCAGTGCAAAGCGTTCCCTCTCATTTAAAATGCGTACAGCTAAGGACTTTCTTCTTCTTCTTCGAACTCTCCGGGCCTATTTTAGTTTTTAAACGTTTCCCGCTAGGGGCGCTGTACAATCCGTCATACATTTAATGTCATTTTCGCGCTCACTAGTGAGCACGTTTGTTGTAAGTAAACTCACACTAGGCCCACGGGTGCCATTGTTGTCAAAAATTACGATAACCATGAAAGCAGAGACGCGGAAAGAAGCTAGTAATAAATAATATTTCTGTTGTTTATTTAGTAAAGTGCTCTCGCAACGGTCAGCGTTAACCTATTAATAGCAAATGGGGTCTATCAGACCCATGTACAATTTTGACACATTTCAGCCGTATTTTTGCGAAAACCTCCAGAGGGTTTGATTGCGGACCTGTTACGTAATAAAAGGTAAATAACAATATTTGCGGTCGTCTGGCTTAGACATGACCGACGACCGTGACATTGAAACCTGTATTTTAGGGTATCTGTGTTTACTATAGGATTAACCCGGGGCTTCGCTCGCTTGAATTGGTGTCTGTCTCAAAAAGAATAAAAACCCATTTTATTTTTGCAAGTAGGCTTTTAATAAGCACGTCCCAGTATTTAACCCTACCACTGCTTCGGGACAACAAATGGACCAGTGCTGAGAAGAAGCAACGCAAGAAATTCAGTCACTATTTAATTGTCAGTCACACGTGTCTTTTTTTTATCCTCAACGAGGAAGCTCTTGGCCTGTATTTCACCTGATGGTAAGTGATGATCAAACCGAAGGTCTCTTCAAAAATCCGTGAGAATATCTGTCATAATAATTGATCCTTTCCCGAAACTGAAACTATCACTACCCATTTATCTTTCATTTCAGAAGTTTACGGGTTTCGGTTTAGTGGTTTACCGGGATAAAAACTACAATACTACATGTTTTTCCCGGTATTTCCAATTAATCATCACTGTACCAAATAAGATTATCATCTGAGTTGATTCAATACCTACACAAGGTAGTTAAGAGAAACAGACATCACTTTGCATTTACAATATTAGAAATTATGTATGTAAAGTGTATGAATTGGTTTATTCTTACTGGCCATTTGGGTATCACTGGATTAGAGTTAACCTTAAAAGGGTTAGGATATCACGGACTAGACAGTTTTTTGGATAAACTAAACATTTATTTTGCGATCTTTTTTTCCTTTTTGTTGTAAATAAGAGATGTTTAAAAGTCATGAAAAACTGTAACATCGCAAACCATTTCTTTTTCTCTAAATAATCTGTTCTATTGTCAAGTCGCCGTCATTTTATGCTTTTGATTTTAACACTGATAGATTTTTTTCAAAAATACATTATTTTTGCACAAAACTCCAAACCAATAATAGGATTAAATCTTTCACAAATTCAATTTAATTCCACATTGTAACGTCCCCAATTTATGCCGTCACATAAACCTTTCGACTTAGAAGAAACTTTTGACCCAGGGTTTTAGCGGGGGTCTGTGAGACCCCAAATGAAAACGACAAATTTAAATTAAACCTTAATTAGCAAGTTTGAGGGTAATCACTCTTTTTAACGAGGAAAAGCTCTTGTACAAAGACTTCTATGTACAACTAGATAGGATATTTTACACGAAATATTTCTCACAAAATTATTGATAAGCGTCAATAATAGGCTAGTTTCCTAAATACACTTTAAGTCCGTCAATTACATTATTAAAAAATATTGAACACATAAATTTTTATTTGTCAATCAAACAAGTAGTTACAACCTGATGCATTGAAATTCCGCGTGACGTCACAAAGTGCCACACTTTTAAGCACGCATTGACGTTACGGGCTTTTTCTTTTGACCTTTGGCGCGCTTTATCTGTTTCAATTTTCATTAGTTCGGAAAAGTAAAAAATACCTGTCGAGTATTTTTTGATTAGTTAAAAGGACTAATACAAATTATTGCTTTTTTTTAGAAAATATCCCTATTGATTTTGTTCAAGCGAGCGAGCGAGATGAGCAGATGTGCCTTGCACCCTGCAAAATTTTCTGCTCTGTTAAGTTGGTGACAGCTCTAGTAGGGATTGTTCTAATTCCACTAGACTAGTTTTTACCATCTTACCTAAATCTGTGACCATTAGGTCAGATTACAATCGGCCATAGGATAGGACAGATGTAGATTTCAATCGGCCGATACCAAATCGGTGTATTGTGAGCACTTTCATACATCTCCATACTGATTAACAGCCCGACTTAACTATCGGCCAACTAAAAGTCGGTGGTCTGCGCCTAGGCCTACAATATTGACCTGCCCACTCATGTTGTGTTTCGGCAGTTGGGGGTTCGCTTCCCCTTTCAACCTGATCGTCACTTTCGATTAAGCTTCTCCGTTGTAGTTAAAAGAAGACAAATACATAACCTTCCTTCTGACGCAGTCGGGTAATAATGCGGCACAATATGAGTATCCTCCCATTTCAATCACCATCAAATCAAGCTAAACGTTTTCATTCCAAAATAACACCTAATTCAACTACCATAAGGTGCTACGGTCTGCATAATGCATATAACACTGAAGCATTAACGTGAAGAAGCGACATCTACAAAGAATTAAAATTAACGGCACTCTCTAACAAGCTGAGGCTTACGTACAGTCACAGCACTGGTAGAAGAGCCAGTACAATTGGGATGTTTCCTAGATAAAAAGCAAGATAAATTTTATTAGTCTACCGGTTTAAACTTTAAAATAGTCGACACGTATTTTTCTATTCTTCAAACTAATGAAAATTGAAAGATAAAGCTCGCTAAAGTTCAAAAGAAGAGGCCCGTGACGTCAGGGCGTGCTAAGAAGTGTAGCTCTTTGTGACGTCACGCAGAACTTCAACGCATCATAAATTCGAAACTACTTGTTTGATTGACAAATAAAAATTTATACGTGGCCAATATTTTTGATAATTTAACTGACGGACTAATTTTTATTATTCCTCAAAATCAATATTATTATCATCATCATTTCAGCCACAGGACGTCCACTGCTGAACATAGGCCTCCCCCAATGACTTTCACATCGCCCGGTTGGTAGCGGCCTGCATCCAGCGCCTTCCTGCTACCTTTATGAGGACGTCGGTCCTGCGTTTTCGCTACAAGTAGGTACCAAATCAATATACATTAAAAGATTAGGATGCTTAGATTAAAACTCAAAACACAAAATGGTTTGAATTCGTTGAAATTTCCTGCTATAGAGTCTAAAAAACAGCTGAAAATACCACATATTTGCACAGTGTGTAGAACTGTCGGTTGCCCCCGCCCTGCACAGTGCACCGTGCAAATTTATCGCCGCCCATAAAACTTAGTAAAGACAATTTGCCGCACAGTGGGGCGGTGAGAAATAGTTAACATAATTTCGAGCTTTCGACGTGTTCTATGCGAGCTTACGAGCTTCAAGCTTAGCACTAAAGAGGGAGCATTTTGAGTTTTCAGGAAAGAGTTAAAGATGGTAGATTTTGAGATTAAAGTTAAGCGTGATTATGCTTGCTTTGAGTAGTTTTTATACCACTTCTAAACGTCGCGTATTTGATGCCCGCATAGTAATATCTCTCTCGTGTTTTCTTTAAAAATATAGGTATTTAGGAAAACTTCTTTTTCTTTTATAATTTGTAATTTCGACGGGTTCATCCAGTGTCTAAGTAGCTCAGTTGGAAGAGCAGTCGCCCGGTAAGCGAAAGGTCGTGGATTCAATTCCCGCCTTAGGCAGTTCGATTTTTTCAAGATTTTTATAATTTTCATATTTCTAATTTAATATGTCTAATTGTATTAGTTTGGGACTAGATGGTGCTATGTAAAAATCAGCAAGAAAAATGTTTCTTAAATTTTATTTTTAGATTATTTCATGATTTGTTTGAAGTCTGCATTTTCTAAATCTAATCCCCCACAAGCGAAAACTAACTCATCGTGCAAACTACCATACAATAAATACTTCTTGCTTATGTGTCTAAAATATTACGTTACCCTTTCATTATCAGATCAAACTAGGAAGTTTCCTGATAGAACTTTGTTGTGTATATTAACAAAGGTTGGCATCATAGACCAATTCATTACTCGTATCTAGAAGCTTCAGGGCACTGTCTACCATGTTATGGCTTTTTGGGCTTCAGTCCAGGACCCCGTGGATTCAAGGGGCCCTCAACTAAGTCAAGTCAATGTCAAAAGTAGACGATGATGCGAAAGAGTAGTAGGTGGACCCCTAAGTAGTATTCGCGTAGGACCCTCTAAACTCACGGTCCGGTCCTGAGAAGCTTGATTCAAGGGTATAAAACCAAGGAGTTCGGGTGGTTGAGTCCCGCAGGGTAACCCCAAAAAACGTTATCAGAAGATTCTAAAGTCGCCATTCTTTTCGCGCAAAGCGAAAAGCCAGCATGCACGACGGTGAAAGATATTACCGAAACTTAGTAAACAGCATTTTGGATAGCCCTACATGAACTAATTGATCCAAGGTCAATGCTCAAAAAATGCTTTTCATTCTTCAATGTCAGTTCAACTTTCCCCGGTGACAAACTTGACCTTCACTGGTTAGGTTGGTTGGATTATTGGCGGTCAAGCTGTAGATCCTGGCTACACAGGAGTTGCAGCGGTGGGAACGAGAGGTGGGAATAGTCCCGTGTTTTACTCTGCTGTAACAACGCGGTCGTTTCTTTTCACGAGGACGAGGCGTCTTTAAGCTAAGTTGTCTAAAGTTTGTATTAGCAAAGGTTACCGTAAATCGGCTTCACGCTTAGTTCAGACTATCTCGGATACAAAGTTAAGATTGGTTTGGGATTACATTGCGGTGATGGGCATCATATTAACCTATTAGCCGCCAACCCATATCAAAAGCGGTGTCTCTCAGGCACCAAGCCATAGCGCCTTTTTTATGCAGAACGAAGCAGGTATGTGACCGCAATTGCACCTGATGTTAAGTAGAATGCAATCTAGGATGGCACATATCTGCCCTGTAAGCCTATTCACTCTCGCCTTGGAAAGGTCCGGATTATAGTATTCGTGCCTGGAAAATTAATTTTCTGTTTTGAATAAACAAAGGCTCCTACTAAAATATAAATGCATGTTGAGGGTTTTAGGCAACTGTAAAAATACGCACACAATAAAGAAAGAATTTGTTGATCCGGAGTCTAGTGCTCATCGTCTTCGTACAGAGACTTACTATTAGTCAAGCCTCTGATTGACTGCATTAGTGCCAATACTGGACAGCTGAAGCGAAAGCGCTCTAAAGTGGCCCCGAGACGATCAATGTAGTTTTATTAAAGAAATGTTGTGATCAGATAATTATTGTCTTCTATAGAAGACGTGGCGTGGAAGTAACGGAAACGTTTGTTTATCTATACTATCTATACTAATATTATAAATGCGAAAGTAACTCTGTCTGTCCGTCTGTCTGTCTGTCTGTCACGCTTTCACGCCTAAACCACTGAAGCGATTTTGATGAAATTTGGCATAGAGATAGTCTGAGTCCCGGGAAAGGACATACGATAGTTCTTATCCCGGTTTTTGAAACAGGGACGCGCGCGATGTGGGTTTTTTCTGTGACAGACAAAATTCCACGCGGGCGAAGCCGCGGGCGAAAAGCTAGTCTTCCATAAAAACCCGTGGCGCTGAAAAGGTTAATAAGACTTGTTTTACGAAGATCTTAAATAACAATCCTCTTATAAAATAAGACGAAAACCTAAGCATCTTGCTATTCCATCTAAATAATATAAAAGCGCAAGAAATACTAAAGTGAGGTAAGTGATTAAAAATAGCTTATTGAAAGATTTCAAAGCTCTGAAAATAAGCATCATTTTTCATCACTTTGAAAGATTCTGAAGGAACGAAAATGTGTGCGAATGAAAAGTAGTCTTTTGAACGAAAGGAATGGCTGGACAGGTGCTAGTGATGGGAATTAGTCGATAGTCCGGTTTCTTTATTAATCGGGATTCTTCTAAATTTTAGTATCATTTTTGATATTTTGGGACGTCTGTTATGATACTGGCTAATAAAGTAAAATGGTAGATAGAAACTTAACTGTAACTCCTAAAATCAATTGTTTTATGACCAGAAAGTGTTAAAAACTTATGTTAAACTTTGAAAAGCAATGAGTTCGTTCTTCATTATTAATTTTTCCACTTTTTATTAATCCTACTTCCTACTGAATATCCCAACTAATATTATAAATGCGAAAGTAACTCTGTCTGTCTGTCTGTCTGTTACGCTTTCCCGCTTAAACCTCGCAACCGATTTTGATGAAATTTGGCATAGAGATAGTTTGAGTCCCGGGAAAGAACATAGGATAGTTTTTATCCCGGTTTTTGAAACAGGGACGCGCGCGATAAAGTTTTTCTGTGACAGACAAAATTCCACGCGGGCGAAGCCGCGGGCGAAAAGCTAGTTACCTATAAACGCGAAAGTTTGAATGTCTGGATGTTTGTTCCTCTTTCACGTAAAAACTACTGAACAGATTTTGATGAAACTTTACAGTAAAATTGTTTATAACCCAGAATAATTTAAATTTCACGCGGGTGAAACCGCCGTCATCAGTTTGTTGATGCGAATATTTTGATCCTGCAAATTAGTATTTAATATAACTACATAACTATTATTCGTCATTTGTTAATTTAATAAATTAAACAATACTAGTCTACTTCATTTTTGTAATTCAACTACCAGCAAGCGAGCTTTGCTTATATTATTTATTATGAATCATATTGTTTTTGCATTCGCAAAGCAAAATAACCGATAACACATCGATGTTTAACGATTATTACCACATCCCTAGCATCTATTATTTTTATTCCTTGTCCCATACGAAATAGAGTTCAAAACAGCGTGCACTTCATAAAATATGGCGGTACAAGTTAATATCGCTTGGTCATTTCTTCTAATGTTATAGCTACAGTTTATTTTCTTTGTAAAAAGTTGTGAGCAAATAACTGCCATTTATCTATTTGTACAAATACTTTTACTTTTTTATTCGCGTAAAGATGTTTACTTTCAGAGTTTTTGTACAGGTTGCTTTTTACACTTCTTTTAGTTACGTCATAATATTTTTGGTCCTTCGAGCCGGATATTTTTATGTAATTAAGAACTATGCGATTTAAAGATGGTGGCACGTTCACGTAAACACAGTGGCATCTTATTTTAAATAATAATAATAAATATTATCCTTGAACATTTTACATTACGCTCAAACTAAGCAAAGCTTGTACTATGGGTACTAGACAACGGATGATATAAACTTACTTAAATACTTTTAAAATTTAATTCAATTAACGTTGTAAAAGGTGCAACAAACTTATAATTAATATTGATAATTGAAAGTAAAAATATTTAGCAATTTTGAAGTACTTGATTAATGTCAAAGCTATAGTCTAGCGCATCTGAGTCAGTGCCTGGGGTATGGAAGCAGCAGGGGAGGGGTGACATTGGCATAATATGACGTGACAGAGCATACAGATCTGAAGCACATTTGATGTCTCGCTGACATTATAAAACACCCTCCCGTGCCGCTTCCATACCTCAGACACTCACTCAATTAAGCGCTAGATCTACAGGGTGTTAGGTAAATGGGTATATGAGCCGACACTAGCCCATGTTAACATGGGCATATAAATGGTATGGGCATATAAGGACACATAAGGACTCCCCGCGCGGGTGTGCGCACGAGCGCACGCACTATACTTGGCTCCGTCGATAATTGTTGTTTAAAGCGATTCAAAGTGAATATTTCAACCTACAAATTGTATACATCAATTCCTCACAAAAAACTATAAAGACAGTGCTATTTTGTTTAAACAAACATTACGCTTTTAGTGGTTTAAAACAGTGCAAAGATACTAAACAAACAGTGATACGTTGTGTGTGTGACTCATCAAGTGCTCGTTTTCGAAACAAATTGCCTTATATGGTCACGAAAGTCAACCAAAGCAAACTTTACCACGACAATAAAAGCAAACTTTTCGTCGATGACGTCATGTGTCAGCGTAGCTCCGTGATTGTGCTGTTGGAAAGTTAAAGCGCGGTGGCCCAATATTGAGGGTTCGAATCTCACTGCGGCGAACATTTTTTACTTTTTGCTTTTTTCTTTTTGCTTTTTTGTTTTGATTTTTTTATTTCATAACATATCAGCAAAATGACTGGGAAATGCGGCAAATGCTCAAAAAATCTACCAAGAAAGCAATATTTGACATGTTCAGTATGCGGTATCAGCTACGACATCGACTGTGCAGGTGCAGAGAAGCGTTTTTTTATAATGAATGACGAACATAAAAGACGATGGAAATGTCTTCCTTGCACGCAACCTACAAGTTCAAAAATAAACATGTCTACTCCTAACACTGAGAACGTTACTGTTAGAAAGAAGGACATCATCAACATTTCAACATCAAACTCTTATGATTCACTGACTGAAACTTTATTGGATGATGATTATGATGATGATGACAACTCAAGATTGAACAGAAGTTGCCCGGAGTTATCGACAGTCAGGCCAGAAGACCTGGAAGAGCTAAAGCTAAAGATATTAAGCTTACAATCGAAATTAGACATTGCAGAGAGGGAAATAGAAAATCTTGTTTCGGAAAATACCTATTTAACAGAAAAACTAGCTAAAAACGAAACAAATATACATCGACTAAAGCTAGTGTCCAGCTCTAGCAAGAAATCCTGTAAAAATCGGAAAAAAATGTCTGATTTAAGATTGTCATCAAGTACAAATCGAGCTTCTGGTGAGAAGCGGAAGGAAACCTCTGAATTAAGACACTCACTAGCTGCAAACCAAAGTTTTGAAGGTTTAAATATACCTAAAACCGATTCTAATAAATCGGAAGAAACGAACATCTATCAAAAGAAACTAAATCTAAAAAGAAGAACATATATATCGTGGGAGATCAACAAGTACGTGGTTTAGCGTTGAAATTGTTGGAGTCACGCTTTGGACGGTGGAACGATGCGTATAACGTTATCAGTCTTATCAAACCTCAAGCCCAAAGCAGCGATATCTTACAAAGTTTCAAGGTTTTGTCTGACAATGTTAATAATGATGATATTATAGTTTTGTCTGTAGGATCTAACGACACAGACCCTTATTTGTTATTTCATAATGTATGCAACACTTTATGTAAATTTAATAATTGTAAAGTTTTTGTGATAAATGTGTCAAAAAATCGGCATCTAAATGTAAATAGATTAAATAATGAACTTTTTATGTTGATAAGTAAATATGACAATTGCACATATATAGATGCTAATAAAAATAATTACGAAAATTATAAATCATATTTGCAAAAGCTGACATTTAAAATAAATATTGAAATTGATTTTATAAAGTATAAGAGTGATTTTATAGATNTCGATCTCTAAAACCTTTCGATCTCGGTATAAAAATGCGTTTCGGTAATAACATAACGTATGTCAGTAGGCGCATACCTAAAGTATCTTGTAGCAGTGGCATCAACATAATTTCTATGTGTAATTCGCCTGACAAAAATGTAAACAAACCGGAAACTGAAACTGATTCACAAAAATCACCTCAAAGAACACAAACACAATCAAATGATAACATATTTTTTTTTCGATCATAACAACTTTACAATTTTACATCAAAATATAGCCGGCCTTCTTAATAAAATAGATAATTTTATAGTAGCGCTAGAAGAACTAAAAAGTAAAAATATTGACATACAAGTACTATGCCTATCTGAAACATTTGTACAAAGTGGTGACGAAGTAGTTCTTAAATTACCGAATCATAAATTAGCTGCATTCTTCTCTCGGTGTAATCAGAAAAGAGGCGGTTCTATGATATTAGTAAATAAAGAATTTGACTTTAAAATTATAAACATCTGTAAAGAACTATCACTATCTAAGACTTTTGAATGTTGTGGTGTACAAATACCATTATATATTAAATTAGTCATTGTCAATATTTACAGAACCCCTGACTCTAATGTAGATTTATTTTTGACAAGACTTCAAGAGCTGTTGCACAATTTAATGAAAAACAAATTTAAAAACAAAATAATTTTGACAGGTGACTGGAAANGTACAAAGTGGTGAAGAAGTAGTTCTTAAATTACCGAATCATAAATTAGCTGCATTCTTCTCTCGGTGTAATCAGAAAAGAGGCGGTTCTATGATATTAGTAAATAAAGAATTTGACTTTAAAATTATAAACATCTGTAAAGAACTATCACTATCTAAGACTTTTGAATGTTGTGGTGTACAAATACCATTATATAAATTAGTCATTGTCAATATTTACAGAACCCCTGACTCTAATGTAGATTTATTTTTGACAAGACTTCAAGAGCTGTTGCACAATTTAACCCATTTAGACCGATAATTATTTTTGTGAATAAAAATTGATTTTTCAGCAAAAACTTACAAAGGGAAGCCTAAAAATTATGAAAAAAATATTTAAAAAAATAATCCATAAATAGGGGGCCGTGGGGAGCCCGTACCATATAGGGTACAGTAGGTCTATAAGCAAGCAAAACATAGTCGTAGTTCAAAGAAGATTTTTATTTTATTTTATTTGTTTAACAATGTTTCAACAGCATTAAATTGTACATAAATTTTTATTTATTTTTGTATGTTATAAAATAAAAATAAAATCACATAATCATTAGTATCACAATTGGTATATCTTTAAAGACGTTTTCTGTGATACTAACCACATTTGGTTATTTTTTCCTACCTTCTCCGAAGTTAGTGAGGATAGCTGAAGAAGACCTGGCTTCTTCTGATTTGTTACGTTTAGTGCTATCCATAATCGCATTTAGCAACACGACGATGGAAATTTAGCAAATCCATCGAAGAAAACTCTGAGGGTTATTATTTACATTGACACTATATTTATCGCCTAAATCTTCGTCAGTCTGATAATCATTAGCGGTCATCTGATAAGACAGCAGTAGGAAAATTCCAAGATTGCTTTATGTTTGCTGAAATTATCAAATTTTTCATGAGTTGTGGCAATATAGTGAATCATTAATAACCTAAAACAAATAAAAGCAACAAAATTTAAATTATATTTTTTCGCATGATTTGCTCATGCATAGACCTACTGTACCTTATACGGTACACCTATTTTAGACTGGAATAAACCGTATAAAAATAATCTCAATAATATTTTTTTGGTAGTCATGATATCTATATTTTTAAAATAAAATTGATATTAATAACATAATTTACCATGAATAATAGAAAATAATTCCTTTCTTACATACATCGTAAATATTTTTTTGTTTTCTGTCGAGGAATTTCATAAATATTTCCTAAACCACTTGTTAAAACATATTTTTAAATATTTTTATGTAAAATAATCACTTTAAGCTTACTGTCACAATCATATTTACCAATTAACAACAGTTTGGTACTTCGAAATATTTTCAAAAAGATACCGTACCACATAGGGTACGGTAGGGCTAAATGGGTTAATGAAAAACAAATTTAAAAACAAAATAATTTTGACAGGTGACTGGAATATAAATTTATTAAAGGACAATAATACAACAAGAAATTTGACAAGCATACTCAAAAATTTTAACTTGAAATCACACATAAATACTGCAACTCGTCAACGAGCATGTTTGGATTTAATTATAAGCAATATTCGTAAGGTTCAACCAGATCTACATATACTTGGTCTGTCCGATCATGAATCAGCTCAGACGATAACATTTAAACTAAAACTAATAAAAAAAGAATACACTATACAGAAAACGGACTGTAGCAAAGAAAATATTGATAAAGGAGACTGAAACTTCTGGGCCCTAAATGTAACTAGTTGATATATGNTTTCATACAGATTTTCTGTTTGCGGTTGCAGTCTGCGGTCTGCAGTCCATCTTGGACTTGTACCTTTAGGCCGCAAGCTGGACGACTGCAGGCACGGGCGCGCTTGCGCTTGTAATGTGTGTACCTATGGATTGCGGTTTGCGTGACTTGGTTGACTCATATACGCCAGAACTCGCATCTGTAGTCGTCCAGTTTTTTGTGGCCTAAATATAACGTAAAAATACCTTTTTCACCTAAATAACAGCTGATTTCTAAACTAGAAATCAGCTGTGTGTTACATAACCTCACTTTAACTAAACCCCTAATAATTCTGCTCACAGATAGCCAAAACACGCATAATTTTTAGTGAACATCTGCAAAGTATTAAGCTATTAATTTACACAATTTTTATCTTGTTACATCTTGGCCCAGATTTGTATGTAATTGTTTCCATCTCCTTTGTTTCCTGTATATCCGCTTTATCATTTAATGAAGTATATAGTAATGACAATGCTAATTTAGCTTTTAATGAATTGCATTATCTATTTCAACTATTCAATAAACTCTGTTTTCCAAAAAGTTTAGTAAAAATTCGAAACAAATTTATACATCAGAAATGGCTGAGTAAAGGAATCAAATTAGCATGTAAAAAGAAACGGGTGTTATATATTAAGTATACTAGAAGTAAAAATGCTCAAAGGATTGACAATAAATATAAATATAAATGATTTAATTACTTTTTGTTTTTACAAGTGTTTGAAAACTCCATGTCAGATTGTGTTCAATGTCAAGTGAAATCTCAAATTGAAATGTCTCAATCTCAATGAGGAGACTCTGTATTTATTCCTAGAATTCCCCTAACACCGTCAAATTGCCTTTTCGAATTCAAGCCAGTTCAGTTTCCCATCAGTCTGCTTCGTAATGACTATAAACAAAGCTCAAAGTCAAACTCTAGGGACCTCTGCTTAAACTCCCATGAGTGCACAGAGGTAAGCAGGTAACCGCGTGTGATGCTTATAGCAATTTTCGATAGGTACAGAACCCCGTACATACGTCATACATATTATAGAAAGAAAACACCCAGACCAATACAAACAAATATGTTTCTGCAATTTTAGTATAATATTTTTATTTATTAATAAACAAAGAGACTGAACAAAATTGATGCGTACCTATACTGATTAATATTATTAACCACATGCAAAGCTTCGTGAATTGCAACAACTATAATTAAATTTATTATCCAAGCTCTAAATAATCGCTACTAAGAGTAACTTATCATAAAAAAAATCCAATCGCTCAAGCTCCCAAGGGCCTACCGATAGGTCGGGTGACGTAATCTTGAAATTCTTTAAGCCGGCGCAGAACTTCCAGAAGGTCAGGCGACGCCACAGCCACTTTGAACCGCGTTTACTTCTGCAGTTATATTTCATATTTATTCGATTCTAGAATATATTCCCAAAAAGTCTGTAAGGTGTTTTAATTTGTATCACTTGGATATGATTTGTATTAGAAAGTGTTGTGAGTGTGACGCTTGAAGGGAAGGAAGTCGACCTAACCTTACCAACTGCGTATTTCTATACTATGTAGCTGGAAATTGTGGCGGGAGCTCTTTGGCGCGCTGTCTTCGGCGAAGAATTGCGCGCGCAGATTTTGACAGCGCGAAATACCTACTTTAGCAGAAATACCAAGCCTTAAATGTCTCCGCGCCACCAGCTCCGTATGGCACAATGGCAGTTATTCCGTGCGCCTGACGGGCGGATTTGTATTCTCCGCCCGCGCGCGGTTCCGGCATCGCACGCCAAAATGCGTCAATAAATCATTTGATTTCATATGAAACGGTCGTTTGCGGTATTTGAAACGCACATCCAATCAACTGTATGCACGGACGTATATAAGGGGGGGGTTTTGGGGGTCCGGACCCCCCCCCCATTTATGTAGATTCATCTTACTTGTCCAACAGAAAAAAAATTACAAGTACCGCGCTAATTGTAGAAAACGATAGTTGCTTAGGCCGCCACAGTGCGGGGAGCGGGGGAATGGGCACCGCAAGTTTTGTAAATATTTGTAATAATGCTAAATAACAGGCGATACTAAAAAAATACTCAGAAAATGGCAAAAAATAATAAAAAATGATACATTTTGAGAAAAATTTGCATTTAAATTCGTGTTTTTTGGTTATTTCATAAATTTCTCCAAATAATGCCCCCATAACAGGTGGATTTTATTACTTTGTGTTATTCTTTATCGTATTACCTTTGTAAAACCAAAAATCGCGTAAAATAAGCATTTTAGTTAAAATTAAAATTGTCTCTACCTGTAGCAGAGAATAATGCCTTTGTTCAAACGATCATTGCAAACGTTGTGATAGGGATAGAGACATGCGATTTTTGGTTTTACAAAGGTAATACGATAAAGATTAACACAAAGCAATAAAATCCACCTGTTATGGCGGCATTATTTGGAGAAATTTATCAAATAACCAAAAAAACACGAATTTAAATGCAGATTTTTTTCAAAAAGTGTCATTTTTTATTATTTGTTGGCATTTTCTGAGTATTTTATGTATTTTTTTAGTATCGCCTATTATTTAGCATTATTACTGTTTTTATTTTATCAGGTTATACCTCTTAGTTTAAAAGTTATTACGTTTTCTTTACAATAAGTAATCGGAAGAAAAAAATTTGTATAAAAAATTTAAAAAAAAATCAAAAATTTTTTTACCTCTTTTTTGTCGATAAAAATAGGTCTAGTTTCACCTATTTTCATATTATGTACACTTTATCGTGACTCACACTGTATATTCCTAACCCTTCAGGTCGAAACATGACTGAGCCACTGTAGCCGACCGAGTCACTGTTGCCTCCATTCCATGACCCTATTTAATTTATAAATGATAGATTTAATTGGCGGCTTTTTTTTACTTCGGGGACCCCTCCCTTGTCAAAGCTATAGCTACGTCCGTGTCTATACATATTAAAACAAAACTATGTAATAACTGCAGACTGTATCCTTTAGCAGACTGCAACCAAACGCCCTTTGAGCTCAGAACTTTTTCCGCCTAAGTTCAACAAACTGCGAGCACAGTCGTATTAGGTACTAGCTCTGGTACTAATATAAAAACGAAATCTTAAAAGTGCCAGAAAAAATGGGTTAGATCTAAAGTTGTCTCGAGAGAGACGTAAGAGTTAGGACGGGTATTTTGTGACGATTAACATTTTCGAAGTGTTAGTTGTACTTAACTGTGAGAATTTTTGACGACGGTTTTTGATTAAATGTATTTATATTAATATAACATCAAATTGAATTTATGATATTGCCTGTAATAAATTTCAATAAGCTTATGTTTTTAATACACGACTTAATTGTATAAAAGCTCTCTGAGAAAAACATATTTACTCAAAAACATTTATATTTTTCGTGTAATATTCATGTTAAGGTAAATATCGCTGTAGCAAAAAATGGTTTACTAAAAATGTGTAAGAAAGAACATAAAATGAATCAAGTAATTTTAATTAAAGTTGAATTTTTACAGTAACAAAGTTCCTGCATTTTTGAGATTGGATAGGAAGATCAGTTTTATTTAGTTATTATTAGCTTCTTTCTCTTTTGTTTCTCAGATCGCATTGGACACGAAAAGCTTTCCACGTAAATAGCTTCTTGCCGACACTATTTTTTTCCCAAAATCTATACTAATTATAAAGTTGAGGAATTTGTTTGCTTAAACGCGCTAAGCACAAGAACTACTGGTCTGATTTTAAGAATTCTTTCAGTGTTAGATGATAGCCCATTTATTGAGGAGGGCTATACTATACATATATCATCATGGGTTAAAGTTAGCGTTAGCCCGAACTATTCCACGCGGAAGAAGTCGCGGGCAGAAGCTAGTTTTTAAGCTCAGCTTTTGTTATCTCGGGCAAAACACGCGGTTACGTTCCGGCGGCTGCTCGTGCGTGCCGCGCCTGCCTGAATGAATACTAAGTTTATACAATGTCACAAGTATCTCCATAATGTCTACAAAAAAATGATGTTAGTAGCTACATACAACAGTATGTTACGGATAGGAATATGATATGAAAAGCTATCATTTTCATTAATTAAAACAAGTGGAAGAGAACTTAGAGCTCGAAAGTTTTTCTCTTCGAGAATGTGCAGTAATTAAATCACACAACGACCCCGATTTCCGTATTCGGTATTATTAACTTTTATTACTTTTATTATTCGTAAAAGTGCTTAGAGTTATTTAAGCAAGACTTTGGCAACTGGTGAATGGTTATTCGCCAAAATCATGTTCAGTAAACTCTTATGTAGGTACTCGTTACTTTTTCTTATCTAAATAGGGTCCTGATAAGTATTAAGGATAGATGCAAAGAAATGTGTAAAGTTATGTTGTGACTCATTTCACGAACACAAACATCTCGACGGAAATCTATTGAGGAGTTCAACAAAAGGTTTAATTAGACACAAATCTTTGTAGCAGTACAGTAAACGATTGATGTGAAATCATTGAAGGGTTTAGCTTTTATTATAACCCTATTTACGCAAACACCCCGTGTTGTGGAACTTCAACGGGTGTGAGACTGCGGGCGGTCTTGTTTCATAGTGTTTGTTTCCTTAAGAGGTGCTTAAGATTGCGAATGGTGAGACGCCAATAACGAGCCTTAGGCAAAACGCATGTTTTGAACCTTTCCAATTAAATACTTTACTCATAACTCTCAGCTCGGTAAACAACAGACGATGATCCATGAACTACTAATGTCACCAGTAATGACCCATTACTTCAAATTATCTCTAATTGTATTATTGTAGCATACTATGTGAAAATCATGAAAGAATCTCAAAGATTTTCAAATCCTGAAATTCTGAAAGAATTTAGAACGTAATTTAAGAATTTAAGAAGAAATAATCTAACACAGTGTTTACCTATGCCCTAAATGCAAACTTAAAGCCATGAAAGCATTGCAAACATCCAAGTGCCAAGTTGATATCGGTCGTCCGCTTCCCCGAACTGAAGTGCGAACTGCGTGCGGCCATGCGCAGGAGTTGCCCGATATTTGGCCAGGCTGTTTGTCTATTTACAAGTGACGCTTAGGTTTCCACGATCAGATTCGGCAAATATCTGGGTATATTTGCTATTTTGTCAACAACCCAGAGAATGGACACTTTTGTTTAGTTTTGTTTGCTTTGACAGATTTGAAGTTCTCAGAATTGTGAAATGCTGAAAAGTTATGAAGGTCGATAATAATTTAGGTAGAGTTAATTTGGTTTAGTTACATATTCTAGAAAAATAACTATAAGACTGAAAAACATTACATAATATGCAACACAAGAACGGTAAGTTACTTATGTACAAGTAGTCGAAGAACTTAATGAAGGAATACGCATTTAGCAAAGAACTGAATAATTTTTAGTAGCATTTTCCTAAAAATAGTGAAAATTCTACTTTAGTCTATAAAATCTTTTGCTTACAGTTTTTATGAACGTCTGTGCTATTCGAGAAAGCAGGACAAACATCCAGGTGCCAAGTATCGCTTGGCAGTTTCTCCGAATCATCCTGTCGAGTGCAAAAGCAGAAGTGGCGCCCGCGCTGTTTGCCCGGGCTGTTGACCATTGGGCAACGATGCTTCGGGTCGGGTTACCTTCGCCTATTTACCCGTAATGTAAAACCGGAGGGAACCGGACTTGTTGACTGGGAGTTATTACTATTTGTCTTTCAAACTTTAAAACAATAGCCGATGTACGTGCAAGAGCCTACTTATGGCTAACGTTTACTGGTTTTAATGACTCAGAATTAAGTTGAGAAACTTCGAATCACTAAACTCTAAACAAATATTTCAATAATGTACACTGACTCTATCTCATTATAAAAATACCTCGAACAAGGAACCGGGGGCCCGCGTCAATTTTTGCAAAGCTACTTCGTTAAGAACGAAATCGCTCATCCGAACTTGAAAGTCAACAATAAACGCGATGTTGTCAATCATCCAACGACGAGTTGTTATAAAAATACTCGCAGCGAACTGGGGTTTGTGCGCGCGACGGGAGGGCGCGCCCGCGGGCGGCGCATTCAGATTGCTCAGCGATTCCGACGCATTAACACCTATTACTGGCGCACCCTTTGTCCCCGTGCACTTCCACGCAAAATACTACACTTTCCTTTTTACTGTTTATTGTTATCGTTTGTTTCGAGGCGCAAACGGCCGGCGACAAAGCCCGGCCGGTGCGGCCCGATGGGCGCTTTCAAGTGTCGAAAAGCGGTAATTTGCTTCATTCACTCATTGTTGCCGCTAAAAGTCGGCCTTTGTCGACACTTGACGGAATTGGGAGCGTTTAGATTCGGGAGTGGGCAATTCGCGGAGAGTGGACGCGTTTTGTCGCCCGCACAGCGACTCACCTCAATGGCGCTAATGGACTCTTTCACATCTCGGCGCTAGAGATTTTGTTTCAAATGTAGAGTGTTGACATTACAGCGACCGGTGGCTACTATGTAAGGACGTAGCTACACGAGTAAGAGGGTATTTGTTTAGATCACCTTCAAAGCATCCAATATAAATGTGTTATAATTCTTATGATGTCTTGAAATCGATCTACTTAATTTTACAAGAAGTAATATTAGCTCCGTTGCACATGGAACTAATGCAAAATTCCACCCCATTTCCTGAAGAACTCCATTGTAACGGCTCGTTACCTTTGTACAGTTCAAAGCTATGTGTTTCGTAACATCTGAAACAATATCACAGCGTTCATTAAGGGTCCGGACGGCTGCCGGCGGCGGACAAAGGCGGACAGAGGCGGACGGAGGTAGTAAGCTAAGCATTAGCATACCCAGCGTGGCTTGCCTCTAGCCAAACTAGGATTGGATTAACGATGCACTGACCACCTTCGAGTGTCCATATTCGTATGCTTAGGTATAAACACGTTCATGTATTGCTCCAATGTAAGCTCGCACGAGTCTATCAGAAAAGGCATTTTCGCAATACAAATTAATATTTTAATCAGAAAACGCCATATAAGATTTTAAACATTCGCGTTCCATTTCAACTAAAATAGTAAGACACGGGTCTTACTATTTTAGAAAACGCCATGTTGTTCATTTTGCATAAAAATGGCTTCTTTAACTTTTGAAATGGTGATATTTCAGTAATTGTACCTAATTCATAGGAAAATATGTTTCAGGACAATTTTTGTTTGCAAGAAATAAAACAAAAATAACTTTTGGTATAAGATGCTTTTGCGAATATTTTTTTGCTGTAATGAGATTTTTTCATATTTTACGTTTACCTTTTGATCCAATAAAATTACAGATAGGTATTAAAGACGTTTAATAAATACCTTTTAGTATCATATCCAATTTCATACCAGTGCCATGCTAGATTAAGAGTAGGCGCACACCGTTGATTTTTAGTTGGCCGATAGTTGTGCCCGATTTTAATTTGTATGAAGAATCTTTTAACTTGAAANATAAAATAATTCTGACAGGTGACTGGAATATAAATTTATTAAAGGACAATAATACAACAAGAAATTTGACAAGCATACTCAAAAATTTTAACTTGAAATCACACATAAATACTGCAACTCGTCAACGAGCATGTTTGGATTTAATTATAAGCAATATTCGTAAGGTTCAACCAGATCTACATACACTTGGTCTGTCCGATCATGAATCAGCTCAGACGATAACATTTAAACTAAAACTGATAAAAAAAGAATACACTATACAGAAAACGGACTATAGCAAAGAAAATATTGATAAATTTGTTTCCTGTATATCCGCTTTATCATTTAATGAAGTATATAGTAATGACAATGCTAATTTAGCTTTTAATGAATTGCATAATATATTTCAACTATTCAATAAACTCTGCTTTCCAAAAAGTTTAGTAAAAATTCGAAACAAATTTATACACCAGAAATGGCTGAGTAAAGGAATCAAATTAGCGTGTAAAAAGAAACGGGTGTTATATATTAAGTATACTAGAAGTAAAAATGCTCAAAGGATTGACAATAAATATAAATATAAAAAATATAGCCAAATTCTTAAAAAGTGTATTTTTAAAGCTCAAAAGTTACAAAATCAAAAAACTATAAATGAGGCTTCTAATAAGTGTAAAGCGACATGGAATATTATAAATGAAAATAATTTAAATAATGACCCAGGAAATTATTGCATTGACATAATAAAGAAAAATGACATAGAATATAATGACCCTAATATAATATGTGACATTTTTAATAATTATTTCATTGATATGACTAACTCAATAGATGATAATTTAAATTCTAATTTAATTGACATTCCATTTAATAATAAATCAATATTCTTAACTCCGACTAATGAAATCGAAATACAATCCATTATTAACTCCTTAAAAAATACCAATGCTGTGGGTCATGACGACATAAATACTCGTATCATAAAGTTATGTGCTAGGTACATAAGCCGCCCCCTCGCCTATGTAATTAATTTATCGATAGAGCAAGGTTACTTTCCGGACATCCTAAAGTTTTCTATTGTTAAACCACTATTTAAGAAAGGGGATAAGTATGAAATGAACAATTATAGACCAATAACACTAATACCAGTCTTTTCAAAAATTTATGAGAAAGTAATGCACAAACGTATATATAGCTTTATTTCCGCGAATAATATACTAAACGATAACCAGTATGGTTTTCGCAAGGGAAGCTCTACAACCTTAGCTTGTTACAATGTAATACACTTAATAACAGAAAGTATTAATAGTAGGATACCGATCGTTGCTTTATTTCTAGACATGAGCAAAGCATTCGATTTTGTTCCTCACAAGAGACTCCTAAGTAAGCTTAATAGATATGGTATTAGAGGTAATGCTTTCGATTGGTTGGAAAGTTATATTACGAATAGACAACAATGTACGGAAATAACAAATGTAAACGACACTAAACGAACTACTTTCAGGTCTAAATATCGAATAAACGCCTGTGGAGTGCCACAAGGCAGTGTGCTAGGACCTCTACTGTTTTTACTATACATTAATGACCTGCCTAAGGTAACAAAACATACATGTTTTATGTTTGCAGACGATACCACTGTGTTGATAAAATGTAATGACCAAAACAAATTTAATGACGATATTAATGAAACCTTAAAGAGTCTGATAGAGTGGCTCCATTTAAACAACCTTAAAATAAACATTGAGAAGACAAATTTTGTTCAATTTTCTTCCTACAAGGCAAAACCATTAGATTTGTTGGTCCAATATAATGGTGAAACTGTTGACATGAAAAACGATGTGAATTTTCTTGGCTTTACTATAGACAAAAATTGTAACTGGAAAGCACATATAGAAAAATTATGTAAAAAAATTAATAAATTTGTATACGCTTTACGACGTCTCAGTAATATTTCGTCTACCGAAACTGCTATTTCTGCGTATCATGGTTATGTGTCGTCCCTACTCAACTACGGTACTTTGTTATGGGGTAACTCAGTTGATATAAACAAAGTTTTCATAGCACAAAAAAAATGTATAAGGGCAATTTGCAGAGCACATTTTTTGGAGTCTTGTAAACCCTTATTCTTACAACTTAAAATTTTACCATTACCATGCTTGTACATAAAACAAATGTGTATATTTGTAAAACAAAACCCTCAATATTTTGTTACAAGAGGCCAATATAAAAATAAGCAAACGAGACACCAAAGTAGAATAATGTTTCCTAGCATAAGACTGCAATTATTTAAACGAAGCCCCTATTGTATGGCTATTAAAATATATAATAAGTTACCTGAATTTTTTAAACTGTTGCCGCTAGAGTTGTTTAAAAAAAAGTTGCATATCTGGCTTTTGAATAAATGCTATTACTCAATACAAGAATACTTTGACGACAAATTATTATGATTAACATACTATTTAATTTTCTCGACTAGAATTATTTATTGTAAAGCATGTTAATATAATCCATTGTAATAATAATCCTGACATTCAAACGCTGTAATTTATTATTGTTCTTTTGTACTTACATTTTTTTTTATTTCTCAATATTTGCACGACTAATTAAGTCAACATGTGGACATGCCAATTGTAATAATAATATCTTGTAAAACCATGTAAAAGCAAATAAATATTTCTGATTTCTGATTTCTGATTTCTGATAAGTAATTTCTTTATTAAAGTTAATTTTAATACAAAATATAAACATCTCCCATTTTTATGATGTTGTATTCCCAAAACCATTTTTAATAAAACCTCCAGACATATTTCTAAGGCAATTTGCATTCATAAACTTGCTGCAAAGCCTTTGACATGTAAATCTCGTAGATTAACTGTGGAAGGATTACGTAAGAGTTAATAGAAGCTTACAATCTGGTAGGGTTAAGTATACATTATACGATATTATTATAAAGGTAAATTGTTTGTTTGCTTGAACGCGCTGATCTCAGGAACTACACTGGTCTGATTTAAAAAAAAAATGTGTTATTAAGAATCATTTATTAAGAAAGGCTTTAGGCTATTTATGATTACCCTACAACTAATAGGGGCGGAGCAGTAAAGAAAAAAATTGCAAAAACGGGAAATACTTAGTATTAATCACACTATTGCTCCTGAATCGAATGTACCTACTACTACTATTTCTATTTATTTATATTTACCGGCAGACAGTGGTGACTGAGTTTGTTGCGGTGCTTCTTCTCAGCACTTGCCAAATGTTGGTCTCGAAGCGCTGGTAGGGTAAAAAGATTATGAGACATGTAGAGGCTCCTTAAGAGCAAAATGACGATTTGTAAGAACTATTTATTAGTCTAAACAAACACTTTGACTTACTTTCACGCGTACGAAGTCGCGGGCACAGCTAACATAAAATCCATGCTTCACTAATATTTTGAATGCTAGTAATATTTTAACCGCTTCTGTGGTCTCGTACCACGTCATCATGATATGACTAATGTGTGTACTCTGTGTAAATAATACACCACACAAAGTACTGTAAATTAAAGGAATTGAACAAACAGCACATTTTAGGCGGTCTTATCGCTATCAAGCGATCTCTTTCAAACAACCCAAGGAGATATATAATCGATAATCTCAACAAGGCACTTAGCAATTTTCAGTACATAGAGGTAGTTAGTCACGTCAATTAATTGCTACGTATCGCCTTTGAGATGCAAATGAAGTTGCTTGTGAGTTACAACTAAGTTAATACCAGTGGAGTGTTACAATTTAGTTAAACTCACGAGCTAGAGTTAGAGTCGAGAGTGAATGGGTTGAATTGGGTCTAAGTGTGTCTTAATTGTGTAATGTGTTATAAAAATTTTGTTATAACATGTAACACATTGTCCATATTTATAAATGGATTTGTTAGATGCATTTTCCGATATTTTTATTTTCTTGTATAAAAAAATCCGATCGACTTTTTTCACTGTAGACAAATTTCCTGGTAGGTATAATGGTTAATGCCAACGATTAAAACACAAAATTTTACCAATTCTTTATTTTTTAATGTTCGTTGAAATCTAAGGATGGTTTTTACGGCGACAAAAATTCGAATAATTTCCGGGAAAACCCTAAAAACAGCCCATTTTTCACGCGGGCGAAGCCGCGTGTGGAAAGCTAGTACCGCGTCAGTCCGAACGTTACCTTGTTTAAACGAAAATCAAACAAATTAGGTAGGTGAAAATATTGCTGTCTCAAATAAACTCAGGCGCTTTTCAGCCTCTTTAATAAGAGGTAGGTACATATAAATGCGGTCTTGGCAGGGAAATTTCATTACTCTGTACAACACACTTGACATTTAAAATTAATACTTACTTATTCACTTTAAAGTAACATAGCAGTGGTATTTTGAATATTTTACTTAGTTGTATGTAGATATTGTAAAGTTTAGGGTTGTAGAATAAGGGTGTGTAGATTTAGAAGCTTAGCTCAACATGAGATCCGAAACTTTTTGACAATGCGAACCATACGCTCTCATCTAAGCAACATTTACTCGAAAATATTTTCGGTAGGATCCTCTTCTGTTATTTAAAAATAATTGTGCTTTCTAAAGAGACCTCCGTCTTCAAAAAAGCTTCCATAAAAGCTTAATAACCTTATCTTTACGTCAGAACAGATACTTTGACATTAAGCTTGTCCGATGACGTGTCATCGCGACCTTTGTCAACCCATGTCATGTCACGACTCAGGGGAATTTAAATAATGTTTTTACAATGGCGGCCAGTCCATGGGGAGTTTACTTTGCGTGTACCTACCTTTGTGGGGGTGTATTTTGGAAAGTCGTGCACGAAAGTTCGAGAAGGTTTTAAGGTCATAGCAGTACCTCTAGTAGGAAAAACTTTCGAGTTCGTTTCGTTGCGTATTCAAAGTGTCATCGAAAAATTTTGTATGAAAAATTAAACAGCGCCCCCTATATTATAGTCGCCCTAGGGGGCGCTGTTTAATTTTTCATACAAAATTTTTCGATGACACTTTGAATACGCAACGAAACGAACTCGAAAGTTTTTCCTACTAGAGGTACAGACTTATCAACTCGGAAAGGGTTCAACATCGTATCGCCTTTCGCGCGCTCTCAATCGCAATGCGAGTAGGGAAAAGTGTGCGTTGCAGTATGGAGTTTCATACAAAGAATACTGACCGCCTCGAGTTGTTATGGTTACGATTCCTTTCCGGGTTATGGACGTAGCAGACTTATCATGTCGTATGCGGGATAATCCTAAAGTAAGTAGTAAGCTTGAGTTCAACCACCTCATTTTAACCGTAACAATCACAATAACCAGTGCTTTTTGTATGAGGTTTGACAGATTTTTGACGTTTGTCAAAGTTAAGAGAACATGGTGCAACTCAGCCTACAAAGACTCTTAGGCCCAGAACAGACGGTGAAACGCAACTGCAACGAAACTGCAACTGCTAGTTACTTTTGAGTTGCATCTAAGTTTCTGCCATAGCGTCCGTTGAGAGACCACACATGACGCGACCAATTTGAAACTTTCAGTTTCAGTTTCTTTCATAAGAATCATCAGAAACTTGCGGTTTCGTTGCAATTGCGTTTCACCGTCTGTTCTAGGCCTTAGTAAAAAAAAGTATATAAGTAGTATATCCGTTAAGCTAGCACCCATAACACAAGCATTAAGTTGCTTACTTTGGGGCTAGCTGGCGCTGTGTGAAATTGTCCAAAGATTTATTATTATTATTATTTATATGTTTGTGTTTTTTATCTCAGCTTTAAGGGCTGGTAATATAAGATCAGCTACGGGCATGGCCAAGTAACTAATCCCTAGATGATTTTAAAATATTTGTATTACGATGGGCCCACTGAGGCAGCAGGCTCATCTTGAAGGAAACGCCGTACTATTCTGCACGTGTTTAGTATAGCTGCTTTTTGCATTGTGATAAAACTATTTTCCGGAAGATCAATAAGTTTGAGGCTATGGTGTAAGTGTTTGGGTATAACACCCGTACTAGAGAGAACCAGGGGTACAATGTAGGCTTTTTGTAAGTTCCATATTCTGACTATTTCTTCTTTTAATTCGGAGTATTTATGCACTTTTTCAGATATGGTGTTTTTGATGTTGTGGGTATTGGGAACTGCTACGTCTATTAAATATGCACATTTATTGACTTTATCTACAAGGGTAATATCCGGTCTATTGCAATGTATGGTTTTATCCGTTAGAATTGCTCTGTCAAAATACATTTTACAACTGCTACTCTCTAGTACAGATTTTGGTTCGTATTGGTAATAAGGTTTGGGATCTGGAGGAATGAGTTTGTGTTTTATGGCTAACTTTTGGTGAATGTAATTTGCTACCTGGTTGTGGCGGTGAGTATAATCATTTTGTGTGAGCAATGGGCAAGCGTTAATAATATGCTGAATTGTTTCTGGGTATCTGTGGCATTTTCTACAGCGGTCGTCTTGTGTATTTGGGTCTTTTATAATATACTTCCTGTAGTTTTTCGTATTAATTACTTGGTCCTGTATGCCTATTAGAAATCCTTCTGTTTCCGGAAACAGATAACCTAGTTTTAGCCATTTATTGGAAGAGTCTGTATCTATGTGGGGTTGTTCTAAATCGTAAATGTGTCTGCCGTGTAGTTGTTTTTTACGCCAATTATCCATCTTTCTTGTCTCTGCCTCTAATGGTGTGCGGAAAACTATTTCAAAATCATGGAGGTTAAGTGGAGTGAGGTTTTCATCAGAATCTATTACTGCTTTGTGCATCGGACTATTTGTTTTGGTGTAAAAGAAATCACGTAGACTCTTTACCTGTGATTCCCAAAGTATATTTATATCCACTAATCCTCGTCCCCCTTTATTTCGTTTAACGGATAGTCGCTCTATTGCCGATTTCGGATGTAAATATTTGTTTTTAGTTAAAGTAGTTCTAGTTTTTATCTGTAGGTTGCTTATATCTGTAGAAGTCCACTTTATGATTCCGAATGAATACGTAAGTACCGGTATGGCATATGTATTTAGCGCCTTAAAGAGATTTTTGGAGTGTAGTTGCTTTTTACATAAAATATTTACTCTTCGGATGTATTCAGTTTTTAGCTCTGTCTTTATTTGCGTGTGATTTATGTATTTATTTTGTTTAATACCTAAATATTTGTATGTATCATTACTATCCATAGCTGTAATATTTATTCCTTCGCCTATATCATAGTCCCCTTCTTTAACATTTCCCTTATATATGTGTAGAGTTTTACATTTTTCCAAGCCAAATGTCATACGGATATCAGTACTAAAGTTAGCAGTTACCTCTATTATTTTTTTCATATCTTTCTCGGATTTTGCAAATAGTTTAATGTCGTCAACGTACATTAAGTGTGTTATCGGAGTATCTTTAGTTAGTTTATAACCGCCATCGGATTTGTTTAGCATGTTAGATAATGGATTAAGTGCTAGACAAAACCACAAAGGACTGAGGGAGTCTCCCTGGAAAATGCCATTGCGAATACTTATTTCTCCTGCACTTATTTTAGTATTTGATGTTGTTAACGATAAAATCGTTTTCCATTTCGTCATGGCATCTTCCAGGAACGTTATTATTGTTGGATTAATTTTGTAAATCTGAAGTATTCTTATTAGCCACGAATGAGGCACGCTGTCAAAAGCTTTCTTGTAGTCTATATAAGTAACGTGTAAATTCCTCTTATTTTTATGTGCATGTTTAAGAACGGTTTGGTCTATTATTAATTGCTCCTTACATCCTTTGTGATTTTGTCTGCATCCCTTTTGTTCTTCGGCCAGTATATCATTGTTTTCGATATGTCTGTTAATTTTAAGTGTTAAACATGAAGTAATTAATTTATATAATGTAGTCAAACATGTGATCGGTCGATATTGCGAAGGATTAGATGTCTCTGTACTCTTTGGTAGCAGATGGGTTATGCCTTTTGTTACAAAATCAGGTAGTTCTTCTTCCCCTTTTAGGATATTTGTTATTCGCTTTGCTAGTATGTCATGTAGAATAAACAATTTCTTATACCAAAAGTTCTGGAGCCCATCTAACCCAGCGGCTTTCCAATTTTTCATTTTTGCTGTAACTATTTCTATATCTTCCCTGGTGATATCTGTGAATTCCATTTCTTGTATACTTTCCCATTTGCTTTCTTCTTCCTTAATCCAGTTAGCTCCTTCGTTGTGATCTTGTTCTCGTTCCCATATATCTGCCCAGTAGTTCCTTATTTCTTCTTCAGTTGGTACTCCATTGTTTTCAAGTGAATTATTTATATTATTATTACCTAGTGACCTGTAAAAACCTTTTTCATTCGTTGTAAAGATCTTGTTGTCATTCTTCCTATTTAAAGCCTTTATGTAACGAGCTAAACGGTGTGCTTTGAGTGCAAGTTTTTGTTTTAATGTGTCCAATACATCATGTGGTGTACAGTTATTGTTCTCATGGGTGGAATGTTTCTTATTATTCTTTAGGATCTTTTCTACTTTTTCGACTAATTTCTTAGATCTATTGTTATTAATATATTGTGTTAATCTTCCAATATCTGCTCTTAAGTCTGTGATGTCTTTTTCTAGTCTAATTTGCCACGGTGGTTTTGTGATTTGCTTTTTGGGGGTAGGTGTATTGATGTTTATTTTGTATCCCAAACGCTTACTGATAACAATGGCACTACAGTAGATTATGGTGTGTAAATGTAAGATGTCTGAGTCAGGGTCGACAAATTTTTGGAGGATGCTCATATTGAATAAATTTACTAGCTTGTATAGTTTCTTACATTCTCTTAGCTTTGGAAGTTTTGGTCTCATTTCTGGTTCTATTTCTGCATATTGTGTTAACGTATTCTGTAGTTCATCTGCTAGTTGGTTTACTAAAGAATCTTCACTTTCTTCCACTACATGCGCCCTACTGTGGTTATTAATTTCTGTCTGTGTTTCTTGTTCTGTACTTAACTGAATATTTGTTGAGGGAGGAGCCAGATTAAACGTGCAATCTTGAGTATATAATGTGCTGTTTGTAAGTGTTGCTTCAGTATCTATATATGTGTCGTTATTACTATTGCCAGTTCGTTCGTGTGTTACTTCTAGGCTTTCCGTTGCCTCGATTTCTTTAGCTACTTCTTCTTTGATGGCGTTTAGCCTGTGCTCCTGAATGTATTTGTTGGTTAGTATTAGCCTTTTTTGGTCGGAGATTCTTTGTTGTGATATGTGTGATAGGTGTGGGAATTTTGCGATAAACGCTTCGTGAAGTTTCTGTCTGTATGTTGTCAAATCAGTCTCTATTTTAGTTAATTTATAATACTCCCTTATTAAAGTTTCATTATATTCATTTGTCCATCTCATACGTGTACGCGGTGTGGTAGTATTTTGGGTTAAGTTCTGTCTAGTAANTTGTTGTCATTCTTCCTATTTAAAGCCTTTATGTAACGAGCTAAACGGTGTGCTTTGAGTGCAAGTTTTTGTTTTAATGTGTCCAATACATCATGTGGTGTACAGTTATTGTTCTCATGGGTGGAATGTTTCTTATTATTCTTTAGGATCTTTTCTACTTTTTCGACTAATTTCTTAGATCTATTGTTATTAATATATTGTGTTAATCTTCCAANTTTGCGACAAATGATGTCTTCTGTACAACATCCTCAAGTAGCATACTACTGGTTGATGAGCTGCGGGAATTTCTATATGTCGGACTCGATGCAAGTGATTTGAAAAGACTTGAAGTTGGTGATGAAGATTCAGTTTGCTGGTCTATTGAATCGGCTTATTATTATTATTATTAGTGCTATGGAACCGTGGTTGGGAATTCCGGGTGTCGGTGAAGTTCATTTCCAACTTCGGCCTGATCAACACTTTCCATCATGTGAGATGCAGGCCAAGAGATTTCTCGTTGTGGTTACAAAATCGAACTCAATATAGTCTTCCATGTTACAAAAGGGTTATGTAACATAACAATATTTTACCCCGGGACAAATTTGACCTTCACTGGTTGGGTTGTAGGCGGTCAAGTTGTAGATCCTGGCTACACAGGAGTTGCAGCGGTGGGAACGAGAGGTGGGAATAGACCCGTTTAGAATAATACAGCTAAAATATTTCGTATGCGTACATCGTAACATAGCAACGAAATTTAAAAGTCGAGTCCTCGCTGAAATTTTATTTTATTTCACGGATGTGATATCCGATTGGTTTTCAAATTTCCAGCGATCCGATTTGTAATTCCGATGCCTGTAAAGTTTATTTGTTTTGAAAAGAATAAACAATAAAAGCAAAATCGTAAATTCTTTTATGTACCTACATTCATATCGTAAAATCCTGTTTATGAATTCAAAAAAGCGTTATTTATGACTTGCTAGCTTTTGTCATATGCTTCACCCGCCTGTAAATGGGGTTTAGTTGTAATTTGGCTAAAAAAGGATAATATTCACCTTTGTCTGAGTAGTGTAGTGCTGAAGTAAAGTCATGTGAATATTCAGAAGTATCGGAGTAACGTAAAGCCCTGAGCCTTCATCATCATCATCATCATTTCAGCTATAGGACGTTCAATGCTGAACGTAGGCCTCCCCCAATTATTTTAATAATGACCGGTAGATAGCGGCCTGCATCCAGGTTCTTCCAGCGACCTTCACTAGATCGTCGGTCCACCTAGTAGGAGGCCTGCCCACGCTACGTCTTCCGGCCCGTCGTTGCCACGAGGGGCTATCGGGAATAATTATTCTTTAAAAAAAATCTGATGTACCTACATAAGCCATAATAATTGCACCTACTACATTTATAAGGTACCTACATTTATACTTATACTAGCGGCCGCCCGCGACTTCGTACTCGTGGATCCCGTTTTACCGCCTTAGGGGTGGAGTTTCGTAAAATATTAGCGGATGCCTACGTTATAACATCTACCTGCATGCCAAATTTCAGCCCGATCCGTCCAGTGGTTTGGGCTGTACGTTGATAGATCACTATATCAGTCAGTCAGTCAGTCAAATGTGAGGAAATCACAAACAATGCTTCCAGAATCTCCCACATTTTGTAACAAAACTTCAACACATTTCATTAATGAATCTCGAACACTTAACTAAGTACCCCCTGACATACTTTAAGAGTTATCGCCAAGCTAACAGTATTTTAGACTTTATTTGTGAAGCACACATTAACCTGTGTGGCGTATGTAGCATAGCTTGACCAAGTCAGCCAGCGAAATCAATTTTGAACTAAAATATCTGAAAGTTGGTGAAAATACGTACCTACTCCTTCACTTATAATGAAACGAATTTTTAAGATTAGAGGAGACTAGAGAGCCCATCCACAAACTGTGTAAGTTCGTACGGTACGTATTTTATACCTACTTGATGTATAGTTTTTGTAATTCTAAAAGGCGAGTGAGCTTTACCTGTGTTGTAGCTCGCTACTGTCAAAATCCACACTTGCAAAGCAAAAGCCTATACATTTCATTAACTCATCTCAGTTAATAAAATAAAAAAATAAAAAATAAAAATTATTTTATCAGACACTCATTTGATGTACAGTCGCGGAATGAAAAGGTTCGTCACCTTAGTGTCGGTTTTCGCTTGCACTACACATACTGTAAGAGTCAAACCAGCCAACATAACAGTGCAAGAAACAGTGCTGCAAACATTTAAATAAATATGACGTTTGCTAACGAATAAGGTTTTGCTTGTTTATTTTTCTATCCCATCATCAGTGCAATGCAATGATGACATTGACCAATTGACAATAGTTTTTTTTATTTAATAGAAATAATAATGGCAGGTTGAACCAACAAGAAGGTTTTAGTTTATCAATCATAATAATCTTCTTGACAAGATAAATCATCAAAAAACTTTGATCTGAATAATTTTGAACTTTACTGACGAACAGTTAAAGATTATTTTCTCTAACTCGAGATGATTCTGTTACATAGTTTCAAAAGGTAATATGTGCTCGCGATTCGTTGAATGAATCAATTTGAAAACTGTCGAACCTTTTCATTTCGTGACTGTACATCAAAAATATTTCGCAAGATAACAATAATTGTTGTTCTGAGTGTGCGATCTGGAGCGTAAACTAGGGCCACCCTGTATTTCAAGCCTCCAGGTCCCCACTCGCGAAAATAAATCTCCATTAGTCCAAATAAACTGGTTGTTCTTCCTAAGCTTTGACCTTACATTAAGGTTCCAACAGGGCCGTACTCAGACTAAGTTCGTGCCCCCCATTTCAAGAATGTGACCCACTGTGGGAATGACGTCATTTTACCTGTTATAATGTCGCGTTAGTTTTGTTAGTTTCAAGGCAAGGGACATTTTGTTAAAAGGGTTAAGTTTAAGTAAGGGAAAATGAGGTTAAATTAAGATAATTACGTGAGACAAAAGAAAGAGCCTGTTAAAATTAGTTGAATAAATTAATTTTAATGTTCCTGGACATTTAATGCTGCGCCATGTAACAAGTAAAGCAATCAAAGCTTGTTACTATGGGTACCACTACATTATTGTACATGGTGTCCCAGAGTGGATGAATCAAAATGCGAAGATTGACCTCTTTTTCACGGGAAAAATGCGTTGAATCGCATGCCTACCCTGCGAGAACAGGGTAGGATATGTGTGGCTCACCAAGTCGGAAGGACGAGGCATCATACCCACTAAAATGATCCCGATGCTTCGTCCCTCGCCATAAGTGGAAAGAAACTGTAGGATTACGGACCACAGCCCCTAGCCTCTTAAGGGGTAGGTTAGAGGTAGCCTGACCTCTGACCTAACCATAAAACATGATGATTTAACAGGCCAAAGCGTTTTGAAGATAAAATAAAAAATAAACTAAATGTTTCCCTCAACCCGTCCCTGTCTTCAATTACTTTGTCCCGGTGTCGAATGTACACGTCATTAGTCTCAGACTGACGTCATCAATCATCGGTGTGACAGCCTCCAAAAGTCTTAATAGAGAGAAAGAGAGCCTAAAAGTTATATAGAAAGTTTTTCGTAAAAAAAAAGCTTAAAATCAAGCTTACATTTGGTTAAATTCAGTTCGTCACAAAAATACCGACTTACTTGACACTGATTGTTTATAATTTTGACCCATTTAAATTATAACCGACTCGTGATCCGAGGAACGCGGGTTCGATCCTATCCTATCCTATCTAATCCTCGACTATTGTGGTTAACCCATAAGAATATTTAGCTACCACGAGAGGTTAACGGGAATTATTATAATACTAGCCGTACCCGCGACTTCGTAAGCGTGAAAATAGTCGGAATAGTATTTTCCAGTTTTGCAACATTTTTCTTAACTAATCCGCCTCTATTGGCTGTAGGGTGATGTTATATCTAGCCTAAAACTTTCCTCGATAAATGGGCCGAAGAAGAATCATCATCATCATCATCATCATCATTTCAGCCATAGGACGTCTACTGCTGAACATAGGCCTCGCCTAATGCTTTCCACGTTGATCGATTGGTAGCGGCCTGCATCCAGCGCTTCCCTGCTACCCTTACGATGTCGTCGGTCAACCTTGTAGGTGGACGTCCCACGCTGCGTTTTTCGGTACGCGGCCTCCATTCCAGAACCTTGCTGCCCCATCGGCCGTCAGTTCTGCGTACTATATGCCCTGCCCATTGCCACTTCAGCTTGCTAATCCGTCGGGCTATGTCAGCGACTTTAGTTCGTTTACGGATTTCCTCATTTCTGATTCGATCTCGCAAAGAAACACCAAGCATAGCCCTCTCCATAGCACGCTGTGCGACTTTGAGCTTCTGTATAAGGCCTATAGTGACACACTTTAAGAGGCTACGTTTCCGAGCCATAAGTTAGAAGAAGAAGACGAAGACGAATACGTTTGATATAAATTCACACTAAGAACCCAGGTAAAAATGTACGTTTGGTTCGAGAAAGAGTGACACACTAATTATATCGTAGAGCCGTTTGTTGTTTTGTTACAAGTAAATGCTTTAGTCTGTACTCACCTTAAGACTTGAGTCATCAGTCATAACTCTGGCAGCCTCCAAAAGTCTTAAGTCGAGAAGAAATTCTAGAAATTAAATAGAAAGCCTTTTTCGGTAGTTCTTAATTTCCATTAAGTACACGCCTTTAAAAAAGAATCGTATAACAAGTTTATTGTGTACACCAGTATTCAGCTGTTATTACTACGATAAGTAAAATATATAAAAGACTAGCTTTTGCCCGCGGCTTCGTCCGCGTGGAATTTTGTCTGTCACAGAAAAACGTCCCTGTTTCAAAAACCGCGATATAAACTATCCTATGTCCTTTCCCGAGACTCATAGCTGGGCACCGTTAATCAAATAGTTAACTTCGTTAATCGTTAAACCGTTAATAAAAAAATTAACTTCGTTAAACGTTAAAACGTTACATTTCGCAAGATTTAACGCAAGTTAACGTTAATCGTTAATCCGTTAACACATGATAATAAAACGAAAAAAATAATTGTATGCAAGGTTCAAATAATTGCGAAAGCTTGTATCGCGCATGGAATTTAATCCTCTTTTATGTTTGCGCTACAAGCTTTCGAAATTATTTGAACCTTGCATAAGTACAATTATTTTTTTCGTTTTAGTACAACTGCATTTCAGAATAAAAGCTTGTTTTTAAAAAAGTTTTTACTTTAAAGTGCTCGAAAAGACAAATCCAGCAAACCCAAACTCGATAAGTTTCCACCGTTTCGTTTAGGAATTCCTATGGCCACCTCCTGACTCCAACATCAGGACCCTGGCCATCATCTAGTACTAAAGTGCTCGAAAAGACAAATTCAACGAACCCAAATTCGATGCGATGCCGCCGTTTCATTTAGGAGTTCCTATGGCCACCTCATGACTCCATCATCAGACCAGCTCAATGGTACCATAACATTGCCTCAATGGTACCATAGCATAACATAAGTATACCAAATTGCAGCTCAATCGGTTGAGGAAAACTCGTCTTAAATTCAGTTGCAAGAGTTGTCCCACACATACTAACAAGTGTCGTTAGTGATCTGGTTACAAAAACTGTTGTTTTGGGTTCTGGAAGTTCTGGAAGCCCGAACGTACTTGTCAGAACGCGTTTTTCTAGTGTTATTCAGCATGCCTGCTGTATCTTTTTGGTAAATAGTAGGTACTGGATTAACGATTAACGGACTTAGGATAATTTAACGGAAGTTAACGAGTCCGTTAACATTTTTTAAAGTTAACTTAAAAGTTAATCCGTTAATAGAAATGTTAACTTCGTTAATTAACGGATTAACGAGTTAATGCCCAGCTATGCCGAGACTAATACTATCTCTATGCCAAATATCATCAAAATCACTTTAGCGGTTTAGGTGTGAAAGCGAGACAGACAGACAGCCAGAGTTACTTTCGCATTTATAATATTAGTAAGTATAGATAATTTAATTTGAACATAGTACGGTTTACGTACCAGCAAAATGAATGTTTTTAAAATTAAATGAAACTCGCTTCAACTACGTTTTTAAAAGCGGTTAACAGTCAAATACATTTCAATAAAAGTGGATATTGGTTCGTTCCCATTTAAACTCAAATAAACCGACGTTTTACAGACCAATAAAACGATAAACTCTACATGGGTCAGAGCTTAATGCACTTTTCTGAATGAAAACGGGACTATTCCCAAATTTCCTTCCCACCGCTGCAACTCCTGTGTAGCCAGGATCTACAGCTTGACAGCCAATTACCCAACTAGTGAAGGTCAAGTTTGTCCCGGGGGGAAGTTAAACTGTCATTGGACCAGCAACGAAATTAATCAGAAGAACATAGGAGTTCGAAGTTACTGAGTGAAAAGACCATTTACCAGCATATTCAAGATGCACATCTTTCATCATCATCATCATCATTTCAGCCAAACGACGTCCACTGCTGAACATAGGCCTCTCCCAATGATTTAAATAATGACCGGTTGGCAGCGGCTTGCATCCAGCGCTACCTTATAGTTGGACATCCACTGCGCTTTCCGGTACGTGACCTCCACTCCAGAACCTTGCTGCCCCACCGGCCGTCAGTTCTGCGTACTATATGCCCTGCCCATTGCCACTTCAGCTTGCTAATCCGTCGGGCTATGTCTGACTTTAGTTCGTTTACGGATCACTTCAAATTCGTTCGAATATTGTCGTTGTAATAGTGACTGAGTTTCTTGCGCTGCTTCTTTTCATCACTGGCCCATTTATTGTCCTGAAGCAGTGGTAGGGTTAATACTGGGACGTGTAAAAGTGCTTTTTAAAACTACTCGCATAAATAAATTAGTTTTATGAGTTTTTAGTTTTTATGAGTTGCATCTATTGAGTAGTTGTCTATGGAACACACTGACCCATAGTAAAGTCCTGGGCTTAAGCCCGGTGCTAATATTTTCATGTTTTAATCCGTCTTCCTCCATTTTGTTCACGCACGCTCCGTTTAAATTCAAATATGAACGTTGGATTTACCTGTCGTTTTAGGAAATAGTGAATTTACCCGACTGCGAGAAGGAGGGTCATGTCTTTTGAGTGTATGTATGTTTTAAAACATATGGGGGGGGGGGGGGCTATTTTTTTAGTTGTTTTTCTCTCACGCTTATTCACACACTATTCTGGGTTATAAACAGTATTAAAATTTCATCAAAATCCGTTCTGTACTTGTAGTGAGAGATATGAGAAAATATTTTTTGAAAAACGGGGATTCTCCAGAGAATGGAAGAAGGGGAAAGTTGATTAGAAAATAATGGATTGAGATATAACCGACCTTTTACAACTTACTGATAAGTTCCTGATAAGTTATCAGAAACTTATCTGTCAGAGAATATACATACATGTTTTGGATTCGCCTACATTCTCTACATAAAGTCTCTGATACGTTATCAGTAACTTATCTGTCAGATAAATTAATCACCCGTGTGAAGCCGCGGGTGGAAAGCTAGTATTTTGTAATATAAAGGGAAAATATCAGTCATTTATATTGAGAAGAAACGAGAAAATAATTATTGGAAAACGGCAATTCTCCCGAGAATGGAAGAGGGGGAAAGTTGATTGGAAAATAATGGATAGGGATTTCTAGCGCCTTTCACAACCTACTGATAAGTCCCTAATAAGTTATAAGGAACTTATCTGTCAGAAGAATTACAACTTTTGGATTCATCTGCATTTTCTACAAAGTCCCTGATAGGATATCAGTGTGCTTACCATGAGTTTACGTTAGGTGAGCTCGCTAGCGACTGCGTAAAAAATGTCATTAAATGTATGACATATTGTGCAGCGCCCCTAGCGGCTACTTTCAAGAAATAAAATCTTCATAGATTTTTTCGTCGTTGATTATTTCGTCATGTTATTTGACCAATGCGTGTTGCCAGTGATGGTATACGGATCTGAGACGTGGTCGCTTACTATGGGCCTCATAAGAAGGCTCAAGGTCACCCAAAGGGCGATGGAGCGGGCTATGCTCGGAGTCTCCCTGCGTGATCGAATCAGAGATGAGGAGATCCGCAGGAGAACCAAAGTAACCGACATAGCTCGCAGAATTGCTAAAATCAAGTGGCAGTGGGCGGGGCACATAGCTCGTAGAGACGATGGCCGTTGGGGCAGGAAAGTTCTCGAGTGGCGACCACGGGCTGGAAGACGTAGCGTGGGCAGGCCTCCTACTAGGTGGACCGACGATCTGGTAAAGGTCGCGGGAAGAGCCTGAATGCGGGCAGCGCAGGACCGTTCATTGTGGAAAACCTTGGGGGAGGCCTTTGTCCAGCAGTGGACGTCATTTGGCTGAAACGAACGAACGAGATTTTTTCGTCGTACTCGCTTGCTAGCGAGCACATCGAACGTAAACTCATGGTAAGCACACAATAACTTATCTGTCAGGTAAATTAACATCAAGCCTACGAGCGCATTCAAAGTAGTTCGTAGACTTCGTAGCCCATTTAAAGCTTTCGTAGCAAATTCGTAGCGTGCTAGTGGATTCGTAGTTCTTGTAGCATAATCGTAGCTATCTAGTACCAGAGCGGCCGCCCGTGACCTCGTACGCGTGGATCCCGTTTTAACCCCTTAGGGGTTGAATTTTGCAAAATCCCGTCTTAGTGAGCACCTACGTTCTAAAAGGAACCCCCACGCAAAATTTGAGACTCCTAGCACTTGTGGTTTCTGAGATTTCGTGATGAGTGAGTATCACCCGTATTCACAAACGATGCTTGCTTAAGTGAAGCAGCGAATCGAACGCAAAGCGTTGAATAGAGCTCTGTGATTGGTTCGTGTGTCACCCTGTGCGTCCACGCGCACTTTGAGACCTCATAGTAATGTTTGTTAAAACGGGCGAGTGTCCCACCTTCAGTTTCCAAAGAATAGTGCTTCCATCATCAATCAGGAGTACACTGCGGAAGGTTGACACGCGTCACACCCTTGTCACAGTGACAGCTGAGGCCAGACGCCATTGTAAATTTGACAATTATCAATCTGTGATAGTTGCGGCCCATTAAGCTGATAATTTGGCGAAACCACTGTGTCACAAACACGCAATAAAGTTATAAAAAGACTAGCTGTGCCCGCGACTTCGTACGCGTGAAAATAGCTTGATTAATATTTCCTGTTTGTGCGATTTCTTTACTGCTCCACCCCTATTGTCTGTAGGGTGATGTTATAGCCTAAAGCCTTCCTTGATAAATGGGCTGTCCAACACAAAAGTTTCAAATTGGACCTGTAGTTCCTGAGATTAGCGCGTTCAAGCAAACAAACTCTTCAGCTTTATAATTTATTAGCAAAGATATGGCAATATATTGTGCTTCTGTGCACTGCTAGAAAGCTGTCAAAACTGAGACCCAATGAGGGGACTGTAGAGTAAGGTCCTGTCAGTTGCTAGTAGCGAAGACAGTGGCACCAACTTGTGAGCGCTAAAGTGGTAGGAGGACTATCGCATTTGCACTCATCAAGATGGCGCCACTGTAGAGTAAGGTCCTGTCAATCGCCAGGGGTGCCGACTGTTAAGTATAAAAACGATAGCCCTCATTAGATTAAATTATAAACTAACTAGCTTTTGCCCGCGGCTTCACCCGCGTGAAATTCCGTTTGTCACAGATCATCATAAATTATAGCCTATAATATGTTATTTCGGGTTATAAACAATAATACTGTAAAGTTTCATCAAAATCCGTTTAGTAGTTTTTGCGTGAAAGAGTAAAAACATCCAAACTTTCGCATTTATAATATTAGTAGGATATTATTTTACCTACTGATTTTTAAACAATAAATAATCTTTCTATCCCCACTTATTATTTACATTAGTCTTTGATCGAAGCATTTAGTAGAAAGGAAGTAGGATTAGCAAGATAGTAAGATAAATATGAATTGTAGAGACGTCAAATTCTATTACAAACGAAACCCAATAATCTTCCTTTGTCTCGAAAATCCAGCCAATATTTGGGCCTGAAATTCAGAACCTTTCACAAGCTAACAGCCGGAAATTGTCACAGCCACTGCACCATCATTCGATTTCCTCCCGTATTCTGATAGCACTTAGGCAAGAAGCCCTTTAGATATACTATCAAGATTGAAAGTCGAAAGAGTCTTTATTCCTTTTGAAAGTTTCGGATTTTAGTCTACAAGTTCATTTTACAAAACTCACAGCTTTTCAAATATTAGAGATAATTTAATATTGGTAAGAGAAATAAGTTATGATTTATGTCTTCACACTTAGCCTAGGCGCAGACCATCGATTTTTCGTCGGCCGATAGTTTAGTCGGGCAGTTGATCAGTATGGGCATGTATGGAAGTGTGCACATTACGCCGATTAGATTTGGCCGATTCTTCATACAAATTAAAATCGGGCCCAACTATCGGCTAACTAAAAGTCGGTGGTCTGCATCTAGTCTTATTATTATTACTAAGTATATTAAAGCAATAAATATCACTCACTGATTAATCACGAAATCTCAAAAAACTATATTTAACACCTACAAACTTGAAATTTCGCAGGTAAGTTCCTTAAAGGGTTATAGGTAGACATCTACTAAGAACGGATTTTACAAAACTCCACCACTAAGGGGATAAAACGGGGTCCACGCGTACAAAGTCGGGGGCGGCCGCTAGTTATTAATATTTGTGATAAGTTACTATGTAAAACACTGCCCTATAAAACTTTTTGCCCCTTTTAACCTTTGAAGACCAGACCAGACCTTGAGACTATGAAGCTACTTTTTCGCAAAAAACAAATCTTAAACCATATTGTTATTATTATTTTGAATAAAACTTTACATAGGCTTAAGACTCATATCAAATTTTATTACCTACTTACATTACTTATATAACAAAAATGCCATAATATTGTTCCATTCAAATTCGAAAGTAATAAAATGATGTAACAAATCGCCCATTTCACTCTGAAATTATTGACGGCCATGTGGAGAAAGGAAAGCATAGAAGGAGACCGCTGGATCCAACTAGACTTTTAAAATAAATAGGCTGAGGGGCCAAGTAGTTGCTGAGAAGAAGTGGAAGAAGAAACTTAGTCACGTTAGTTCGCCCATTAAATTACAGTTTAAATACAGGAAATAAAATATCATTTTTTAACTAATGCTGACCAGTGAGCTATCAAGATCATTAAGTTTGTCCCTTATCGTACTTATCTTACATTCCTAAAAACTGCCCAACTAACAATAAGAATAATTGCTATAAATGAGCTTATGTATAAGAGAGCTTAAAGGCACTAAAGACAGACAGAAAGAAAGAAAAATTATTTGTTTGACAACTAATAAAAAAAAGTGACAACTAACAATTGGTGTTGTAGGGTGCTATAACTCTCTTATGAACCAAATTTGGGCCCACGACTTTATAAGTTCGTTGAAAAAAGGTGATAAAACGGGACTACGAGTGATAATACAGAGATACATTAGTGGTATAGTGAGGTGCTATTGGAGCCATCATTTCCATATTGAATGTTTAGTGGGCGATAAAAGGTTACCGCAAGCTAGAGTGGTACCTACGTCGTAAAAATCACTGTACCTATGGTATTATCTCGAAAAATAATATTGCTTATTTTCTTCTATGGTTTTTCCGTGCACCTTCGTCCAAAGAATACCGCCCCAACTCCTAAGTAGACCCAAAAGTTTCCCTTGTTCTTTGCGCTGAGATATGCAAAAGGAATATTAATAACTTAGAATCTGGCTTGGTAATTCGTATAAATCATGTTTGATAATTTGAACATTTGAACTCTATTACACAAAATTAAATAATCTATATGAAAAGGCGAAAGGTGACTGACTCACTCACCCATCACGAAATCTCAGAAACTACAAGTGTTAGGAGTCTTAAATTTTGCATGGGGGTAACTTTTAGAACGTAGGTGCTCACTAAGGACGGATTTTATGAAACCAGATCATCGGTTCCCCTAGTGGGGGGGGCCTGCCCACACTACGTCTTTCGGCCCGTGGTCACCACTCGAGAACTTTTCTGCCCCAGCGGCCATTAGCTCTGCGAGCTATGTGCCCCGCCCACTGCCACTTAATTTAGCAATTCTGCGGGCTAAGTCGGTCACTTTGGTTTTGATGCGAATCTTCTCATATTATCTTATATTTTTTCTACCAGATTGCTCAGTTACTAGAAGAAAACATGTGTTACAAACAAACATAGTGTGGCAAATTAATACCACAAACATAGCTCCAAATAATTCACTTATGTCTACCCATTGTTCTGAATATTGTCATAGCAAACATTTTCTCTCACACATGTGTTAGTAGTTACACTTTATGTGAAGGGAATACGAGCGATATTAGAATGAGCGTTGTAAATGTTGTTACGCAGATTCTGGGGTAGTGAGGGGAAGTTTATTATATCGATATAATATCGAAAGAAGTACTGAAAATATGACCAGTCTAAGTCTTTTCAAAGCAATAATAGCAAACTTCAATTTTCGTTTATGTAAATTGAAAGAAACGTCTCATTATTTGATTGTGACTAGATGTCTGGACAGATTCTGTCCAAATCTGACAGTCTCAGGCCGTTCAGATTTTTCAAACTTGATAATTTTCGGAAAGAAACGTTTCGGATTCCGTGGAGGGTAGTTGAACGGGAAGCATGGTCGATCTGTTTTAATGGTTTCAATTTATTATTTAATGGACTTTAGTGTACAAATTTGGTGTTATTTTGTGTTCTAAAGTGCAGTGAAGTGATAAATTATAAAAAACATTGAAATACTTCGAATTTGAGCGCGCATCGAGTGTCGAGTGGGTTGTCGTATGAACAACCCGCTTTGGACCCGGTGGTCTCGAAACCTGCTTACGGGCATACTTAACTCCACGGAATCCATGAAAAATCAATAGAACTGAAACACCCACGTTCTATTGATAACTATGTCAATTTTCACTCGACATTGGCAGAAATAAACCTCCCAGAGAGGTTTGGTTACAATTAATAAAAAAAAAAAAAAAAAGAAACGTTTCCTTATTTTTTGTACCTAAAAAGCTTATCTTGATAATTCAGAGCTTCAAAATAGTTATTATTATGGCCTAGGCTTGTTTTTCTGTGTGGGATGCCTTATAGAGTCACTATCCCAGATTTCTCCTGTTTGTCATAACAGGGGAATGTATCAATAAAATAACTAAATAAGTTTAAAAAGTCTTTTTGTGACTCTGTGAGTGAAACCGGGCAAAAACTATCGATAAATGTAATCACAGTAGCCATGTCCCATCACTATTGATCAGAAATCAAAACAGAGCGCATAGAGGACTGAACCAATACTACGTGAGGTGAATGGCGCTCCAGATATAACGAGCTACAGTCGGAGTTTCATTAGCTCAGGGTGGGCAAGCACAAAAGAAACTTTATTTGAGTTACGACAAAATTGTCTATAGATTTCCCTGTATAATTTTAGTTAGCTTAGCAACAGGAATCTGCAATATAACTGTACTATTAACGAAACAATTTACTTTTAATTAACCTTTGTTTTGTCAATAGTCATCTGCTTTGCACTAGAGGAAAGCCGAACCCTAACTTCGAACTTCTATGTTCTTCTCAATAATTTCGTTGCGGGTCCAATGACAGCATAATTCCCCTGGGGTAAACTTGGTTGGCGGTCAAGCTGTAGATCCTGGCTACACAGGAGTTGCAGCTGTGGGAACGAGAGGTGGGAATAGTCCCGTGTTTAATTCAGGGCTAAGGTATCACGCGTGTTTTTACTTCTAAGTATTACCAAAATGTTTGGTAGCAACTACACAATCTATCTACGAGTAGGTATGTCTATTAATCTCAGAAACTACAAGTGCTAGGAGTCTCAAATTTTGCATGGGGGTTCCTTTTAGAACGTAGGTGCTCACTAAGTCGGGATTTTGAAAAATTCAACCCCTAATGGGGTAAAACATGAGCCACGCGTACGAAGTCGCGGGCGGCCGCTACTTATTTATAACTCCTTCTTCATACCTAATGTCTGTTTTATTCGAAAATGTATGCCTCATTCCTGAACAAACCCAATTTCAGGAATTAGCCTAAATCGAACCCAAAATCGGTTCGCCCAGTCATAACAAGGGACTCTCTCTACCCTCAATGTTGGCAATCCTGATGCTAATAGGCACTAAAGTTTATAGCGCCAAGCTGTGAAATAGCCCATTATCGGCGCTTACGAATTGCCCTGGCTTCGGTCCTTTCGTCTAGGTTGGGCGCACGGTAAAAGGCAGGCCAAGAATTCTATGAAAGTTTAGGTACTTCAAACTATTTGTGTTGCTTTAATTTTTTTTGATGATTATAATAGCTTAGCTGGTGAACTTTGTACCACCTATGTTCATCAGAAATAATGTAAAATTCTAAAGGTAAATAATTTTGAAATAGGTCCAGTAGGTTCGGAGCCTATTTAATACAAACACATAAAATTAGGTGTTCCCATTAAATACTTACTTGTATTATTTTATTATGTGTATGATTTTAGGTGCAGCACAAAAGACTTGAAATGATGTGAAATAGCGCCTAATAAAACTGCAGAACATGCCATATAGCTTAAATCTGATTGAGATTCCAAAACTCTGAAATATCAATACCGTATTATGAACCATAGTAAAAAATGTTTACCTAAACACAGAGGGACTAAAAGGTTGATAATAAAATTAAACAAAATCATCATTATTATTTTAAAGATATGTTTTAATTCTAATTATTTATTTAATAATAACGGCGCGTAATATTATTATTATCTTTTATTTATTTATTTATTTATTTTATTTTATTCAGAAAACCAACAGCAATACAATACAAATAATTTTGAACAAAGAAGCTAATTAAATGTAAAATAAAAGCCTATTGTATACCATAATGAATGCACAACGAAATACGCAATTAGCGCAGAACTTGGCCTATTTTTATCGTTTTTCCATTTGCTAGGTTCTTATCTTAGTCCTATTTAGGTCAAGTGGCACTGCGGGTAGTCTGGATTAACTCCAGTCGACTTCTTAATCGATGGCTTATGCGAGAATAATAATTTGCTTTCCGATAGTGCTGTGGAGAGCCTAGAATTGGCGATAGTTAGTTTTCAACTTTCCCAATATTAAAAAAAATTCTTTTTAATATCAGAAATGAGAATGTTTTTGAGAAAGAGATTGTTGCTCTTTCACGCAAAAACTACTGAAAGGATTTAAAATTAAAATGAATAATCTTTATTCCATTTTTACAATCAAACATCTAGAATGTCAAAAGAAACATTTTATTAAGATTATAATTTTATACTTTAGCATAACAGGCTATAGTTTATTTATAACAATATTGAGTTATTTGGCCAAATTATGTATTATCAAACTTTTTTATTTTTAAGGTTGGAGATTTTAATGAACGAACTTGGCTTATGCACTCCCTTAATGTTTTAATTAAGTCATTGAAGTACTTTTAGTGGAGTACTTTTAATGTACCCTAATGTACCTACTAGTCCAGTGTTTTTTGTGTTATATCTAAGAGGATTTAAGCCCTAAGGCCTCAAGTAGATAAATCTCAGTCCATGAAATATATTTGGTCATTTTCTTTGTACGTATATTCATGTTATGTAAGAAATTATCTTTGATCACTTTGTGCCCTGAATAACCGATTAACTATATTGATATTGTACACAATATCTTTATAGTAGTAGACTCACATTACTTCCCATTAAAAATTATATTTATAAATAGAACAAGGCAGGTTCTGTATAAAAGAAAATTTGACCGCAGTCGCACCTGGTGATAAGTGAGATGCAGTCTAGGATGGTACATAAATCTGCCCTGACAAATTCCTAAGTCATTTGACAGCTCCACTGACAGCCGCTCTGTCATAGACATCGCGATACGTTTCGTTTCGCCGTTTGAAAAAGTAAATACTGTACTAATAAAACCATGATGAAAACAATTTCCAGAACACTGAAAATATTCTATTTGAAAAATAGAATAATCAATATAAAAACACTAGGAAATGTTTCATCAAAGTATATTTCAATTAACTGAGCAAAAAGCGCCATCTATTGCAAATTAATTCTAAATCACGCCAATAGATGTCGCCAGTGGTATCCAAAATCAGAATATTGAGAAGAAATATTAATTTGTGAAAAAACAGCAAACGGCAACGTTACAAAGTGCCTATTCACTCTCGCCTTGAAAAGGCCTCGATTATAGTGTTCGGGAAAGACAGAAGCAGGTAGCGAAATCCAGTCCCTAGCGGTTCGCATTATAAAATAATTATCGTAACGCTTAGTGCGAGCTGGTGGAATGTCTACAATGTAGGGATGGTGCGCTACCCTGCATCTGGTTCCCAGACGGACCCTGCCATCGCCAGGCAACTAGACCGCCTTCTGATGGAATTATATTGTGTAATTTCTTCCCACATTTCTGTAGAAAACCGATAGAGATGCTACTTTATGACGATGGTCAAGTTCCTGGTGCGAAGCTTCAACAAGGATGGAAGCAAGCATCATCCGAAATTTATTTAAGAGTGAGGCTTCTACATACCCTCTGATTGTGCTCATCCAACAGTATAAGCAATCCTAATGGGATCGCATTGATGTGTAGATAGGGTTGCCAGGTGTCCGGCTTAGCCGGACATGTTTAGCTTTTTAGGGACTTTTCCGGCCAAAAATTGTCATATCCGGCCTGTCCGGCTTTTGTTAGGCTTTTTATGTGGCTGCCGCGCCAGTCGAAAGCACACATGCGCGTATCAGAACGAAGATGATAGTAGAACTCACTCATGAGCTATGATACTAATTGCGTGGCATGGTAAAAAAATGCGTGTCCGACTTTTAGGGCAAAATGTCCGGCCAAATGAAGCACCGAGTCCGGCTTTTGTGTTTTTGGACCTGGCAACCCTATGTGTAGACCATTGTGCGTAGAGATTAAGGAAAACTATTACACGCTATGAATCGACGTCGTTATTGATTGGGATCATTTCTATGGTATTCAATTGAAATTGGCTTACAAACAAACCCAAGGACGTGTATGTATGAGTCAAATTATAATTAATCTATATCTATGAAAGCGAAAGGTCACTGATTGACTGACTGATTCACTCACTCATTAGGAAATCTTAGTAACTTCAAGTGCTAGGAGTCTCAAATTTTGCACGGGGGTTCCTTTTAGAACGTAGGTGCTCACTAAGACGGGATTTTGCAAAATTTAACCCCTTAGGAGGTAAAACGGGATCCACGGGTATGAAGTCGTGAGCGACCGCGAAGTTGTTGATTAAAAGTATCTTAAAGGTTTTAGTAACTTTTGTTTTAAAAATTATAAAAAAAACTTGAAAAAATCGAACTGCCTAAGGCGAGAATTGAACCCACTACCTTCCGCTTGCCGGGCGACTGCTCTTCCAACTGAGCTACTTAGACACTGTTCGTGGTTAGATTTTTTCATTTTATTTAAAACTAGCTGGCCCGGCGAACTTTGTTCCGCCTTAATGGCAATAAATAAGCAGACTTTTTTTTATTTCGAACGGGATAAAAAGTATCCTATGTCCTTCTCCTGGCTCTAAACTACCTCCCTGACAATTTTCAGCTAAATCGGTTCAGCCGTTCTTGAGTTATAAGCGAAGTAACTAACACGACTTTCTTTTATATACAGGGTGACTGGAACTGAACCCGCCATAGCTAATACGCGTATAGAGGAGGTCATTTGCTAATTATTGAACCTTACTTTCTATGACTAAAGTTTTATAGTTTAGGAGATATGACAATTTTTATACTTGTTTCAGATTTTCCCGAAATTTGACCTAAAAACTGCTTGAATTTTTTTTCTCGCATGATTTTNATCAGAAATTTATTTTATTTAAATAAAGACATATTCGATATTAATATCAAATAAAAAAAACTGTTGAAATCACGCGAGAAAAAAAATTGAAGCAGTTTTTAGGTCAAATTTCGGAAAACTCTGAAAAAAGTATAAAAATTGACATATCTCCTAAACTATAAAACTTTAGCCATAGAAAGTAAGGTTCAATAATTAGCAAATGACCTCCTCTATACGCCTATTAGCTATGGCGGGTTCAGTTCCAGTCACCCTGTATATAGATTTTCAAATTAGTTAGTTTGAGATGCAACTCTTAACGTTAAAAATTAAATAACCTTTGTTTTGTCTTTTTATTGCGGAAGAAGAAAAAGCTCACCGCCACTTTATCTTTCCATTTCTGATGGCAGTCAATTCACCTTTTGTTTCTGGAGCTTAAAGCCCTACTCAAGTCGTAAGCTTATAAGTTCGCACGTACAAAGCTTAAGGAAAACTGAAAGTACCCGCTTCAAAGTAGTTCATTAATCACCACAAAGTGAGTCTAAGAAAGATATATGAGCGAGTTCAATGTGCGTGTAAGATTTATTTTATACCGCTTGTTTGTATTTTATTTTGCAGTAACAACGTTGTTAGGTGAAGGTAGAATAGGCTTGGATTATTTTTGTTTCTGTTTCTTACCTGTGCATAATATTGAACAAGGCTAGTTTCCTAAAAAAAATTTTTTAGTCCGTCAATTTTAGTACAAAACAATATTGGACACGTATATTTTTAATGGTCAAATAATTACAAAGTTATAGTGCATTGAAGTTCCGCGCGACGTCACAAAGTGCTGCACTTTTACGCACTCACTGACGTCACGGGCCTTTTCTTTAGAACTTTGGCACGCTTTATCTCTTTACATTTTCATTAGTTTTAAAAAGTGAAAAATACGTGTCGAGTAGTTTTTGATAAGCTAACTGACGGACTAATTAAAACTCTTGCTTTTTTACCCAGGAAACATCCTTTAGAAGTGCGAATAATTCAGATTCTTAGATTCCATTACATAGTTAGTAACATACACAACGACCTTATAAAAGAGTGTTAAAAAGCGGGAGATTGTCTCCACTACAGGAGCTTCAGCCAAATGACGTCCACTTCTGGACAAAGGCCTCCCTCAAGGATTTCCATAACTACCGATGCAGCCCGCATCCAGGAACTTTCCGCAACCTTCACCAGATCGTCGGTCCACCTAGGCCCACGGCCACCACCCACACTACGGCAGTGGGCGGGATAGCTCGTAGAGCTGATGGCCGCTGGGGCAGAAAAGTTCTCGAGTGTTCATAAGTGCCACTTGTGGTCTAAACTGAATAAATATTTTTGATTTTGATTTTGATTTTGACCATGAGACGAAAGGAGCGCAATCCTCTCTAATTTACCAGAAGCAAATGAAGGATTTGGCCTACACTCCCCACGCTGGCCAGACGGGTTGGGGAGGCCTGATGTTCGCATGTTTGTCCCTTAGTCGCCTCTTACGACATCCACGGGAAGAGTGGGACAATTCTATTATACTCTGCTAGAACCACATGGCTATTATCTTTTATCAGAAGGATTGGGGAAGCCATCAGGCCTCTTTGAGATGTTTAGTACCTAGCCGCATCAATACTTAGAACTATTTTTATTTTAAATACTGTAAACCCTTGAAAAAGAAGCTGACAATAGTGACTGAATTTCCTGCGCTGCTTCTTTTCAGCACTGGACAACACATGGATGAGACATGCATGGCGCTTGCAACAGTGCTGAAATGTCGGAAACTCAAAATTAAGGTATATGGAAGCAATCCCTTCAGTAATAATAATTATGGACAATGTATTATCCCGAAGCAGTGGTAAAGTTAATTCCCGGTCGTGTAAAAGTGCTTTTTAAAAGCCTAAGTACTTGCAAAAATGAGTTTTTGAGTTCGCCCGCATTCACAAATGATGCTTGCTTAATTGAAGCAACAAATCGATCGCACAACGTTGAATAGAGCTCTGTGATTGGTTCGTGTGTCACCCTGTGCGTTCACGCGCACTGTGAGACCTCATAGTAATGCCTGCGAATAAGAGCGTTAGTCTTCTTTTAGACATCTATAGGAAGTGTTTCAGTGTTATCAAGACTGCCGCAACCACACAGCTATTAATAAACATATCAACAAATTCAAACAGTTATTATTGCAATAAACTAAAGTGTAATTGCTATTACTGCTAGATAGTGCCATTAGTTGCCAAGCAACGCGCCAGATGGGAACCACCATGTGGGTTGACATGGATGCAGTAACAGAAATGGATATGGTGTTGGAATAAGAAATCCCATTGAGCTACTAAGATAAGGGCAACCTACTACTACACTCGCGAGCAAAACTATGGAATCACTTACATGAAGTTGTTTCCACGCGAACTTGTGTACTAACGAATTTGTTAGTAACAAAAAAAGTGGCACCATTTTAAAGATTAAACTTTTATCTTTAAATTGATACCAAATTCATTTAAATCACACCAGTATTTAAAAAAAGATATCCCGGCTGATGTGAAGAAGTAACGAAAAAGACATGTATGAACTGTTTGATACGTCGCGAGTTGCGGCCTATTTACCCCCTATAAAAGCACGCGTTTTTAGATTTTTGCTTTCATACGTTGATTCATACACATCTCCGCTTCTTTTGACACTTTACCTGGGATTCTACACCTTCAGAAGCAGCACAAATCGTTGCACTATTGCAAGAAAGGCTCAGCCAGCGGGCTGCGCACGTCAGCGCCACATAAGCCAGTCCTGGGTTTCGAATGTTTCAAGACGCTTTCGGGAGATTAGTGGCTTTATCCCGAGACCAAGTTCTGAACAGCGCCGGTGCACATCGCAGAGGGAAGACCGTTTTTTCATGTCAACCTCTCTATGAAATCGTCATTTGACTGGAATCGATGTCCATCAAGAGCTCAGAAATGTTCGTAAGATAGCTGTTAGCGAGTGGACAGTTCGTCTAAGATATAAGCAATAGAATTTGACTCCAAAAAGGCCTGCCACAGGCTCGAAACTGACGGCAGGTCACCGATAAGCACCCTTTCAATTTGCTCGTACACATCTCGATGGTAAGGCGAGTAATGGAGGCGAGTTCTGTTCTCCGATGAATGCAAACTGTGTTTGCAGGGCAGCAGTCGAAGAGGTCGGGTTTATAGGCGGCCTGAGGAGCGATTTCTGCAGTGCTGGTTCGCTGAAACAGTGGCTTATGGGGGTGGCTTGCTCGACTTAACATCGAGATGTGTACGAGCAAATTGAAAGCGTGCTTATCGGTGACCTGCCGTCAGTTTCGAGTCTGTGGCAGGCCTTTTTGGAGTTAAATTCTATTGCTTATGTCTTAGACAAACTGTCTACTCGCTAACAGCTATCCTACGAACATTTTTGAGCTCTTGCAGGACGTCGATTCCAGTCAAATGACGATTTCATAGAGAGGTTGACATGAAAAAACGGTCTTCCCTCCGCGATGTGCGCCGGCGCTGTTCAGAACTTGGTCTCGGGATAAAGCCACCAGTCTCCCGAAAGCGTCTTAAAACTTTCGAAACCCAGGACTGGTTTATGTGGCGCTGACGTGCGACAGCCCGCTGGCTGAGCCCTTCTTGCAATAGTGCAACGATTTGTGCTGCTTCTGAAGGTGTAGAATCCCAGGTAAAGTGTCAAAAGAAGCGGAGATGTGTATGAATCAACGTGTGAAAGCAAAAATCCGAAAACGCGTGCTTTTATAGGGGGTAAATAGGCCACAACTCGCGACGTATCAAACAGTTCATACATGTCTTTTTCGTTACTTCTTCACATAAGCCGGGATATCTTTTTAAATACCGGTGTGATTTAAATGAATTTGGTATCAATTTAAAGATAAAAGTTTAATCTTTAAAATGGTGCTACTTTTTTTGTTCCTAACAAATTCGTTAGTACACAAGATCGCGTCGAAACAACTTCATGTAAGTGATTCCATACTTTTGCTCGCGAGTGTATAACTACCTAAAGAAATGTTTATTGAAAAGCAAAAAAAAAATCAATAAAAGGTATACTTTTACACAATCGTTCATGGCCGTGGTGGAAAAAATCCTTGGGGAGAGGCCATTCATTGTCCAGCAGTGGACGTCTTTTTGCTGAAACAAAAGACCTGGCCGTATGTTAGTCCCATTGAAAAAAAGCATTTGAGAAGAATTTATTTACGATTTTCATTTGTTTTTTTATATCTTTATCCCTACTTCCCTACTAATATTAAAGTACGTACAAATTCGAAAGTACCTCAGTCAGTCTGTGTGGCTTTCACGCCTAAACCACGAAACCGATTTCAATGAAATTTGGCATAGACATAGTTTGAGTCTCGGGAAAGGACATAGGATAGTTTTTATTCCGGTTTTTGAAACAGGGACGCGCGCGATAAAGATTTTATGTAAAGGTCAAAAGTTCACACATGCGATGCCGCGGGCGATAAGCTAGTTTTAAATAAGATAGGTAACATTCAGAATCCATAATGTTTACTAGTATACTTATACTTTTCCATGTAAAATAAACCATGTTTTAAAACAGGGTTTAATCCCGTCTAATGTCCAGTTTAAACTTCCAACAAAACTAAATATCTGCTAAGTCCACATTTCTTAGCTCCAAGTAATATCACACGCTGAGCGCAAAATTTAGTTCGTCTATTGGAGAGAACATTTATGTGACATTCGCACAATTTCTCCAATATCGCGAGTCATACATCAAGTCAGAATACACTAGCTTTTGCCCGTGACTTCACCCTCATATGTTTGGTCTATTACATAAAGAAATTAAAGCGCGCGTGTCTATTTTTGAAAACAATGATAACAACTACTCTATGTTTTTGCTAAAAATAAATAATAAATAAAATGAATAATAGAGCTGAGTTTTAAAATAGCTATACATACTATGCTATACTGACGACCTCATAAAGGTAGCAGGAAGGCGCTGGATGCAGGCCGCTACCAACCGGTCATTATGAAAATCATTGGGGGAGGCCTATGTTCAGCAGTGGACATCTTACGGCGGATGATGATGATGATACTATCATACACTTATACCTCTACTATCTTTGTGTATCCACAATGCAGAAGCTTGGCCTGCATCTCCTTGATGGAAAGTGATGAGGGAAGTCGAACCTTAACTTCGAACTCCTTTTATGTTCTTCTGATTAATTTCGTTGCGGGTCCAATGACAGTTTAACTTTCCCCCGGGACAAACTTGACCTTCACTGGTTGGGTTATTGGCGGTCAAGCTGTAGATCCTGGCTACACAGGAGTTGCAGTGGTGGGTAAGAGATGTGGGAATAGTCCCGTTATGGCGACAGACTTAAGTAAGATGGTGGTAGCTAGTCAGGCTGACTTAAAACAAGCCAATCGAGTAGAAAAAGGAATTTGGTACCACTGAGACCCTAACCCCAGACCTCTGAGAAAGCATGGCTGGTTTTATCCTGATTTTCAAACTAATTTCTATACCAAACCTTAATCTGTCCAATATTTTGACTGTAAAAATGTTACAAACAGACAGAATTCCTTTCGCATTTAAGTAACATAATAATAATAAAGTGTGGATTCTTAGTCTTCACCAATATTCCCATTCATACATCAAGCTATATTATGTGATATATCACGCTCCTAGAGCCGAACGAAGGTAAAAATTATGTGACTCTCATATTGTGCGTAGCAATATTGATATTAGATCGCAAATGTGAGTGGTTGGAGAGTTTGACTGTTCAACCTAGGTCGGTTTGGTTTTCAGGTAAGACACATAAATTGAAAATGTTTATCGTTCGTTTCAGTCGAATGATGCCCACTGCTGAACATAGGCCTCCCCTAATGACTTCCACATCGTCCGGTTGGTAGCGGCCTGCGTCCAGCGCCTTCCTGCTACCTTTATGAGGTCAAAGGTCATTACGGGACAAACTTGACCTTCACTGGTTGGGTTTTTATTGACGGTCAAGGTGTAGATCCTGGCTACACAGGAGTTGCAGTGGTGGGAAAGAGAGATGAGAATAGTCCCGTGGTTCCGTTTATGAGGTCGCCAGTCCACGTTGTGGGTGGATGGCCCACACTGCGTATTCCGGTACGTGGCCTCCACTCCAGAACCTTGCTGCCCCATCGGCCGTCAGTTCTGCGTACTATGTGCCCTGCCCATTGCCACTTCAGCTTGCTAATCCGTCGGGCTATGTCAGTGACTTTAGTTCGTTTACGGATCTCCTCATTTCTGATTGCTCGTACCACAGATCACAGAAACTAAAGGGAGATGTGACAAGGGGGTGGGGTCGGTGTCGCAGCAATATGCCCAAAAACAGAACACATTCATAATGTAAACAGTTTACATTGCTTGCGTAGTACTATTATTTTTCGAACGTTGAGTACTGATACTGCAGTGGATAATGAGCACATATTTTTGTTGCTTTGTCGTGTTGTGTCAATTTCTAATGCGACATTGAGTTTTGAACTCAGCGCATTAGTTGGCATCTCTCTATATTTCTATGGCTCGTATATTTAAATGTTACTGTTTATTTTTTCGTAAAACTGGAGTGGACATTTTCATGTTCATCCCACAGCCTCATTTTCCGCATATCTGTACAGCCTCACCCTAAAAATACATTTTAAATTAAGCACAGGACACCTTTGAGGTGCTTACACACTAGAATAATATTATACTGTCATTTTAAGTCCATATTTTTTAACACTGTGATCGTCGCGTCCTATAAAACTACATATTTACTAAATGGTGTTGTTGATCAAGCCAATGCATGCAATATCTATAAAACTATAACTTTTTTAATTATGTATAGGTATGGGTTTTACATACATAGGTATTTTAAACCTTTCAAACAAAAATAACTCATAGTATTTGAGGACTCACAGTACGCGTGGTTCATTGGTTCATGTGTCACCCTGTGCGTCCCACAGGGTGACACATGAACCAATCTGAGTTTGTTCCGGCGTTTCTTCTCAGCACTTGCCATATGTTTGTCTCGAAGCGCTGGTAGGGCCCAAAAGATAGGGAGACATGTGAAGTGCCCCATAAGGGCTACCTTTTCTTTTTTTGTTATTTTCTATTGACGTTCATAAGTGCCACTTGTGGTCTAAACTGAATAAATATTTTTGATTTTGATTTTGATTTTGAATCACATAGCTCTATTCAACGCTGTTCGTTCGATTCTCTGCTTCACTTAAGAAAGCATCCTTTGTGACCAAAATTCATTTGGGAACTACAAAAACACGTCATTATACATACGCAAAGCTAATAGAGTTTTGAAAACTCAAATCTCTCTCTAATTGACAGCAAACACTAAGCTCTACCGAATACCAGAAAATAAGCTCCAAAGAATATGTATAACTTCTAATCATTCTCATGTACCTTCATAATGTTACACGCGAATGCTCCCAATGTCCAAGCACCTTTATCTACGAAGATGGTATCAGAGAAATAGAAATTATAGTCCCATTCCTTTAAATTAACTGTCCTCTCCATTTCCAATTAGGGGACTTTAATGTTTTATTATTTTATTCCTACCGTCTTCTTGTAAAGGGACATTTCAATTTGAAGCACTTATCTTAATGCTTACGTAAGATTTCTGAGGGCAAAGACTTTTCAAGACGCATAGTCAGCCTCAAATAGTTCGTACTATGCGTTCGCTTTAAGTTTGCCGCTAGCGATAGACGTCACTCGAAGGGAATCGTCTACAACTTTATCAAACTATATTGAAAATATTTTTTATTTATATTATTGATAAAAATTGTGTTTTTGCGTAAAATAAGACACATTAATTGCGTTTAATCACTAACTAATTGCGTTTAATCGCGGTTGGGGGAGGGGACGCGCATTCCACGGACGGGCAAACTTAGCGCGAACGGGCAGTAGGTATACTTCTTGCAACTCAGGAAGACGAATGAGCTTTACTTGTGTGTGTGTACATGTACATGCACAAAACGTATGATGTGAGTGTTGATGGACAATCATCAAAACTTTTGAAAAGCGAACAGTAGCGAGCCACCACACATGTAAAGCTCACTCGCCTTCGTGAATTGCAATAACTATACACAAAGTAGCCAATATGTTCGCAACACGTCTTTGTCACAATTGGATTAAGGTTGTGCGTTTGTTCCTACAGGGATATCCTGTTTTTTACAGGATCCCGTTTGAGTTGCACCACCTAACTTTAATAACTATAACCGGTGTGTTTTATAAGGAGTTTGACAGATTTTTGACGTTTATTAAAGTGACCCCTATAAAAACAAAGGGGTCACTTAAAAATGAGGAATTAATATTGAAAATGGGCATAAGTGTTTTAATATAACGTTTACACGTACTACATCCCATTTGCAGTCCCGCAAATTTTGCGCGATCCTGATTTATGGGATTCAAGAAAACTGGATTGCCGTAGGAATAAGGAACAAGTCAACAATAAAGAGGAAAGATCCGATTTTTTGTTTTTTTGAATTGAATAGGCTTCAAAACTACTGAACCGATTTGAAAAATTCTTTCACCAATAGAATCCTGCATTATTTTTGATGAACACAGGCGGTACGAGATTCGCCGGGTCAGCTATTTATTTATACACGGACTCTATAATAAATTTTATGATGACATCAAGCCTATGAACGCATTTCTAACTTCTGTAGCACGTTCGTAGACTTCGTAACGCGTCTAAAGCTTTCGTAGTAAATTCGTAGTCGTCGTAACGGATTCGTAGTTCTCGTAGCATATTCGTAGCTTCCATGAAAAGCATTCTACATAAAATTGTAAAGTCCGTCAATTTATAAATAACGCGTGAGATAATAAACAGTGGGATAGGATTGGTTAGATTAGAATCCAACTACGTCATAATATAATCTGACAGAATTGATAATCTTACGGTAACACACTCATATTTGTTTTACGTTTTAAGGATGTAGCACACTTATCATCCCGGAAAAGGATCGTATCCTTATCAACTCGAGGCAGTCAGTATTCTTTGTATTTTTTTTATGTGACAGGAGGCAAACGAGCAGACGGATCACCTGATGGTAAGTGATTACCGTCGCCCATAGACACCCGCAGACCCAGGGGCGTTACAGGTGCGTTGCCAGCCTTTAAGAGCGTTTACGCCGTTTGGCGCAAAAACAGTACTTTTTCAACCCGTTACAATCATTAACCAGTTAGTTACATTACAAATATGTTATAGGCATAAATAATTAGGCAATTTCGTCGTCTAAATAGTTAGTTGAGAAAATATATCGATTAGTATGGTATTTAAGAATTCTATCAAGATAAGTCCACACAGGTTTTCAAATTTCCACTTTAGCGTCGGTTTACAAGCAGAAATTTTTATAAAACATACTGTGAGAACGATATAAAAAACATTTATATCTTATAGCATAGGTCCTTAGGCAAATAGTTAATTGAGAAAATTCTTAGATTTAAGCATTTTACAATAAGAAATCACAAATTCAAAGAACGCGAAATACCCAAAAATCAAAGTGAGTTTTACACCATTATTCTTCTTTAATTCAACATAAAAATAGCTTAATATAATAAAATAACATCTTCATTAAAATATTTACTTTGAAACGATATATAATTCATTGTTATTGTTTTGCTATAAACATTTAAAAAACGCCGCGCGCGAATCATTTCCAATGATGCCCCTTGAAACGCCGCGCTTCGCGTAAACGCTCTTAAGGCGATTAGAGTCCTCAATGACCTTGGGCGTTTGACCTTCACGCCGCGAGCAACACCCGCGTACCCCGCACCAAAAACTCCGATTTGACACCGATCAAAAATACACGGGCATAGGTAGATACAGAATAGAAGCTCTTTCTTCATACATTACTGCCTATTATTTTAAACTTAAATTGATGAACCTTGATGTCGGTGTCATTTAACTCAGGCGTAAAGGTATTAATAAAAATAACAAAATCCATGAACATTTTGTACGGGATAAAATTTTATTTTATTTTTCGTAAATTTAGCCAAAGAAAAAATTCATTTTGATCGCTAATGTCAGTTTGTAGCGAGTGACACAACCTCCCCGTCTGAAGGCCAGCGGCCGACTGCCGCCCGCACCCCGCGAAGGCCCCCTCAACAGCAAAACGTTCGGAATTTATCAAAAGTAAAATTTATGAATGAAAGTAATGTTCGATTGAAAAACGCAACGTGTCATTTAAAGATTAAAGAATTCCCAATCTATTCGTGCAAAAATCTTTTAAATTAACATAGCCGTTTTGGAGGAGTAGGGAATTTAAGTAAAAAATCGATGTCCCGTATTTATTTTTTTAATCCAAAACAAAGAAACGTAACGTAAATTCAAACGTCACAAATGTAGTCCTTGAACTGTTGTATCATATATTTTTTTCAACTATTTCTGTCCAGCAGTAAAAGAGGAGTAGGCTTTACAAAATGCCCATTTGGCGCGGATTGAGGACACTAATCGCCTTAAGGTGAAGATACGCTCTCTTCTTGAAAGCTTGCAGGTCGTATCCGTCCGGAAACACCGACGACAGTTCATTCCACAGTTTGGTTGTACGGGGCAGGAAGTTTCTAGAGAAACGTACTGTTGTGGACTGCCAACCATCTATGAAACTCCATACAGCAACGCACACTTATCCGCACCATAAAGTAAACGCCTCGCCTCGCGGTAGACAGCGCGCGAAAGGCAATACTGTGTTGATACCTTTCTGAATTGATAAGTCTGCTATGACCTGTGTGTTCGTCATTACTAATAATAATAGCGCAATGATAGAACATAAAAAATAAAAACGCTTATGAAATTCAACAGATTGAATAAAATTTCTTTGTCCCTTAAAATTTTCATAGTTTACTTAACTTGTAGATAGATAGAACAATTCATTGTACACATGAAAATAAAAAATATACACAAAAGAGTCGGCACAATTTGAGCGACTTATAAATATTAGAAAGAAATAACTTGACTATAGCTTTATTTCATTTTCATGTCGATTTCACCGTCGATAAAATGTCAACAAGCCTTCCTTTAGAGAAATAATAAACATTGACTTATAACCTGTCAACAGCCCAAAGATTATAATCTCTACTTCATTACTTTGTTAAACCAAAGCTTAGATATTATCAGATGGTTTTCGTGTATAATTTAGTGGTCGTTTGGTAAATTTGGTACACAAAATAAAGGCCTATAATGTGTGTGAATTACGCTCCTAATTACCCGACTGCGCCAGAAGGAAGGGTTATGTTTTTCGAGTGTATGTAATGTATGTATTAAATAAATAAATAAATAAATAAATAAATCTAGAAATAAATAAAATAAATAAATGTATATTTCTTTGGCACGGCATACAGCCTAAACGGCTTGACCGATTTTAGCGTGAGAGGTGTCGTTAGACTCGTCTGAATCGTGAGAGTGACACTGACATTAACTAACTAAGAAATTAACTAAAAATATAAAAACAAGAGCAGTTGGAGGCATCAATTACATATCACCAACAAAAAAATTTGTCATTGATGCCTCCGACTGCATTTGGGAACACGCTGTCTTGTTTGTTTTCGCAGTTGGGTTTTTTTTTAAGTCTGTAACTACTGTTAGCGGCCGGTAGATCTATTCTCATAAATAAAACACTGGATATTTAACTTTCACATTAAATTGCCTTATTTTAAAATACAATTCATCACTCAGCACAAAAGCGCGCGGAGTCGTCCGCGCGTCCCTCTAATCTGACGTTTCTGCTGTCATAGTGACATTATGTCAATGTCACTATGACAGCAGAAACGTCAGATTTCAGCAGTTCATTGGCTCTATTGATACCGTTATTTTAACGTTTTAGATTTTTCACAATTAGCACTACATTCTTTTGTAAGATAAAAAGGTTCTTTAAACAAACTATCCAGTGCCTACCAGCTACCTTTGTGAGGTCGTCGGTCCACCTTGTGGACGTCCTACGCTGCGTTTTCCGTGGCATCCACTTCATAAATCCATATAAAGCAATAAAACAGTTTTCCAAACACAAAAACATTTAATTCAGTACTAAACGTTACTAATTTGTTTTCCTCATCTAAATAACCTCTATCTTCACTGGAATCATAATTTATACCGGTTCATTTATTAAAATTAAACTCAGATAAACAAGGCTCGGAAACTACGTAATATTTCATCCTAAACAAAACGATTAATGAGATAATAATATAACTTCTGGGAATTGATTGCTGTGTTTATGGAACAAAGAAATAATATCGAATGTTTTTCCTTATAGAATACTAGCAGCCGCCCGCGACTTCTTACGCGTAGATCCCGTTTTACCCCCTTAGGGGTGGAGTTTCGTAAAATCCTTTCTTAGCGGATGCCTACGTCATAACATCTACCTGCATGCCAAATTTCAACCCGATCCGTCCAGTGGTTTGGGCTGTGCGTTGATAGATCACTATGTTAGTCAGTCAGTCAGTCACCTTTGAGTTATCTGGGGGCACGGCAGTGCCCCCACCAAGTCGAGCAGAAAAGCGGCACGGCCGTACCATCCTTTTCTCGAAGCAATTCAGGTCATTTTCGACCGCCTGTAACTTCGTTGTGGATAAAACTAGAAGGCTGAATTTTCATTAGCTATGCAGGCATTGTAAAGACACGGTATATTTAAAATTTCATTCAATTTGAACCAGTAGTTTAAGAATTATAACGGGTCAAAGTTACTTAATTTTGTCACTCACTGACTCACTGACTCACTGACTCACTGACTCACTGACTGACTCACCGATCATCAAAATTCTAAGGCACTTCTAGCAGACCTAGAAGCTTCAAATTTGGAATATAAGTAGTGTTTGGTGTATGAATCAAGGAAAAACTAAAATATTTGGGGGCACGGTAGTGCAACCGCCAAGTCGAGTAAAATTTTTCAATTTCGGTCCAGTTTTCTAGATACATAACTGCTGTCTACAAAATACAAAAAGAAATGAGATCCCATCAAAAACAATACTTGTCAAAAAAACCAAGTCTCGCAACTCAGTTGTTCTACGGTAAAAAGTTGTGAGATCCATGTAATACCAAGTCCAGGCCAGGAAATCTTTAACGTTTTACATAAATATATTGACTTGGCCGTCGCATGAAAACACGTGTAAATTAAATTATTTAGTGCGATGGCCAAGTCAATAATTTATGTAAAACGTTAAAGATTTCCTGGCCTGGACTTGGTATTACATGGATCTCACAACTTTTTACCGTAGAACAACTGAGTTGCGAGACTTGGTTTTTTTGACAAGTATTGTTTTTGATGGGATAATTATTATCATATTTAAATGTATTAACTCCTTGGGCCCTGGAAGAGACCGCTTCCTAGCGATAAGAGCATCAAAATGTGCCGTTTCGATTTCTTTCTTTCATGTGCCTATTTAATGTTGTGTCTTTCAAACTTTTTTACTCGTTTATCTAAACCCTATATCCAGTATCCCACAAAACTGGACTGACGGATCGGTTTTTCGCGGGACACTGCAAACGGGACGTTCAAATCGAGTACACGTCTACTAAACGGAGTCCTGCAAAAAACATTTCCGCAAAAACGGGATATCTCCGTGGGAAGCCCCACTCATTGTGGTTAACTTTCTACGAACAAAAACAAACCTATTGGAAACAAAATCATTATGATGTTCATAGCAGACTTATCAACTCGGAAGGAGATCAACACCGTATCGCCTTTCGCGAGCTGTCATCGTCTTTCGCGAGCTGTCATCGTCTTTCGCGCGCTGTCAATCACGCGGCGTTTACGTTAAGATGCGGATAAGTGTGCGTTGCAGTATGGAGTTTCATACAAAGAATACTGACCGCCTCGTGTTGATACGGTTACGATCCCTTTGGTTGATAACTGACCCATAAATGCTACGTCTTTTTATTAAGTCAAGGATATTCCAACTAATCAATAAACAAACAAAAGCCAAATACATTTACGAGGGTCGTTATGTCAGTACAATAACTTATTTACTTTATGGCATATTAACTTTACATCAAGAACGATTCCGTTATGGATTTAACCCTATGTAATGGCCTATTTTACATATTGTGCCATGCCATCAAGCCTCGTCATAGCTAAAACAAAACGGTTTCTAAATCTATATCCAAAAAGCGAAAGGTCACTGACTGACTCACTCATCACGAAAGCTTAGAAACTACAAGTGCTAGGAGTCTCAAATTTTGCATGGGGGTTCCTTTTAGAACGTAGGTGCTAGTGAGCACCTACGTTCTAGACGTGATTATGCAAAATTCAACCCCTAAGGGGGTAAAACGAGATCCCCGCGTACGAAGTTGCGGGCGGCCGCTAGTAAAACGGCCATGTATGTTCTCTGCTCATGCGGTCCGCTTATGAGCAAAAGAAGTATCCATCTCGGGCGACACATCATGCACCCGGATGAGATAGCAGATATCACGCTCCAAAGAATCTGGAAATTTATAGACTCAACGGGACTAAGCAGTAAACTCTAAACACAAGGGCTGCCACAATAGATCAAACCTGGTCGAGCTGGCGTAAATGAAGGCCCAAAAAACCAATAATAATAATAGTAAATAATAGTCATGTTAGCTAAATAAGGTTGTGCTCCTACATTGGAGACAAAATGACCTGACGATGAATTTGAACTGGCTGTGTTTTCTGGGCTGTGGGCTGATGACTGTAACTGATCATTACAGAGTTATAGCCGTGTTATAATAAAACGGCCATTATAAACCTTTCAGAAGTAAACTCACTTGTTTTATTGCCCGCTATTAAGAACGTTTGTAGATTAATAAAAAATAAGTTTGTTAAGAAACAAAGTAGAGACACCAGACGCCTCTCAATAGAGAGACACCACTAGTCAAATGGTATACTTTTTATGAACCCTCAAAACAACTACTAACTGCTGACAATAGTGACTCACGCCCGTATTCTCAAACATTACTATGAGGTCTCACAATGCCAATCATCATCATCATCATCTCAGCCATAGGACGTCCACTGCTGAACATAGGCACGGTAATAATATCATACAGTATTATAACTTCATATAAACCGACGAAACGCGAGCTTTCCTTCGAATTTCAAATCTCGGGACGCGGTCGAAATCCAAAAGTTAGGGTTAGGGGTGTCGCGAATGTGCCGAACAGACGTCGATGGCCTAGATAGTGTTGAAAATGACTAAGGTGATTGAATTTGACTACCGTCATTTACGGTCAACTTTTTCAAATACAAGTTATTAACAGTCAAAAATGGTCATTTTCAGTCAGTTTGATTTGAAATAAAAATTATATTGTATTAAACCAGCTTTTGCCCACGACTTCATCCGCCTGAAATTAAAGTAACAGGTCATTAAGTACTCATTATGATTAGTAGATTCAAAATTATTTTAGTATATTTTTTAAATTAAATCTACTAACACAAAACAACACGCATTTTTATCCTATTCCATTCACAAAGTATTTTGTTTGTCTAAAAAAAAAAAAACACAAAACTAGATAGAAATTCTAAGTAGACAGATATAATTAGAATGGGTACTGTAGGTGGCCAGCCCTATCGCATGTTGTCATACCGTGACGTACCACGGGGCTGTTGACATTTATTTAAAAAATATGGCCGAGTTGGAATACTGTATAGATAGTATTACCGTGACATAGGCCTCCCCCAATGCTTTCCATGTTGCCCGGTTGGTAGCGCCCTGCGTCCAGCGCCTTCCTGCTACCTTTATGAACCAATCACAGAGCTCTATTCGTGCGTATTCTGTGCGTTGGATTTGCTGCTTTACTTAAGCAAGCTTCATTTGTGAATACGGGTGTGAGTTTCTTGCGCTGCTTCTTCTCAGCACTGGCCCATTTATTGTCCCGAAGCAGTGGTAGGGTTAATACTGGAACGTTTAAAAGTGCTTTTTAAAAGCCTATTTGCAAAAATAAATTAATGTCAATCGCGAGGCGAGGCGTTTACGTTACGATGCGGATCTGTGCGTTGCAGTGCGATCCCTTTCCGGGTTGATAAATAAGCAACGTCCTTATCATTCTTCCTTTCACTCATAAAATGTATTTCTTCAATACCCCGCTTTACAACAACTTGTATGTTTTCATTATACTTGCTTGATTAAGCGAATTCATAATTGCTTAACATTTCTACGCAAACTAAACAGTTCTAAACAAACAACTATTGCGCAAAACACTTACACAAACAGTGCTAGTACACAGCTGCGAACAATAACGTCATAGTGAAATGGAAGTGGTAATACAAGTTTGTTCTAAGAGCCAAAGCACACGATGCATTGCGTTGTAGAGGCGGTGCGACGCCGGAGCTGTGACGCTGCGTCGCCTTTGTAGAAATATCTGTGGCGGGCACACGAGTGGTGCGGCGCCGCAACGCATCGTGTGTTTTGGCTCTAACTCGTAGTAAACACGTCATCTAGAAAGTTTAAAAAACATATTCATCATCATCATCATCATTTCAGCCATAGGACGTTCACTGTTGAACATAGGCCTTGCCCAATGCTTTCCATGTTGATCGATTGGTAGCGACATAACATATTATGAAACATATGAAAAACATATTCGTTCGTTCGTTTCAGCCAAATGACGTCCACTGCTGGACAAAGGCCTCCTCCAAGGTTTTCCACATATTATTCAAATACAAATTCATTCTTAGGTAGGCCATTTTCAGGGCTCTTAAATACACGTCCCAAATATAGCTTGCCCTACCACCATTTCGGGACAATATATTGGTGCTGCGAAAAAGTGGTGGAAGAAATCTTCATCAGCTTTCCCAGCCTTATATTTATTTTATTCCGTCCATTCAAATCCATCCACACTAAATATTACGCGAAAGAAAATTTATATGTTTCTGCTACCTTTTCCGAAGTAACCAATTTGGATACAGTTTGGTATAAAAACATTATGAGACCTGAGTGCCGGAGCAACTGCACTCAGGAGGATTAGATAAGTGCTGCTGACAACGCCACTCTTGTGGCGGAGTTTTGGACTGACACTGTGTAGGTTTGTTGTCGACACGAAAAGAAGAAGAAAATAATATTAAGGAAATATATTACTATTCTATTTTACTATGGTAACTCTCAGTTGCGGATGATGATTACGTAAGCTAAACCGTACAATCGTACCACGTGTAAAAGACAATCTCTGTAAATTATTATACTGAAAAAACAAGATAAGACCAGGAAGCTGTGTCGACTTCACAAAATCTATATTTATTTATTTATAAACTAAAATGCTCATAAAATAAAAGCTACTCGATCAAATTAGATCAAATTTTTATGGGACCAAATGACAGCTATTTTGCATCGATCTTAAAAAATAATTTAGTAAATCAGATCAGAAACCCCCTCAAAACAAAACATACCAACCTCCTTTTTTAGAAGACGGTTAAAAAGCGAAAGGTCACTGACTGATTGACTGACTGACTGACACTCACTCATCACGAAATCTCAGAAACTACAAGTCTTGAGTCTCGAATTTTGCATGGGGGTTCCTTTTAGACCGTAGGTGCTCACTAAGACGTGATTTTCCAAAATTCAACCCCTAAGGGTAAAACGGGGTCCGCGCGTACGAAGTCGCGGGAGGCCGCTAATTCTTTAAATGTATAATTATTAATTAATTAAGATATAACTGACCCACTTTCGCCTTCAAATTAGCAGTTAATGTGGTTAACATCTCAGTCAAATATAATTACAAAGGGCCAGGCTGTAATTACATAAAATTAGTCTATATTTAGCAAGAGAAAGAACAACACCCTCAGATCATAGAATGGAATAGATGTGAAACGGGGGCGTGGCGCGTGTCTCCGCGATATGCCCAGAAACGAACATCGGCCGCGTAGCTAGGTTAGTCGCGATTCAGCCGTACTAAGGAAATGTTCTCCGATATTTTGGATAATGCGTCGTTACGTGCAATAAAACAAGTGAAACGAAGAACTACAGGAACAATGGAGTCATTTACTACATGTAAGTATTGCAAATCCATTGGTATTTTGCTTATAAATAAAAAAAACTAAACATTTTTACGAACGAATTCAGTGCCGTAACAGTTACTGCGATATCGAAATCAGTGGTGATAAAAATTCTAACACGCTTGTACATTGACGATTTAGTTAGCAACCACTTTATGTCATGCTCAACTACTGCGCAATGTATTTAATTTCTTCCGATATCCACTGTCGTGTGAAAATACACAGTACGGCCGCATGTGCCGGTCGTAACATAGTGCCGTGCTCGTGTTCTAATGCGGTTTCCTATTATCGATAAATAGAAGTAAATTATAATTATCTATTTTGTAATTTTAAATAAAAAAATGATGTGTTACTTGCGATTATAAGATTTCACAAAAAAATAATAACAGTAGAAGTAATTAGTAACTGTCAACTATGGAATTACTATAAGAGCTAGTTGAAAGCCTAATATAGGCATTATTTTTGATAAACATAATTATGCGGTACGCAGATCGCCATAATTAAAAAATAAATGCGTGATAGTAGTTAATAATAACGTATAATAATAAAAAGGTTTTCATACATAAGCATTTTGTGAAACCAGTTTCAAGCCTTGCCCCTAGCGATTTAAAGTATCGATATCTGGTCGACTCCATTTTATCTTTGTTCTCTCACTAGCGTTTTCTAAGTGTGCGTCACGTCACGCGGCCATTGATTGGCCATAAGGCACGCCTTCTGGCCAATCACAGCACTTTTAAACCGGTTGCACATGTTGTCGTAGACTCTCAGTCGCTTTGTTTTTACACAGTTGAATGTGTGTGTGGGAGCTGTGGTGGGGGAAATGTGGGGACACTGGTTCTCGTTGTAGTTACGCGCGACTTCATATCTATTCTCTTTCTATGATCTGAGACAACACCAGTTCACTTAAGTGTGATTAATCAAATCAGTAGGGTTCCCCAAGAGGATAAAAGATGGCGCTGCTCGTATATTAGATTACAATAGTGGGTGGTGTCATTTATTTAAGGAGGTAACAATTTATCAATTGTAATCAATATTTTTCTGTTTAAACTCTGAATTAAAAAAAGACAGTATTTTTTTGTGTTTGTTTTATTCTACATTAAACCTTGTGAGGCAGATGTTTATTTTTATGTTTTAAAGTAAATAGTCGAGACGAATCTCAACTCTTTTCGTTCATCATTTAATTTAATTCACATTTTTTAATGTTATTTTGTATGTAAACATTATTATTGAATTCCCATAATGGCTTATTAATATGCTTCATTAAAACGGTATTTGGCAACACATATAAACACTTTTAAAAAGGTAAAAAGATAATATTTTTCATTTTCCGACGTTTCAATGTGCTGTCTGTAATAATCTACAGGTAATATTTAACAAAATGTAGACGTATTGTGTTTAAAAACACGCCAAAATGTTTGTTAACAATTCTGGATACTAAACGGCGTCTAATTTCATAGGTAACACTTATTAATAGACGCCCTTCACAACCCACATGCCTAACGCCCGTATTCACAAACATTACTATGAGGTCTCACAGTGCGCGTGGACGCACTCAGGGTCACACACAAACATTACTATGAGGTCTCACAGTGCGCGTGGACGCACACAGGGTCACACACAAACAATCACAGAGCTCTATTCAACGCTGTGCGTTCGATTTGCTGCTTTACTTAAGCAAGCATCGTTTGTAAATACGGGCGTAAATCAGAATGTGTAGGACGAAATGTACGAGTAGAAGCAAAAGGATAGTAACTCAAAACAATCCAAAATTTCCAAGAAAGTTTCAGCCAGTCAAAACATCATCTCCAAATCAGACTCCATTTCTGAGAGCAAACAAACAGATTGAATGTTAATTACATTTCCCATGTAACAAATGTTTAGAATACACAATCTCATGATTTAATTTCATTGGGAATAGGAAAATTGAGAACTGATGGGTATATTTTTTGCAGTAAAATAGTCTTAGCAACCCTAAAGCTTCAGCCAAACCATCCAGTAAGGCCCAAAACACACGGTGAAACGCATCTGCAACTCAAAAGTAACTAGAAGTTGCAGTTGCGTATGACAGTGCGTTCTGAGCCTAAGCGTGCATAGGCCAATGACAGGACGCGCGTTCTGTCATTGGTCGCGCGTCCTGTCATTCATCGGGCGTCCTGTCATTCATCGCGCGTCCTGTCAATACAATATATCTCTCGTTGAATCCTACGGAAGTTTATTTTCCTAGGAAATTTATAAATTTACGGTTCTTGTTATTTTCCGGTGACATATCCACATTGATTCTCACACATCGCTACGTAGCTTAGGGGATCTATGTAGCTACCCTAGAAAAAGTATTTTCCAAAATTGTATTGTACTTTGTTTCTAAAACCAAAAAAAAAGTTTCTTATTTACACAAAAAGTTCGCTATTTTCAAATCTCTTTCACGACAATTCTCACCAAATATACAGCTACAATTTCCTGAGTGCCTCTATTGACAATCGCGAAGTACTTAAAATTCTGTCCGGTCACACCCAATTTGTCCGTCGATCCAATGCTGGGATTAATTTGTTTAGTGCCTAGGGTTGGCACAAAAAAAAAAATTTTTTAACCAAAAATAAAGGCGTATATAACGACCGGTCCTGCGCTGCCCGCATCCAGGCGCTTCCAACGACCTTCAACAATCTTTTGAAGCATGATAAAAGATTCCCAGAACATATACAGTGTGAGTCACGTTAAAGTGTACATATCAAAATAGATGAAACTAGAACTATTTTTATCGACAAAAAAGAGGTCAAAAAATTTTTTAGATTTTTTTTTAATTTTTTATAGAATTTTTTTTCTTCCAATTACTTATTGTAAAGAAAACGTAATAACTTTTCAACTAAGCGGTATATCCTGATAAAATAAAAACAGTAATAATGCTAAATAACAGGCAATACTAAAAAAATACATAAAATACACAAAAAATGCCAACAAATAATAAAAAATGATACTTTTTGAAAAAAATCTGCTTTTAAATTCGTGTTTTTTTGGTTATTTGATAAATTTCTCCAAAAAATGCCCCTATAACCGGAGGTTTTTATTACTTTGTATTATTCTCTATCGTATTATCTTTGTAAAACCAAAAATCGTATGTCTCTATTTAAAAGCAGATTTTTTTCAAAAAGTATCATTTTTTTATTATTTGTTGGCATTTTTTGTGTATTTTATGTATTTTTTTAGTATCGCCTGTTATTTAGCATTATTACTGTTTTTATTTTATCAGGATATACCGCTTAGTTTAAAAGTTATTACGTTTTCTTTACAATAAGTAATTGGGAGAAAAAAAATTCTATAAAAAATTAAAAAAATCTCAAAAAAATTTTGACCTCTTTTTTGTCGATAAAAATAGGTCTAGTTTCATCTATTTTCATATGTACACTTTAACGTGACTCACACTGTATATTTCCAAGTATTATAAATGTGAATTTCATCTGTCCTTTTATAGTTTTAGAGCGCTTTCACATTTAGGCGAATTACCAGCGCGATAAACGCGCTGCCGAAAATTTCATACTATGTGACAGCGGATGCATGCCTTCACATTATAAAAACGCCGCTGCCGCGCTGCTGTCGCGCTACTAACGCCCTAATGTGAAAGCGCTCTAAGACTTAGACCTAGGAAAAAACTTAGGATAGTTTTTATTCCAGTTTTGGAAGGGGGATAGGTACGCGCATGATGATGTTTTTCTGTGGCAGACCGAAAATCACGCGGGTGAAGCTGTTTTTTTGTTGCAAATTCACAATAAATTGGGACCTTTCCCACGGCAATTCAGTAATGCAGGATACCGCAAAACTGGACTGTTGTGTGAACACACTGAAACCCCAATATGTGTTGTATACTGTGAATGTCTTAAATGTGTGTTAACCTTTATCAATAAATAAATAAACACACATGTAAGGCTAAGTTGTATCACCTAACTATAACATAAACTTTAACGATAACCAGCGTATTTTATAAGGAGTTTGACAGATTTTTGACGTTTGTTAAGGTTAAACTACAACTTGGTGCAACCCAGCCCAAGTGTGTTTGAAATTCGAATTTCGAATACGAACGGAACGGTCTTTTTTCCCATACACTGCAAACAGGATGGTCATATGAATGATAGTAATCCTGTAAAAAACAGTTCCTGCAAAAAACGAGATATCTCCGTAAGAAAGATGTATTTATTGAAATAGATTAAGTTTAATAAGTGTTAAGTCAACACTCGCTATCGGCAACCCTATAACAAAGAGCAGTCCAACAAAATTGACTTTTCAAATTGATGGAACAAGTTTTGGCGTCCTTGGCCGTTAGAAGGCGCTATAGATCATTGTTTTATTGTTCTAGTGTCAATTTATTTAGACAGTGTACCTAATTGAGGCGCCATCTGGCGGAATACAGAGTAATTTTAGGCAAAATAATGAAGATACTGTATTTAATTCTAGTTTGTATTTCTCTTAAACGGCTAGCTAGCCGGAATTGTGTATTTCACACCATTCGCCAATAAAAAAGACACTCCATTCTGGTGTTAAAAACTTAATAAATTTATAATTAACTGTAAATTAAGATTTTTACTTGCAATGTATTCATCTCCACTTTACATGTAGGGGAGCTACCCTAAAAAAATTTTTTTTCTAAATTTTTTTCTACCATTTTGTCGGCGTGATTAATATACATAGCTCCACAAAATTACAGCTCTAATGCCAATAGTTTCTAAGCAAAACCTCGGACGGACAGACAGACAGACAGACGGACATAACGAAACTAAAAGGGTTCCTTGTCAGGACTACGGAACCCTAAAAATTGGCAAGAAACGTGACTCTATTAATTTCAGACCTCAAAATAATCCTAACGCATTCATAGCCTTTAAGCAGCCATTTTCCAAAATGGCAGCCAATAATCACGTTTAAAAAGTGATTTCACAAAGAAAATTGCCGGTCAGCTCGTGACTCAGAAAAACTCTTATTTCTTTTGGCACGTATCGACTAATTTCTTTCAACCTTTATTGAAGCTCGCTTAACGAACGTGAACAGACAGAACGACAGACGTGGGGGGGTGAGTTCAACCCCCTAACTTTCACCCCCAACCCCCTATCCCCTATGTATCGGTAATTGAGTCTTTGTCTCCATCCGTAGCTTGCAGTGTGACACCCCCCTACTAGAGGTTCGAAATCTATACTTCTATATTAATATTATAAATGCGAAAGTAACTTTGTCTGTCTGTCTTTCTTTCACGCCTAAATCACTGAACCGATTTTGATGAAATTTGGCATGGAGATTGTTTTTTTTTTTGTTTGAGTCCCGAGAATGGACATTTATGATAGTTTTTTTCTTGGTTTTTGAAACAGGGACGCGCGCGATAAAGTTTTTCTGTGACAGACAAAATTCCACGCGAGCGAAGCCGCGGGCGGAAAGCTAGTTACTAATAAATCACACCTTGAACAAAAACGTTATACTCAACACTAGCTTTCCGCCCGCGGCTTCGCCCGCGTGAAATTTTGTTTTCAAAAACCGGTATAAAAACTATCCTATGTCCTTTCCCGGGACTCAAAATATCACTATGCCAAATTTCATCAAAATCGGTTCACTGGTTTAGGCGTGAAAGCGACACAGACAGACAGAGTTACATTCGCATATAAAAAATTTGTAGGGATTTGTAATGTACCTACTCCTAACTACTGAAAAGCATGTAAATTGAAATGTTTTTCCAAAAGCTGCAGATGGGTTGCACAAATGTTACAAAATGTGTCAAACTCCATTACAAAACCGCCGGTTACCGTAACAGTTAGGTGTTGCAACCCAGCGTTATGCCCGTTTTTACCATCAATCCTTAATTTTTAAGTGACCCCTATTGAAACAAAATTCCTGTTGTGTGTTGCCATAGGGGTCACTTAATAATTAGGGATTGATGGTGAAAACGGGCATACAACTCTTATTTTGGTGAAATCCAACCAAAGCCCTCCAAACAAGTGGTACGGGCAATCAATTTGCGAACAAACGCGAGCTTTTACCCAAAGCTCTGTTGACACCCGACGAATTGACTGACGAATGGACTAGAAATGTAAGCTCATATTTGTAGCTTTTAAGCTCTGTGTGCCTACCATGAGTTTACGTTAGGTGTGCTCGCTAGCGACTGCGTAAAAAAATGACATTTAAATGTATGACATATTGTGCAGCGCCCCTAGCGGCTACTTTCAAAAAATAAAATCTTCATAGAATTTTTTGACGTATTCGCTAGCGAGCTCACCTAACGTAAACTCATGGTAGGCACACTGAACAGATTGAGTTTGAAGTGGTTTCGATTCATTAATATTATTCCGGGAACGCTTCTCTACGATCCTATTAAGTTATAATATTGTAAACAAAATTAATATGCTTAGCTTTCTCAGACTATTGCCCCAAAATAAGCTTTTTAGTTGATTATGTATTCGTACTCGTGGATCCCCTTTTTACCCCCTTAGGGGTTGAATTTTGCAAAATCCCGTCTTAGTGAGCACCTACGTTCTGACTAAAAAACCTCTATGCAATTGACACTCCTAGCACTTGTAGTTTCTGAGATTTTGTGATGAGTGAGTCAGTCAATCAGTGACCTTTCACTTTTATAAATTTAACTAGAGAATTATCTAATTATGGATTTCCGCAAAGTAACGTCTGATACTATTTATTATATTAAACATAAGTGTCGCTAGTGGTCTAAATTGAATAAAATATTTTTGATTTTGATTTTGAAACAGTAGACTGCAATTATGTGTTAATGATGATGATGGTGATGGACACTCTACTGAATTGACAGTGGGATACTTAGGCTGAGTTGCTCCATCTAACTTTAACCGTAACTATAACGAAAACGGGTGCTTTTTATATGGAGTTTGACAGATTTTTGACGATTGTAAAAGTTAAAGAAAGTTGGTGCAACCCAGCCGTAGCAACTCTTTCCGTCATAAAATAATATTCCCAAACTTGTGTCCACTTTAGAAAACAAATTAAACTTAATAAAATGACTCTTTGAAACAAAACAATAGATAAAATTAAATAAAGTCCCGAAAGTTTCGATTCCAAATAAATTAGACTTTGAATTGATTCAGAATCGCGTTACTTTTGAAATATTCTTCTAATTGAGTACTTTGATTGTTGAAATTTGGTTTTAAATTTCAATTAAGCTTCTTTGACAAAGAAAAAGGATGGTACTTAAAAGTTAAGATTATTTTCTTTTGAAAACAAGGGTTAAATCTTTTATTATATTGATTCCGTTCATCTCAGACCATACCACCTTAATTTCGAACTCCTCCTATCTTCTTCTGATTAATTTCGTCGCGGGTCCAATGACAGTTTAACTTTCCCCGGGACAAACTTGACCTTCATTGGTTGGGTTTTTATGGTGGTCAAGCTGTAGATCCTGGCTACACAGGAGTTGCAGCGGTGGGAACGAGAGGTGGGAATATTCCCGTTTTATCTGAGACCATTTACGTAACTTTTTGTGAACAAACATACATTTATGTTAGGGTCAACGCGGTCGCTATCAACCGCGAGGCGAGGCGTTTACGTTACGGTGCGGATTGGTGTGCATTGCAGNTCAACCGCGAGGCGAGGCGTTTACGTTACGGTGCGGATTGGTGTGCATTGCAGTATGAAGTTTCATACAAAGTCGGCCGTTTGGTGTAGTGGTTCGAAACGGACTACTATTCCGGAGGTAGCGGGTTCGATTCCCGCACAGTACAAACATTTGTGTGCATGAACATATTTGTTTGTATTGGACTGGGTGTTTTCTATGTATAATAAGTATGTATTTACAAAAAAAAAAGTATTTAAGTATGTTTATATCCGTTGTCTAGTACCCATAGTACAAGCTTTGCTTAGTTTGGGACTGGAAGCGCAGTGTAAAATGTCTAAGGATATTTATTTATTTATACAAAGAATGCTGACCGCCTCGTGTTGATACGGTTACGATCCCTTTCTGGGTTGACAAGTGTGCTACGTCCTTTAATGGCAAACAACTAAATATACAAAACTGCTAAGCATGACTCTTCAGTTTCCCACTAAAATAATCAACTAAGTTGGGTAAACTTCAAGCTCAATATTAATTCTACGTAATCAAAACAATTACTAACAAACAAGTGAGTTTAATTAACTTATTTGTTTCAATCAAGTAACTATTTACAAGTTAAATCTATACTTAATAAAGCTGAAGAGTTTGTTTGTTTGGTTGAACGCGCTAATCTCAGGAACTACTGGTCCGATTTGAAAAATTATTTTTGTGTTGGATAGCCCATTAACCGAGGAAGGCTTAAGGCTATATAATATCACCCTACAGTCAATAGGAGCGGAGCAGTAAAGAAAAAAGTTGCAAAAACGGGAAATATTATCCAAATTATTTTCACGCGTTCAAAGTCGCGGGCACAGCTAGTTATTTGTACATAAGTTTGTAAATACGGCTTCTTGTTTTGTATTTTACCTGGATTTCTAGGAAAGCTGGCTTACCTGAAAAGATGGAGTTTATATGTTAATAAGTAGAAATACAAATTAATGTACATAAATTTACGTAATAAACTACTGCCCTAAACACAATGATAAGGAATGAAGGCAACTTAATTTTTTTGGTTGGACTTTCAGGGTCGAGTTTAAGTTACTCATTAAAGTAACACAACAATTTGACTTGAGTATGTAACCTATGTATTGTTCTTGCAACTCACGAAGGTGAATGAGCTTCACTTGTGTGTGTACGTGTACATGCACACAGCAATAGTGTAATGTCTATCAAAACTTTTGAGAAACGAACAGTTAGGCCAGTAGAATTAAACACAAAAATGAATTAAATCGGATATAATTCCTGCTAAAAATTTTAGTGCTTTGATGGCTTCATTAGTTGCCCATAAAGACTCTCCTAGGTTTTCGACTTCGACGGAGTTGTGCTTAAGTGGTGGGGGCCCCCGAAAGGGGCGCTTTTTCGGTTTTCCGGTTATACCGCGTAAAGGACTTACCCTATCGAAAAGTGGTCTTCCTGACGGTTGAAGGGCATTTAATCCTGCATTAAATAAGACCAAATTCATACGATACGCTGGATACGCTGGTTAAGGCGACCCTTTATAAGGCTTGGGAGCCTACGGGTGACGAGCTATTGGACGTGGAGAGGGTCATTAATTATACACATATTTTCTACTTTGCCGAACATTTGCACGAGAACGGTTTGTTCAAAACATATGAATTTGGTCTTATTTAATGCAGGATTAAATGCCCTTCAACCGTCAGGAAGACCACTTTTCGATAGGGTAAGTCCTTTACGCGGTATAACCGGAAAACCTAAAAATCACTCCTTTCGGGGGCCCCCACCACTTAAGCACAACTCCGTCGAAGTCGAAAACCTAGGAGAGTCTTATTGGGCAACCAATGAAGCCATTAAAGCAATAAAATCTTTTGTAGAAATTATTTCCTATTTAAAATCTAATTCTACTGGCCTAAGTAGCGAGCCACCACACATGTAAAGCTCACTCGCCTTCGTGAATTGCAACAACTATACTGATTAGTAACAAAAAAGATGCCTTATGAAGCAAACCTTGTCAGGCTGAGTTGCACCACCTAATTTTAACCGTAACTTTAAACATAATCGTTGTTGTTTGTATGGGGTTTGACAATTTTTTGGCGTTTGTGAAAGTTAAATTAAGATCAGTCAACTCAGCCTTAGATTATAAAAGTATTGCACTTACAAAGAAACTCGTGTTTATCTATTTGATAGAGAAATCATTGATACATAATATTATTATCAAAAAACGCATACAGTTAAACATAATATACTTCAAAAACGAACTTCCTGCCTTAGGCAGTTTTCAAGTTATTTATAATTTGAGGTGCAACTCTTAGCGCTAAAAATTAAATAACTAAGTATAATATACTTCTACAAGCACCCACTTTTGTTATAAAATGTAAAAAAGAAAATGGTTAGTAGGTAGTTTGTGAAAATTATCGTCGTCGTTTCAGCCGGAATTTCACAAAGACCGGTCCTGCGCCGCTTGCAAAAAAATGCTTGTGAAAATTATATTCGCAGTATTTTCGAATCGATCTGATTTACTGAATAAAATCAAATCAAATCATTGTATTCATGAGAGAGAAATACGATTCTCTTCTTCGACATCTTCTCGCCTAACGTCATCAGTGTCAGATGCATATAACGTCAGACATCAGGGTTGTGTTACAAGTTAACGTGTACTATTCTATGCAAAAGTAACTCTGACTGACTGTTAGCATGTCATATAAGATTTTAAACTTTCGCGTTCCATTTCAACGACGCCGCGAGCCGCCAGTCTGCTTGTGACCACGGCTGCAGCATGGCAGCCAAACGTCAAGCTTAATGTAACTCAATAATAAACCTCGCGTTAAGACCCGTGTCTTACTATTTTAGTTGCATGTCACTCTATATACAATGCAAATAAACGCATCTTATCTTATCTTAATGAATCTAGATGTACAAAAATTGAGACCCTGAAAAAACTGTGGATAGTTTTAGTCAGTCTTAATTATGTGGCTGAAGCCACGGGCAAAAGCCACTGTGATAGTTTAAGACAATTTGAGTGCAAAGAATGCTGTCCACTTTTAAATGGCAGTTTAATCTTCATTTCATTTTGACCTCTTTTCCGCCATTTTGTAGACCTGCAAACTAAGTTATTGAGGGGGGAGACACCCCATTAGGGGATATGGGTGTAATGTCGGACTAGGGATGCCATGTGTCGGGGGTATTATGGGACGTCCCGATTTTGCAGGACAAATTCATCATATTACTATTTTTTTTAACCGACTTAAAAAAGGAGGAGGTTATTGCAAATAGGCTTTTAAAAAGCGCATTTGCACGTCCCATTATTACTTTAACCCTACCACTACTTACTTCAAGACAATAAATAGGCATATCAGCGCTAGAAATTGTCACCTTTAATGATGATGATTTAATAATTTTACTTCATTTTGGTTAAAAAAAAGATGCAGTCTAGTTTTTTTATGATGATAATGATGGCTTTTTTATGAGATTTAAAAAAATGTGAACTAAACCATTTTCATTGATAAAAATTGAATTTTAAACACATGAAACCTAAGTTAGGCCATCTGTTCTTCCAATTCTTTGCTTTGTATTTATTGCATGCCTCATAAAATAAATCACAAACAATAAAATAAACTAGAACCATTTGACATTCGATAAGAATGTCTAACAAATAGGTACTAATAAATCTAAGCTATTTCTTTTTTTCTTCAAATGCATAGCACTTGTACCACAGAATAAGTAATAGCTTGTACTAACATAAATAACAAAATGGCGTGTGGCACGAAAGTATTTGAAAAACAGTCGAATAAAAACTTTATTCTTCTTATTTGCAGTCTTGACTTTTCCAGAATTTACCTTTATGGTACCATACTCAAACACTATTACTTACTGAACGTTTTACTTTCTCTTCATAGTCATTTAAAAAAAAGCGTTAGATCTTTTTATTACAGGTGACAGGAGGCAAATGAGAAGACGGACTTTATTAAAAAGACTAGCTTTTTCCCACAGCAAATTAAATTTGTCGTTACAAATTATAGCCTATAACGTTACTTCTGATGTGTAAACAATAATAATCTAAAGTTTCATCAAAATCCGTTTTGTAGTTTTTGAGTGAAAGAGTAACAAACATGGTTAACTTCCATACAATCTGGATGACAGAACGAAAAAAGTCGAGAGTAGAAGGGTGATGCTTTTTCCTTTGGCCACATCTTCACTTTGGTTTGTGGGCATAAAAAAAATAATTAACTATCAAAATACCTTATAAGTGTAGCCAATCAATATCCAAAGAGAAGCACAAGACGTGGCGCCTGTCCACCGATAGACTGACCAGTGTTACCACTGAGAAATGCATGAAATTGCATACGCACTGGCCCGGGGGAACCAGTGGGTTATGTAAGGCTCTCCCTGCCAGATGGGCAGGGCCTACTCACTAAAACCTGACGGTGTCCTCCCGAAGTCTTTGGGACGGAGCTGCGAGTTATTGTCCGAAATAGACGGCCTAGACATTCTTTCGCGGATCAGTGATGTTAAGGATATGCGTAACCGTAACCGAAACTTTCGGATATCCGAAATAAAAAAATATCCGAAACCGTAACCGCAACCGATTCAAAAGTTTCGGATAGTTTTGGATGTAGGCAGTTTAAATTGTTTTTTGTATAGCATAATTATGTAAAGGCATAACAGCCTGATTTACCTTTATATGCCATCTAGCATATTTTTTTTTCTTTTATTACTTTTTATTCGATGTAAGTAAAGTGTGCGGCCATGAATGAACTGTGTTGGACAACTATTGCAAATTGCATCCTAAAGCACAGATATCCGTAACCGTAACCGAAACCGGTATAATATTATTCCTATATCCGTAACCGTATCCATAACCGAAACTCCACGTAACATCCCTAGTGTAAATGCATTGGAATTCCCCGTTTGAGGGATTCCAATAATTGGCGTTGAAAATAGGGTAATGGGACATGCACAAACTGACAACTGATGAATTGAATCCACGGTTGTCACGGCAATAAGTAATAGAATATCGCGACCCGATTCCAGTATTGGTTTTAGCTCGAACGCGTCCCAAAGGTGAACTTCGTGGAATTAGTTTAAGCACGTCCTATTAGAGAGGGACAATAGTTGTTGTTGAAGTCAATTTGACGTCACTATTTTTTAGTAATATTGGATTTTATGACGAGTTTTTGTGTGTTATTATGTAAGTTCTTAGACACTCAGTACGCAATAATGATTTTGAATTTTGAAGTTGAAAAAAAATCCAGTAGAAGGGCACCTAATATCTTAAAACTAATTATTTTCATTTTCATATTAAACTAACTCTGTCAACTTTTCCCGCCTAAATCAACATAATTTTATAAAGAGGAAATATTTGTATATTAAATTTGTGTTGAATAGGATCATAAATAATCTACCAGACTGTTTGAGAAATTCTTTCACTATTAGAATACATTTATTTCTGATTTAAAAAAAAAATACCTATCCTATTCGTGATGTGAGAAACCGGGGCGGACCGTGAATAAGTAGGTATGAAAAAAAAATTTTGGCTGTAAGAACTATAAAAATACCTGTTTGTATTAATATAAAGAGCTGTGGTTTTCTGAATAAAGAAAAATAAAATAAATAAAAATGTTTGTCCCTCTTTATTAGAAATCATGGCATCCCTACTTGACTGCCGTAATAGATGTTTTATTCCAGATTATATGTCTTGATAGCCTATTACGGCCATACGCCATGGGTGTATGGGTTGAATGGACGCCATTGTGTATGAATGGGAGAGAAAACATGTCGGTTTATTTAAGAAACAATGCCTTATGTTGCCATGGTGTTGATGGAATATTAGAAGATGTATTGTATACCCAACATAGATGAAACAAACGCTGGCCTTAAGAGTAGGCGCACACCGTTGATTTTTCGTCGGCCGATAGTTTAGTCGGGCAGTTGATCAGTATGGGCATGTATGGGAGTGCGCACACTACGCCGATTCGATTTGGCCGATTCATACAATTTAAAATCGGGCACAACTATCGGCCAACTAAAAATCAACGGTGTGCGCGCCTACTAACAGCGTATTACACTTGAAAATTTCGACGGGTTCATCCAGTGTCTAAGTAGCTCAGTTGAAAGAGCAGTCGCCCGGCAAGCGGAAGGTCGTGGGTTCAATTCCGGCCTTAGGCAGTTCGATTTTTTCAAGTTATTTATAATTTTCATATTAAAAGATGGTTTAATTACGCCTTCTGAAATTCGTTCGTTTCAGGCAAATGACGTTTACCGCTGGATAACGGCCTCCCCCAAGGATTTCCACAATGAACGGTTCTGCGCTACCCGCATCCAGATATATTTGAAGTAGAAACACATTATTTTATTGACAAAGTTCATTGAAGCCTTTATGAGTCATCATCATCAGGTCATTCAGTCTCCACTGCAGGAGCGCGACCCTCTAATCTACCAGAGGCAAATGGAGGATTTGTCCTACACTCCCCACGCTGGCCAGACGGGTTGGGGAGGCCCGATGTTCGCATATTTGTCCCTTAGTCGCCTCTTACGACATCCACGGGAAGAGTGAGGCGGTCCTATTTTATTGTACTCTGCTGTAACCAATCGGATATAATATCTTCTATTTTAAAATAGAACCACCAGTTCTTGTAGTCACAAACATACTATGTCTAAAAGTACACTTTTGTAACAAACATAAACCTTATTCCACATAAAACGAACTCAGTCCTGAGCCCGTAAAAATATTGATAGACTCTCAAGTTCTGTATAAGAGTTCCAAAACACGCTCTCATAACTCCATTTAGCCGTTAAAGAGCAACATAAGAACTTTATATTGGGGTATAGCTAAGGGGATAATCCTTAAGTACTGTGTATGCGTGTACTTGTCTCAGTTAGGTTGGTAAAGCTGTAATAATAGTTGTGATAGATATTTTATATTTTCTTTTATTTTCTGACTTTATAGACGGACTAGCGGCCGCCCGCGACTTCGTACGCGTGGATCCCGTTTTACCCCCTTAGGGGCGGAGTTTCGTAAAATCCTTTCTTAGCGGATGCCTACGTCATAACATCTACCTGCATGCCAAATTATCAGCCCGATCCGTCCAGCGGTTTGGGCTGTGCGTTGATAGATCTCTATGTTAGTCAGTCAGTCACCTTTGAGTTTTAAATATTTAGATAGATAGTTCAGCAGAGGACGTTCTATAGCTGAGATGATGATGCTGATGATGATGATAAGATAGATAGAACAGGTAAGATTACTTTTCTGATTCAAGTTAACTATTTTATCTGCAGTCGGCTAAATTCCCAATTTGCTTAGCAATTTCCTGCTATTGTCATCTGATATTGTAATTACGTTTGAAAAAATCCAAAAATCCTGTTACATCCGTCCATTTTATTTCTATTCTTGTAAGTAATTTGATCATGCTTTGAATTCCTTAATGAGGGAAGAAGGGCCCTCTAATTTATTCTTGTCAAGGCAGTCATTAATTAACGAGATTCGTTGCAATCTGTAGTCCAGTTTCGTGATTAAAGATTTTTATTACAGTTAAATTATGTTGGGGAAAAATATGGCGGCTCACAGTGAATTCGTTTCAGCCAAATGACGTCCACTGCTGGACAAAAGCTTCCCCCAAGGATTTTATAAACTATCAGTCCTACGACGCTCGCATCCAGGCACCTCCCGCGACCTTCACCAGATCGTCGGTCCATCTAGTGGGAGGCCTGCCCACACTACGTCTTCTGGCTCGTGGTCGCCACTCGAGAACTTTTCAGCCGCGGCCATCAGCTCTGCGAGCCCACTGCCACTTGATTTTAGCGATTCTGCGGGCTATGTCAGTTACTTCAGTTCTTTAATGTTTATTTCCTTTTTAAAAGCTTTCAGAAACTAAAAAAATCGGTCGGCCAGCAAATGATTTTTTTATCAATAATACCTAATTGAAAATAAAGAAAGAAGGAAAAATATTTTTTTATACAAGATTTAGTTTGTGATGTAATATTAAAATTAAGAACTTTCCTCTTGAAATAAGCCGCGTTAAAATCCGTGGCGTAGCTTAAAAAATATAAACGTACAGACAGAGTCACTTTGTTTTATTAGATAGAATAAAGTTTGTTACTTCAGAAAGGCTTTCAAGAGAGACATTAAAGTAATTAGATACTTTCTTTCCCACTACTACTAATTAGTTAGTGTCTCGGGTCGCAGTTAGTTGTGGAATTCTAACTAACACTTTGGTAATTGGTTTATTAATATTATAGTGGAGTGAGTTACTCTCTTGATTTAAGTAATTTTTAAACGACTTCATAAAAGAGGGTTCTTTTTGATCATAACAGTCCATAAACATAGGTGATGAAACTTTGTTTATGATACATGTTGCCGTGCTCCCCGCTATGAGTGGAGAGCAAGTGTGGATGGCCAAGTTACAGAAACCTGTGTTTATGGTAAACTTGTTTCACACTAGTCATAAACAGTTTATCAACAAATATTGCCTAATGAATACATGGCTTAATGATTTTTCTCATACATCATCATCATTTCAGCGATAGGACGTCCACTGCTGAATATAGGCCTCCCCTAATGCTTTCCACGTTGATCGATATACGTTGTTTTCAGGGTTCGAAAAGATAATTATCATGATAATTATCTTGACAATAACAAATGGATAATTACACTGGTCAACAGTGGTTTTGGTGCCAAGGAACTGTATATATTTTTTGATTAAGGACCTTATACTGGTTGCTTTAGTAGCAAATTTGTTGATTTCCTACGTGTAGTTTTCTAGGTTTTGACGTGTATAGAAAAATACAAAATTTCACCAAAATCAGCGTTTATAATATTTTGAAGTGCTTAAAAACTTTCTTTTCCACGACTTTTGTGAATGAGGTGTAATGGAACTATCACGTTACATCCTCCAGCAGTAATCAGCCATCATATAGCTATCCCATCTGCGTTGGTACCTCTCTTCCAATGGTTTTTAGGTCTTGATAGCATCGCTCTCCCTGTTCTTAGCTATAGCATGCTTTAGTGACCCAAGATTCTCTGGGAATTGATCAAGATGACTGTGGAGGTAGTGCCCTTTGATGAAAATTATTACATCCTGAGTTTTTAGGGCATGTCTCACAATTTCATAGTAGTTACTAGTCCTGTGATTTCCGAAAAAAATTTTAGTAACTTCAAGGAACGAAGTCCACGTAAATCGTTCCAAACGTCCTTCAAACTTAAGAAATCAGTATCTTTTATTAATATTCTTATTTGTGGGCCCTCAAAAATTTACTGCTTTAACCTTTTTTTATGCTCAAACCAGAATTTTTTTTTGTTTTTTCCTCACTTTTTCCACTCTGAACTTCATGTTATGGCTTATTTGACCATTGAAACATTGCCTCAGTGTTCACAGCAGATTATACAAACAATTTCGGGTATCCACGGCTTGAAAACAACTACAATTTCCGACTTAAAGTAAGAAAAAAAAAGCACTTTTTATTAAAATTTTGTCTAAATTTTTGAAATTCTTAACTGTGTACACATCACAAATGTAACAAATTACATTTGGATCGTTGAGGCAACTTCTTGGCAATGCAGACATGATATTAAAATAAATTTCGTTATAAAAATATACCGATAACATTACAAACTGTGCAACCAAAGTACCGATTAAAGCTAAAATTTAAAACTGAGGTTAGATCAAAAACTACACGTAGGAAAAAAAAAAGAAAAATATTTTTATTATTACTAATACACGCCTAATAATAAACTATCAACAGAATCTCGGCACCATTTTAATTTTGATTTTTTGTTGACCAGTGTTATCGGTTGATAATAACAAAAAAATGCTCTCTTGAAAGTGAACTGTATTCGAAGTTTTCGAACACTTGCGTCTAGTGCTGGACGTTATTTAACATAGATAGTTCTAAAACCTATCTATTTAGCTCCACAACGAACACTCGTTAACAAGCTTCAAAATATTTATCTATTTTCCACAACGCTTTATGCAACTAGCGATGGATAACTTGACAACAATCTGTAAAGCAACATTCTCAATGTATAATAACATCAGAATTTCTTATGAAACAATATGACAAATGTATCTTATACTGTTGATAATTATCCGATAATTATCACGAAGCGTAATTATCTTGATAATTTCGAACCCTGGTTGTTTTCTCATACGAGAAACATTATTTTTAAATTGTTTATTTTTTTATACATAACAAGGCATGTATTAGACCGTAATCGCGCCTGGTGTTAATTGAGATGCAGTCTAGGATGGTACAATTTTCCCTGTAAGTGCCTATTCACTCTCGCCTGAAATGGCCCGGATAGCAGCAGGCAGCGAATTCCAGTCCCTAGCTGTTCGCATTATATTACAGATTCCGTTGAGAGACCACACATGACGCGACCATTTCAAACCGGTTTCATGTTCTCTCAACAGAATCTATGGCAGAAACTTAGATGCCACTCAAAAGTAACTAGAAGTTGCAATTTCGTTGCAATTGCGTTTCACCGTGTGTTCTGGGCCTTAATGCGAGCTGGTGGCATTTATATTTTTGTAACATCTAATGTACCACATTCTGCAAATAGGTAAATCATTTTAATCTTTTGTCTTTATGTCCCCAGTGGAAAACAAACCTGCCTTCGTGATTTAGCCAAGTAGAAAATGGATTAATTTTTCAATCAAAATCCACTTTAAAAACACTACAACGGATCAAAAGGATTGTAATTAATATTGTATACAAAACGCCTAATTGTTTGTGTATATCGATCGATAATAGTGATGCTCAATTGCTCATGCAAAATATCGATGTTCCATGCATAATAAATAATGTAATGACTAACGAAATTGTAACAGAAATAAGGAGATCCGTAAACGAACTAAAGTCGCTGACATAGCCCGACGGATTAGCAAGCTGAAGCAATGGGCAGGGCATATAGTACGCAGAACAAACTGACGGCCGATGGGGCAAGGTTATGTAGTGCAGGCCACGTACCAGAAAGCGCAGCGTAGGACGTCCAACCACATTGTGGACCGACGACCTCATAAAGGTAGCAGGAAGGCGCAGGATGCAGGCCGCTACTGACCGGTCATTATGGAAATCATTGGGGGAGGCCTGTATTCAGCAGTGGACGTCCTATATTTGGCTGAAATAATGATGATGATGATGATGTGTTGGTCCCAAATAGACTACAGACTTTTATCGACCAATAGTTTTGTCGGTATCTAATTAATTGTATCGGCCGATACCGAATCAGTGTAATGTGCTTACTTTCATACTGATTAGCACAATGATGTCGTGCCCTGCGTGCCCAAACAACTGCACGCAGGAAGATTTAATGAAGGCTACTGACAACGCCACTCTTGTGGCGGAGTTTTGGGCTGACACTGTGTAGGTTTGCTGTCGACACGACAAGAAGAAGAACAACTGACCTACAAGAGACCGCCAGAATAAATTGTACATGTGGACATGGACATCTTTTAGAAATAAATACTTTTTACTTATCGACTAATAGAAAGTCTGTAGTCTGTGGGAACTCTTATTTGCTCTCAGATAATTCCTTAAGAGCAAAGTTCTTATAGAAAAGGTCTTTCTGAGAAAGGAAATATTGAGAAAAGAGCGTAATGCGCTTTGAGGACAATACTTTTCTATAGGTTTAACGCTTAAATCAGTCAGTGCCTGAGGTATGGGAGCGGCACGGGAGGGGTGACAATCAAAATCAAAATCAAAATTATCTTTATTTGTTTAGACTAATTAAATTAGTTCTTGCAAATCGTCAAATGCTCTTAAGGAGCCTATACATGTCTCATTCTTTTTTTGCCCTACCAGCGCTTCGAGACAAACATTTGGCAAGTGCTGAGAAGAAGCGCCGCAACAAACTCAGTCACCACTGTCTGCCGGTTTAAAAATAAAAAAGTAGGAAGTTACATACATTCAGAAGCAAGTTACTTACCACGCGCTCCCGTTGATAGAAGGTGGCCTTTAAGACGCCCATATAGCACGAGACCGCGTGGCAGTTTTGAATAAATTTCTTGGTTAATTGTTGCGTTTTGATACATATATTTTATGTCAGGTATATCTTTCCTTGACCAGTCCCCGAAGGCAGCGCCTGTTCACAGACATGACGTGTGAACCAGCCATCGCTTCACTCGACCATATTATAGGGAATGTAACGACCCGCCTCAATGACATAAAACTCATAAAAAACTCATAAAACTCATTTATTTCTGTAAATAGACTTAAAAAAGCACTTTTACACGTCCCAGTATTAACCCTACCACTGCTTCGGGACAATAAATGGGCCAGTGCTGAGAAGAAGCAGCGCAAGAAACTCAGTCACCATTGTCAGCCTCTTTTTCAAAGGTTTACAGGCTTTAAAATGTACAAAGTTATAAATATTTATGCGAGCTAGGCAGTAACGCATCCCAAACATTTTTATCTTTTAAATAATCATCGAATTCATAGTAGCCCTTTTTCATTAAGGTACTTTTAAATGTGCTTTGAATTTATGAATGGATAGTTCTACAACAGTTTGTGGTAATTTATTAAAGAATTTAATACTAAATGAATTACCAATCTTATGCAATCTGAAAGTTGGAACGGCAAGTTTATTTTTGTTTCTTGTATTAAAGTTATGCAAATCGCTTCTTTTTCGTGAATTGCTCTATATTTTTGCGAACATAACATGACGTGAAAGAGCATATAAATCAGGAGGAAATCTGAAGTCTCCCTGATGTTTGGTTCATCTCTAGACCTATATTATTTTTAGCATAATTCGACATCAATCACGATCATCAGTGTAGATCCATCACCGGCTCATGAATTCATTCATTTGTAGTGTTATAAGTTGTCCCAGCAATGGATAAGTATACAGTATTTCCACCTCTCGTTTCCACCGCTGCAACTCCTGTGTAGCCAGGATCTACAGTTTGACCGCCATTAAAGTTTGTCCCGGGGGAAAATTAAACTGTCATTGGACCCGCAACGAAATTTAAAAGAAGAACATAGAAGGAGTTCGAAGTAAGCATCAATTTATTATTATAGGACCTACCTTGTGAGCTATTAGCAACCTGCCAATAATAAATTTTTCACAAAATCGCTGCCGTAGTAAACAAGTCGATAAAACGGAAAATTCTTATCGACAATCGATAGTTTCATCGACCTTTTCCCATCACTAGCTGTAATTTGTCGTGCGGTAGAGAGCTGGCGTTAATAATTAAACTAGTGCTTGCCGCAGGGTGGGTTTTAAATTAGTTTAGTCACGATACAAAGCATGACGTAACAATGAACGCGGTTAAAAAATGGTTTTACTACGGTCTGAGTTAAAATTTAAAAGTTTTTTTCCATAGTTTTCTGTTTAATAATTTACTTTTCTTGACGGCCGATGGGGCAGCAAGGTTCTGGAATGGATGCCGCGTAACGCGTACTAAATTCAATTTTACATGAGCAGTTACCCAAAAAAGGTGCCAGTAAAATATCTTAAAGGGTTTTTATGTAGAATGCGAATTCCGGAACCTTATTTCCAGAGAGGAATGAACGGCCGTTCTGATAGCCCAAATTGAACAGCCATGAAGGGCTTTGTATGAAGTACTAGAGACTAGCGTGGTACGTCCACCTACAAGGTGGACCGACGACATCGTAAAGATAGCAGGGAAGCGCTGGACGCAGGCCGCTACCAATTGATCAACGTTGAAAGCATTAGAGGAGGCCTATATTCAGCAGTGGACGTCCTATGGCTGAAATGATGATGATGATGAATTTACTTTTATCTCCTTACACCTTCCTGCTACCTTTATGAGGTCAGTCCACCTTATGGGTAGACATCCTACGCTGCGCTTTCCGGTACGTGGCCTCCACTTCAGAACCTTGCTGCCCCATCGGCCGTCAGTTCTGCGTACTATGTGCCCTGCCCATTGCCACTTCAGCTTGCTAATCCGTCGGGCTATGTCAGCGACTTCAGTTTCTTCACGTATCTCCTAATTTCTGCCTTGTACCTTGTGTTATAATAAGCTTATTATCTACTTATTGATATTCTTAGTAATATTATAAGTGTAAATATTTGTGATTGATTTTTCGAACTCTTTCACGCTTTAACCACTGCATTCAGGTAAAATTTGGTATACAGAAAAAATGGGTTTTATCTCGTATATTAGAACGAGGTCACACATGCGTGCAAAAGCTCTCATAGGTAAGGTAACCTAACCTACGTACTACATAATTTTCGCCTAAAGCAATTCCCCAAAAGTGTCACCGCGCTGTACAAAATTTCCAACAACACTCCAGATAATAAAATCCAGACAATTCCAACTAAATAATGGGCTATTCCACTCACAAGAACTCTGTGCCCATCCAGCAGGAATAAGTCCCAAGTATACCATTTACGGGACTTGTAGGGGTAGACAATAGAAGGCATTGTCGTAACGTGGACGAAAACAGCCTCATCACCCTAATTTTGTTAAAAAAATCTATATCTATTTGTTAATAAACAACAGAACCGATTTTGATGAAATTTAGCATAGAGATAGTTTGAGTCCCTAGAAAGGACATAGGATATTTTAAACTATTATGTTGCATTTTTTACTATAAAATTATCACTTCACGGGATTTATTGCAACAATATCTATTTTAACGGTAAATAATATTTACCCTCCCGACGTTTCGGCTCGGTTGCACGAGTCATGGTCGCGGGCAGACTGAAGAGATGCGGCGTCGTCTGCTCCGGCGCGATGAGTTTTCTTCACCCACCCGCATTTGCACAATATTTTCGTCAGTGGTACAGTCAGTCCGACAAACTACACTAACAGTGTCCGGGTTTCTCTGAGACGGCCTAGAACGCGATTTGTACTTCGTTATCACCGGATTCCACGCTGATGATAGGTTAAATCCATCTTCTCGATTGAAATTCTTATGCTTTTTAATTTCAATGGCTTCACGTATCAACCTAACATGGTAATGCCTGTCAGTTGAGAGGATTTTCGGGTCATGAAGTTCCATCCAGTGATTAACGTCCGAAGTTAACAAATGATGGTGAGCAGGGAACCAGCTTTCCTTCCGTACGTGAAAGGGGTAACGGATAAAATTGGAACAGTACTCAACAAATACTCCATTAAGACTGTATATAGTCCGTTGTCAAAAGTAACGAAGGAAATTCGCTCGCCAAAAGATATTATACCTCTTCAGACGCCGGGTGTCTATAAGATCGATTGCAGCTGTGGTAGTTCTTATATAGGACAAACTAAGCGGTCTATAGCTGAAAGAGTCAAAGAACACATAGCGGCTGTAAAGAACCAACAGACGTGCAAATCTGCGATAGCTGAGCATTTGTTAACTTCGGACGTTAATCACTGGATGGAACTTCATGACCCGAAAATCCTCTCAACTGACAGGCATTACCATGTTAGGTTGATACGTGAAGCCATTGAAATTAAAAAGCATAAGAATTTCAATCGAGAAGATGGATTTAACCTATCATCAGCGTGGAATCCGGTGATAACGAAGTACAAATCGCGTTCTAGGCCGTCTCAGAGAAACCCGGACACTGTTAGTGTAGTTTGTCGGACGGACTGTACCACTGACGAAAATATTGTGCAAATGCGGGTGGGTGAAGAAAACTCATCGCGCCGGAGCAGACGACGCCGCATCTCTTCAGTCTGCCCGCGACCATGACTCGTGCAACCGAGCCGAAACGTCGGGAGGGTAAATATTATTTACCGTTAAAATAGATATTGTTGCAATAAATCCCGTGAAGTGATAATTTTATAGGACATAGGATAGTTTTTATCACGGTTTTTGAAACAGGGACGCGCGCTATAAAGTTTTTCTATGACAGACAAAATACCACGCAATCGAAGCCGCGATTTTTAAATAAAATGCTCACAAAACCTGCTTACTTACATATTCAAAGGCCCGGTTCCCACCAAGGCGGAGCTTCTTCTCAGCACTTGCCAAAAGTTTGTCTCGAAGCGTAGGGAAAAAAAGAATGAGACATGTAAAGGCTCCTTAAAAGCATTTGAAAATTTGTAAGAACTAATTCAATTGGTATATCTTTACTACCGCAAGTTAAAAGCGTACAACGCCATCTAGCGGCGAACAGCTTTTTTCCATGCCCAATCTATATGATGTAACTTAGTGGCGTAAGCCTAAACATGGCGCCTAAAAATTCCTGCGTTAAATATAATGTAGGTAGGTATGTCTGAAAATGATGTCAGACAATTTTCATTCAACGTGAAAATCACTATCACAATTACTACATGGTACCTATAAAACAAAGTCGCTTTCCGCTGTCTGTCCCTATGTATGCTTAGATCTTTAAAACTATGCAATGGATTTTGATTTGTTTTTTTTAATAGATAGAGTGATTCAAGAGGAAGGTTTATATGTATACTTAGCACCCGTGCGAAGCCGGGGCGGGTCGCTAGTACCTACCTACTTTATGCGGCGCAGGTCGCTAATCATCATCATCATTTCAGCCATAGGACGTCCACTGCTGAACATAGGCCTCCCTCAATGCTTTGCACGTTGATCGATTGGTAGCGGCCTGCGTCCAGCGCTTCCCTGCTACCTTTACGATGTCACCTTCTAGGTGGACGTCCCACGCTAGTCGCTAGTACTTCATACAAAGCCCTTCATGGCTGTTCAATTTGAGCTATCAGAATGGCCGTGCATTCCTCTCTAGAAATAAGGTCCTGGAATACGCATTCTACATGAAAACCCTTTAAGATATTTTACTGGCACCTTTTTTGGGTGACTGCTCATGTAAAATTGAAATTAGTAAGAAACAGTTTAAGTTTTTAAGGTCTAAATATATTTTATATTTACTCAAAGGTGACTGACTGACTGACTGACTGACAGAGTGATCAACGCACAGCCCAAACCACTGGACGGATCGGGCTGAAATTTGGCATGCAGGTAGATGTTATGACGTAGGCATCCGCTAAGAAAGGATTTTACGAAACTCCACCCCTAAGGGGGTAAAACGGGATTTATGGGATCCACGTGTACGAAGTCGCGGGCGGCCGCTAGTTTTTTAATGAAACTTGTAAAAGGAACCTTCCGTCTATTTTTTTTATGAAAACTTATAAAGTAAGACATAATATAATATTTTACTTTTATTATATTACGAAATAGTTTGATATTTTAATAATTTCACAAAATTATTAAATTACTTTTTTTGTGGCGATAAGAGTCGCCTCTCAAGTTATTTTAAAAATTATTAAAATATTTAATTAGAGCCTTAAATTCTTATTTTCATTATTGTAACTTTTAAAATTTTGATTCCATCTTATTTTTATCGAGCTTATAAGTTTTTCAGTAGCACTGCACTGTAAAGTCTCGATTAGTTGATAAAATTATACTGAGTTATCTGGAAGAGAACGCCTCTTAGCGACAAGACCGTCTAAATTATGTCGTTTCAATTTTGAATTTCTGTTGTTTGTTTTGTACTTAGTATAGCTAAAACTAGCTTTCCGCCCGCGGCTTCGCCTGCGTGGAATTTTGTCTGTCACACAAAAACTTTATCGCGCGCGTCCCTGTTTTAAAAACCGGGATAAAATCTATCTTATGTCCTTTCTCGGGACTCAAACTATATCTATGCCAAATTCATCAAAATCGGTTCAGTGGTTTAGGCGTGAAAGCAAGACAGACAGACAGAGTTACTTTCGCATTTATAATATTATAGTATAGATTAGTAACTACCCTCCTCTTTTCAGTTTGATAAAATATATTTCAACTTACACGGTCCGCAAAACAAAGGTATATTATACAACCCGAAAGTACCCGCAAACCTCCGTGGGGATGAAATCCAATTTCGATTTCGAAGTTGGACTTAATGTCTTGATACTTCCAACCCTTCTGGTCAGGTGGTCAGGGGTTTGAGTAGGTCGAATTATCGAAGGGTAGTGTGTATCATCGAACATGAAAACTATGTAGGTATTGTAGGTACTTTTGTTCTGTCTATTTACCCCTAAATTATATCAACTAGAAGCGAACGATTTTACGGATCAAATTTTTCTTTTAATGGAAAGGTATGCCCACTTGGTGGACCGACGAGCTTATAAAGGTCGCGGCAAGTGCCTGGATGCGGGCAGATTAGGACCTGCCGTTGTGGAAACCCTCGGGGAAGAACTTTGTCCAGCAGTGGATGTCCTTGTGACGAAAATGACAAAAATATAAGAGTACTTTCATTCATTTCAGCTAAATGACGCCCACTGCTGGACAATGACCTCCCCAAGGATTTTCAAACTGGCTGGTTTTAACTTGACTTTAATAAAATTTTATCAGTCGCCAATGACAAGCAAAATGAATTAGGCTGGATTGCACCATCTGTCCTTAAGAGCGTTTACGCCGTTTGGCGCAAAAACAGTACTTTTTCAACTCGTTACAATCATTAACCAGTAATACTACAAATATGTTATAGGCATAAATAGTTAGACAATTTCGTCGTCTAAATAGTTAATTGAGAAAATATTGCGATTAGTTTATCATTTAAGAATTCTATCAAGATAAGTCCACACAGGTTTTGTAAATTTCCACTTTAGCGTCAGTTTACAAGCTGAAATTTTTATAAAAATTCTGTGAGAATGATTTAACAAACATTTATATCCTATAGCATAGATCCTTGGGCAAATAGTTATCTGAGAAAATTTTTAGATTTAAGCATTTTACAATAAGAAATCACAAATTAAAAGAACGTGAAATACCCAAAAATCAAAGTGATTTTTTCACCAATATTCTTCCTTTATTCAACACAAAAATAGCTTAATATAATAGAAGAATATCTTATCTAAAATATTTACTTTGAAATTTAAAATAATTCATTGTAATTTTTTTTCTATGAGTATTTGAAAACTACTATAAATCGCCGCGCACGAATCGTTCAAATTCAGTCCGCCTCGAGGCGTTCCAGAGTGAGGTCACGTCGCTCGGTGCTCTGCTGACATGTGTCACGCGTACGTTGATCTTTGACAGGTAGCTGGACTTTTATAGTGTATCCGCAAAATCTTGGTGGTAGATTTTGCGATCACGTGGTAATTAAAATATTTTATTGTTATTTTTCATTACAGTCTATTTTTACTACAAATTCTATTTCAGACGTAATGAAAAATAAAATTAAGTTATTTTTAGCGATGAAACGAAAACGAATGACGAAAATTTGGAACAGCAAGTTATGTATGTATACCTACTAATATTATAAAGAGGAATAATACTAATAATTTATTTGCCATAAATAGGTGGTTACAGAATAGTTAATAGGAATGCTCTGCCAGCAGGGTCCCACCTAGTTGTAGGGGGAACATACACAACATATTACAGTCGGAAAATCTTTGCGGTAGGTACCTCGGATTGTAGTTAGTTGGACAGTGGTCATTTGACGGCCACTTGAATCGTCTCACCCCTAAGCTTTTGGCTACCGCCGGCGCACTAAGCCGGTTGATGCCTAATCTCGGAGGCCCGGCTGCACTGAGTCGCTGACTATACTTTTGCGTCGCGCGTTATATGGTCCTATATGGGGCTCGAGTATGGCACAGTGCTGTGTAGTCGTGGAGCATCCTACTGTTCAAAAAAGCGCAACGCATGATATCACTGAGGCACAGGCTGAGGTAATTCGTGGATACCGCATAGTATCCGCAGTCCGTCTATTCCCGGTTGTGGACACTGACTATGTCCCTACTGAGGATAAATGGGAAAAAAAAAATTGTCATTAGTGGCGACGTATAACAATCCTACTAATATTTATAAATGCGAAAGTTTGGATGTCTGGATGTTTGTTACTCTTTCACTCAAAAACTACTGAACGGATTTTGTTGAAACTTTACAGTATTATTGTTTATAAACCAGATTAACATAATTATAGGCTATAATTTATGACGATATGTGACAAATAAATTTCAATAAATAAATAAGACGTGCCTAAAAAGCGCAATCTATCGTCATTGGTTAAAATCTACAGCGATGGACAAACTACTGTTTTTGACGTTCGTAAATATTCATGCGGGGGGAGCCGTGAAACGCCATCTATCAACATGATATCAAACAGATTTTACGAACTAAGGAGTAAAACGAGGTCCACGCGTACGAATTATTAATAAAATCCCAACTTCCCAACTATATTATATATATATATATATATATATATATATATATATATATATATATATATATATATATAGTCGTGGTCAACTAATTAGGGACAGACAGAATACTAAGCAATACTAAGTGTTCATATCCTATTATTGTGAGCTTCATTCGATATTACTGACTGTTACTTTGTAAACATATTGACTATCAAGTACTCTATTTAACAGAATACAATAACAACAAAAAAAACTTACTAACTTAATAAAAACATTTGATCAAATCACATGAATCGGTAATTATGGTACGGACGGTCTGGCCACCTAATTAGGGACGCTTAAGTTTTTCCTTCTAAATTAAAAAAAATAAAAAGTAATAACTTTTATTCTGTTCATTTGTAATTTCGGCATCAATTTGAAAAGCGATATTCTTATCTTGCGAGTTAAAAACTCATCAAATTATTAAAGGTAATGGGCTGAAAGAAAAGCAACAATGCGCTAAGTTATAATCAATCTTTATCAGTGTGGATGGCCATACCGGTAAATTGCAGAACATCTGAAATGTTCCAAAAACATGAATCTACGAAGCAGTGGCTTATTTCAAAATTACGTCCCCACTAGGCATAATTGGGATGTATTTTTCTAATTTGTCATAAGTTGTGAGAAAGCCTGTAGCTACAACTGGGAAAGTATGTGTCACCACTGGTGACAATCGATATTATTTATGCCATTTATCCTCAGTGGCGACAAAGCTAGTGTCGACAACCGAGAATAGACGCCAGTTGCGAGGTGACCATAGGTCCCAAGGGGAAATTTACGTGTACGTGCACCACGAGAGGTGGAAACCAAAAGGTAGAGGCTTGAGGATCTAGGCCCTAGAGTGCTGAAGGGTACGTCAGCCAAATTTTACGTCGCACCATAGAGGCAGATCTGCCTGTATTAGAGGAGTGGGTGCGACGGCATGATCGCCTCACACAAAGGGCAACCCAGGTTCTACCGGGCCATGGGTGCTTCGGGCCATTCCTCCACCGGATAGGCCGAGAGCCTGTAGATGGCTGTCAGTTAACACTGCAGTCTTGGCACGTGAGTCACCGCAGCAGACTGACACGCTCCAACAGTGGCCAGCCTAAGCGAACGAGCGGCGGTTGGAAATTACCTCTGCCTACCAATCGGGAAGAGGCGTGAGATAGATTATTTGTTGTAACAAACTTTTTTTAATGCTTTTAACACGCACATTATGTACAGTTGCTATTGAAATTCAATTCAATATCGAAATAAAGTTAGTTAGTTAGTCAAGAAACACACTAGGTGACACCACTGGTATTTTGTTACACAGGTTAGTAATAATTTCAACAGTTGCAACATAACAAAAGTGACAAAACAACATAAGATAAAGACTAGCGTTTCAAATAGTTCCCTGCGTCAGAGTGATGTGTGCCGCAGCGATGCAAAAAGCAAAGAGCTCAGTATAAACACTACCCTCAAAAGGGCAGAACGCTGATTTTCAGCTTTTGCTAGAGAATGCATGAAGCGTACAGGTACGGAATGAACCCGCTCGCTTTCGGAAACAATATCTACATTAGTATAAAATATATGATGAGACAAATAATCTTATGGTATAGTGTGCTTACTGAAAGAACACTTTCACAGAAAGAAGCAGTGGAAAGGGGGAGCGAGAGGCCTCAGCCGACACTCCGGTTATAACAGTCAGGTTTTTAGTGGGTGTAGGGGCTACCCACCTTCTGGTAGGAAGAACCCCACATAACCCACTAGCTGCCCCCGCAGCTGGTGGGTATGAAATGTTATGCATTTTCCGGATAAAAAAAGAATAGTAAACAGGAAAAGTTTGTTTTGAATAGAACCGATTTGAAAAAATCTCTCACCATTAAAATTCAATTTCTTTTCTGCTGAATATAGGCTGTATAAAATATTCTCAAAATAGTAAAAAACCTTTGATAATTTACTATTTGATAAAGAATTTACGTATTTATTATTGATTAGGACTAATGTATACCATTATTTATAATTATGGAGTCGGTGTTGGAAAATTTGAAGATTTTATAGTTTCCTTTAGCTGTCACTTGACAGCCTGGCACACTTGTACTATGGTGGATCAAAGTATTTTGGTTTGACTATAGAGCGTGAGAACACGCACACAGTCATAATTATTTTAGTGTGAATAAAACTAGCATCGAAATTACCTAAACTTGACATGCCACGCTAGACGTAAACGCTCTTAACTCTAACAAACGTCAAAAGGCTGTCAAACTCCATACAAAAAACATGGTTACGGTTAAAGTAAGGTGGCATAACTCAGCCTTATTGTTATTTAAGGTTTTTGCACTTATTTAGAATCCTAAAACTAGGTTTTAATTAATTAATTTCGTATTTTAATTACGAAAATAGTTTCTCAATTCAACTGAAAATTGTAATTTGATATCAAAATGTCATTCGAAATTAATTTATCTCAATGTAACTCCAGGTATTTACGTAAATTAATTTTAATTATTTAGATTTCTCGAAACTGAACCGTATGGAATTAGATATTAATACAAGCTTAATTGAATTTCGTATAACGCACCCAGAATTTCAATCGCAGTAATTAATAAAACATTTTTTATTTTTTTGTAGTGATATTTTAATACTTTGAAATGTTTTGCTTGTAATATAAACCAGATAGGATAGTCATCAATCAATATCATTCTTTATTAAAAGGCACAAATACAGGTGCCAGGGCGAGGGCTATGCTCGGTGTTTCTTTACGAAATTGAATCAGAAAGGAAGATCTGTAAACGAACTAAAGTCGCCGACATAGCCCGACGGATTAGCAAGCTGAAGTGGCAATGGGCAGGGCACATAGTACGCAGAATTCACGGCCGATGGGGCAGCAAGGAGGTTCTGTAGCGGCCACGTACCGAAGAGCGCAGCATAGGTCGTCCACCCATAAAGTGGCCCGACGACATCTTCATAAAGGTAGATGCAGGCCGCCACCAACCGGTCATTGTGGAAATCATTGGGGGAGGCCTATGTTCAGCAGTGGACGTCCTGTGGCTGAAATAATGATGAATGTATCTTGCCCTACACTTCGGAACAACATATCTGGTGGTGGTAAATGGCGAACAAAACTTTAAAATGTTTATTTCGCATGTCAATATCAATGACTGATCCATCAATACACAGCTCAATAAACTGAACGGACTGCGTTGAAAGATTATATTATACAAACAGTTTATTATGACGTAGGCTTTATCCAGAAAAATATTTTCCGATCCTCCTAAAGGATGAAATGGGATCCAAACTTTAACTCGAATAAAGCCGCTTCACTGAACTCTATACACACTGGACAGGTTGTCCCATACAAATTACAGCAAATTTTGACGTACATTGTATGGAGTAACCATAGGAGTAAGCGAGAAAGAAAATCGCTAATTTTAGTTCCATGGACACTCGTATCTGCCTACAGTATGGCCTATAGCGCCAACTCAAATAGGCACAAAAATAATAAGACAGTAGCCAGTCAGCTATCAATCGATTCACCCCCCTTCAGAGTAAGTAGGTGCACACCGTTGATTTTTCGTCGGCCGATAGTTTAGTCGGGCAGTTGACCAGTATGGGCATGTATGGGAGTGCGCACACTACGTCGATTCGATTTGGCCGATTCTTCATACAATTTAAAATCGGGCACAACTATCGGCCAACTAAAAATCAACGGTGTGCGCCTACTCTTAATCATAGGTTATAATCGAATACATTATTTGACAATTTAACTCACAAAATGCTATTTTCAGTTACACAAAAATTACTCGGGATCTAACGACCCCGGTGGGTCGGATCCAATGGCATATGAAATTGGCACCGTATTTTTGTAAAATAGGCTGTAAATTGAGAAAGGTGGAGTTTGGGTTAGAAATTCGGCTCGTATTCGGCAATAACTGTCAAGCATACGAGTATATTCTGTAAAATGTTCGTTCGTTCAAAGGCCTCCCCCAAGGCCCCCACAATGAATGGTCCTGCGCTGCCCGCATCCAGGCTCTTACCGCGACCTTTACCAGATCGTCGGTCCACCTAGTAGGAGGCCTGCCCACGCTACTTCTTCCAGCCCGTGGTCGCCACTGGGAGAACTTTCCTGCCCCAACGGCCATCGTCTCTACGAGCTATGTGGCTATTGCGAAGAAACATACACCGAAGTTCCGAATAAACTGGGGCTGCTATGGCGCCTGGGGCAGAAATGTTCTCGAGTGGCGACCACGGGCCGGAAGACGTAGTTTGGGCAGGCTCCCCACTATGTGGACCGACGACTAATGCAGGTCGCGAGAAGTACCTGGACGTGGACAGCGCAGGCCCGTTCGTTGTGGAAAACCTTGTGGGAGGCCTTTTAATCTTAAACCTAAATTTAAATTTTAGTTTTGAAGGCATAGAATGAATAATAAAGTAGAATGATAGGTTAGATACCTTTTTACCCGACTGTGCCAGAAGAAAGGTTATTTATTTATTTGTTTATTTTTCTTTGTTATAAATAAAATTCTAGAAATGTACACAAGACATTAGATACTAACCCAATCATAACGAATGTCTAATGTACCTTTCTCTTTATATTATGTACCAGGTTTTACCTAAATAAAATTACCATTACACGAGTAAAAAAAGTCAAATTAATACGTAATAATACACTCGGCATCAAATAAATCGCACCTCACGCGACAAGCACTTATCAAACGTATGCATCTCCACTTCCCAACAACATTGGTACCATTTGAAAGCCTAGTTCTAAACTTCATTTCATTAAAGGAAAGGTTTTTACCCCAAAAATGTGTCTTTACAAGGATCCAGAGTCACTTCTTCAAAAAATAGGTAGTTACGGTATAGCCATTTTTTATGACTATAAAACTGTTAGGTTGGGATTAATCGCTATCCATCTATTAAAGAGGACACGTTAGATCTTTATTTGGTTTTATAACCATAAAAATTGGTCTAATTGATCCCAGAGGTGAGCCCAAAGTGAGGTCTATTTTCAGGTCACATTTATGGTATATGTTAATCATTTATTTAAAAATGAAATGTATTTTTCTTTAAGGATATTTATTAGGCTTTCAAATAACACCAATATTGTTGTGGTACCATGATTGTGTCAGAAGAAAATCTTTAAAGTTCGCGTCGCGGAAGGTGCGGTTTATTTGATGTTGAGTGTATTATGATAGTAAAACATAGTACAGTGAAACAGTAACAGACTAACTAATAAACTATTGCTTAACAACTATACACATACACCATTTACACGTTTTCGCAAATGTGTGTGTAATAATACTCGCTTAACACCTGGTGCGATAATCTGCCTTGTCTTACATAAAAATGTATCTTAAATTACTTGTCTAATATTATTAATAAGGTCTGCTAAACTTTATTAACTTTATTAAAATAGATTTCACCAGGATTTTGTATTATAGTATTAGCAACTGTTGCCCCTGATTTTGACACTAACTTTTTGATACTAATTGATAAACTTAGCCCAAATGTTCACAGCCTTCATTATGAGACAGCGGTTCTCAAACTAAAGACTGCGGGCACCCAATGAAAATTGAAATATTAATTTTGTGATTATTTTTGATTCTAACAAAATGAGATCAAATTCAAATGGTACATGGATGGCTGACAAAAACGTTATGAAATAATTGTTCCCTTCAAGATTTCATTCGTTTCAATACGATGTCCAGTGCTGGACAAACGCTTCCTTGAAGATTTCCACGATGGTCCCGTTTCTGGGATGCCCGCATCCAGAAGCTAAAAGTTTAAAAATATGTTTGAAGATATAGCCCGAACCGATCTAACCAGCATGAAAAGCATAATAAAATCCAATAATTAATAAGTTTTATCTTTTTTTTTTCTTTGTTTAGTTATGTTTGCGTTTGTGGTATAAATTTCTTTTTATTTAAATCCATTTACCTCTGGTAATTATGTATTAATACTGAATTATTGGATACCAGCTTTTGCCCGCGACTTCACCCGCGTGAAATTTAGTTTATCACAGATCGTCATAAATTATAGCATTTATATTATTCTGGGTTATAAACAATAATATTGTAAAGTTTCATCAAAATCGTTTTTGCGTGAAAGAGTAACAAACATCCAGACATTTATAATATTAGTAGGACGATGCCTAATAATGAGGTTAGCTCCAAACTACAATACCCTTTACTGAAAAAATAAAAGAACCCACTTCAACTATAGTCTGGTCCGAGAGCACGTAGAATTTTGTCTAATGACCCCAAGCTACCCATCCTTATCGCTCGCGCGTAATTATATTGCTGTCGCGACTGTGAGATGGGCGCCCGCAGTGAGTGTGCGAGCGTGACAGCAACATAATTACGAGTGAGCGATAAGGATGGGGATAAGGATGGAGGTCATTGGACAAAATTCTACGTGCTCAGCTCACAGACCGGGCTTTACTCAGTAAAATAACACGAGGGTTCCCTTACAATAGTTTGGGAACCACTGCCCTACCGTAAACTGGCCAGGATTAAGGCAAACGAGGTAATTTTAACTTCATTCTGCAGACGTTTCAAGTTATAATTTTAAAGAGTTACGGAGTGTAATATACTTTGACTTCTAAAGTAAGTTGCGAACACAAGTTAAATTATTCAAAATATTTAAGCTAGCAGCCTTTAGGCAGCCTTTTTAATGGAGCGTAGCGAAAATCCATCAAACATCATCATCATTTCAACCACAGGACGTCCACTGCTGAACATAAACCCCCAATTTCCATAAAGGCCGGTTGGTAAAGGCCTGCATTCAGCGCCGTCCTGCTACCTTTTTGAGGTCGTCGGTCCATCTTGTGGGTTAAGATCTTACATTGCGCTTTCCGGTACGTGGCCTTCATATCCATCAATATTATTTTCATAAAATCTCCGCTCTCCGTGGACGATATTGCAAACTAGTTCAAAAATGTATACAAAAAAAGTGGAGAGAAAAAACGGAGCAGAAAAGCGGAGCGGAGAAGCTGAGCGGAGAAGCGGAGTGGAGAAGCGGAGCGGAGAAATAAAATGACTAATGTATTCTCGCGGCATAGAGCTTTGCTTATGGAGAAACACAGTCCACAACTCCGCTCCGCTACCTATATCCGCTCCGCTATCTACCTCCGCTCCGCTACCTACTGCCACTCCGCTCCTCTCCGCTTAAGTTTAATGTGAAATTTCTTTAGTTTTAAGTCTAACATTAATACCAGACTACCGCATCCCAACTAAATCCCAACTAATATTATAAATGCGAAAGTAACTCTGTCTGTCTGTCTGTCTGTCTGTCTGTTACGCTTTCCCGCTTAAACCTCGCAACCGATTTTGATGAAATTTGGCATAGAGATAGTTTGAGTCCCGGGAAAGAACATAGGATAGTTTTTATCCCGGTTTTTCAAACAGGGACGCGCGCGATAAAGTTTTTCTGTGACAGACAAAATTCCACGCGGGCGAAGCCGCGGGCGGAAAGCTAGTATTCTATAAATAAAAAATGTAATTTGTTTTTTTCGTTTGGTTGAGACAACAATAGAAATTGAAAATTAAAACCAATATTTTAGCAAGAGCAGTCTTCCTTTTTCTAGTACAATAAACAACTTCCAATGCTGTCTTATCTTGAAGTTTATTAATATAGTAAATTGCCTTCTGTATTTTACTTTCATTACAAAATGTATTCGCTAAGTTTGCTCAACAAATCAGAATGATAACTTGTTCCACGTTCATTGAAAAGCAATTATTGTAAATCTAAAAGACGACGTTGCCGACAAAAGAGAAAGTTGTGTACGCCGTATTTATAAATGTACATTACAGTATGAAAATATTTCAGTAGGCTCTCATTTATGGACACGACGCAAGATACAAGGTCGATGCGCAATAGGGAATATGCAAGGTTTTTTAGGGTTCCGTAGTCCTGAGAAGGAACCCTTATAGTTTCGATATGTCTGTCTGTCCGAGGTTTTGCTTGGAAACTATTGGCACTAGAGAGCTGTAATTTTGTAGAGGTATGTATATTAATCACGCCGACAAAACGGTGTCGCCGACAAAAATGAAGTCGAACCTTAACTTCGAACTCCTCGTAATATTCTTCTGACTAATTTCGTTGCGGATCCGGACTGAGACTGAGAAAAAATTATTTTTTAGCGCCCCCCATTTTTGTAGTCAAGAGTCGAGCTCAGTCGATGTCTAAGAGTCCTCCTAGTAGATGACGCCTCCCAAGCCTCTACACAACGTCCCGATTTTTTTTCTGGGTCTCTTACCGCCCCCTTTTAAGCCTGCAGCGCCCACAAGGGGGCGTTATCGCCCACTTTGGGAAAGACTGCTGTAGATACTGGCTACACAGGAGTTGCAGCGGTGGGAACGAGAGGTGAATAATAATCCAGTTTTCAAGTTTGTATAAAAAAGTGTTAGCAGATCTCATATAGAGCAAATCATGCTGAATTTTACTTCATTTGTGTTGTCTTTAATGCTATTGTGGGGGAAGAATAATACTTTTTTATTTTTCTCAGGCGCCATTCCGTAAAAAAACCTTTGATAGATGATAATAACGAAAAATAAATGTGCTCGTATACAAAAGCTGGTTCACAAAGTAAAGGTACATTTATATTGTTATGGGGCGTCGTAAGCGTTGTGACGGTCACACAAAAGTATATTGTGGCACGTAAGTACGTACCTACGGCTGTGTACGACATATTACGTGTAGGTACGGGACTATTACCACCTCTCCTTCCCTCTGCTGCAACTCCTGTGTAGCTTGAAGGACGTTAGTACACTTATCAACCCAGCTATAGTAGCCGTATCAATTCGAGGCGGTCGGTATTCTTTGTATGAAACGAAAACTTATCTCCACCGTAACCTCAACCTCGCCTCGAGGTTGACAGCGCGCGAGAGGCAATGACAGTTCGCAAAAGGCGATAATGGTGTTGATCGCTTTTCGTATTGATAAGTCTGCTATGGTTTTCTCGGAAGATTCGAAGTTCTATAGAATAAGATGATATACCTACCTACTCACCAACTCGGAAAGGGAGCAACACCATATCGCCTTTCGCGAGCTGTCATCCCTTTTCGTGCGTTGTCAACCGCGAGGCGAGGTTTTTACGTTACGGTGCGGATAAGTGCGCGTTGCAGTATGTAGTGTAATACGAAGAATACTGACCGCCTCGAGTTGATACGGTTACGATCCCTTTCCGGATTGATAAATGTGCTACATCCTTACGCCCCACTCACGCCCCGAGTAAATGTAAACGTACCTTAACCTTAAATACTTCAGTAAAATTAAAATTATGAATATCTGGCGGTCGGTCAACTGGCAAGAACTTTTTATAATTGGGAAAATGTAATATTTTGTTTCAAACGAAGTTTGAAATTAATGCTTGGAATCGGGTATTAAAACGCAATTCTAATTAAGCATTAACTCTTTTGTGAATAAGTTATTTACCCTTTGGGTGCGGAACCCTAAAAAAGACTTAAAGACCGTCAGTCCACCTAGTTTTGGGTATGCACCACTGTTTGCAAAGACGTGGTAACTCCATTTACTTATAAAAAACTCATAAAAGTTTTTATGCAAGTACCTACTTAGGCTTTCAAAAAGCACTTTTACACGTCCCAGTATTAACCCTACCACTGCTTCAGGACAATAAATGGGCCAGTGCTGAGAAGTAGCAGCATTTCAGCAACTTATTAGAATACTGGCTTTTTAATCTAAAGTTTTTTTACCCAACTGTCAGAAGGAGGGTATTAAACCTTACTTTTCCTGGTCCAAAAATACCTCAATACCTCCAATTTATTTCCCTCAACCCTTATATTGACGTTTAGACCCAAGAATACCCACCATTCCCTTTTAGTAGCCATTCAAAACCCCCTTCAGATGTGGTGGGGAAAGCTGGTTGATTTTAAGGCCCTATTACACGCTCAGAGAGACACGACATGCATATACAATTAGTGCCAATCTGTGTACGAGTACTTTAAGCGCGGTTTCATCAAAATGGTGAGGAGAGATGTTTGAATAAGGATTTCGTTATTTAGACATTACCCATCCGCTCGGCCTCGTTCCGGAATTAATGTAATTTTAATGAAACTACTTATATTATCTATAAATAATAATAATAA